>NC_090651.1:242757890-243086951 GCF_040937935.1 Hyperolius riggenbachi | reverse complement strand
ACTATGTTCTCTGTAAAGTGCTGCAGAAGATGTCAGTGCTATATAAACACATAATAATAATATGGTAGGACATTAGACTATGACTATAGTAGGATTAGATTGTGAGCTCCTCTGAGGACAGTCAGTGACATGACTATGTACTCTGTAAAGTACTGCAGAAGATGTCAGTGCTATATAAAGTACTGCAGAAGATGTCAGTGCTCTATAAATACATGATAATAATATGGTCGGACATTACAGTTTGACTATGGTAGGGATGAAATTGTAAGCTCCAGTGAGCAGTCAGTGACATGACTATGTACTCTGTAAAGTGCTGAAGATGTCAGTGCTACATAAATACACAATAATAGTTCCAAATGCTACTGGCTCCCCTGAAGAGTGCTCAGACTAGTGTACATAATTGTGCACATTGTTCCCCAAGTAGCAGTTGTTTGGTCAGAGAGACAGTGGGAGAGGGAGCATGAGCAGAGGGTGAGGGCGAGCAAAGTTAAGCTCCACACTCACCACAGTGACTGCAACAACACAGGAAGATGGATCCAGCGAGGTGTCCCTCATGACAAGCGTCCAGCGATTCATCTTCCTGCCAGCGGGTATGCGAGATGTCACGTGACATTACAAGACGGGCGCGAACGAGAAGTCAAGCGACCTCAGTACTTTACTTGATCCTCAGTGACGGTCACTTTTCACCACACAATGCTAAGCGATGTCACGACATCGTGTAAATGACTACTTGTCGCTCAAAAAAAAATTGATGGACATCGGGAAAATCGTTGGAAAAATCGTGAGGTGGTACATAGCATTAGAGAGAGGGCAAACAGACAGCATTAATGGCAATACATTATTATGCCATCTTCAATTATAAGTAGTGATGGATGTAATTACACACATTGCTTACATGTCCATTATCATTGTTTGAGCTTTAGATGCTGCCCTCCTATTCACTCTCTCACAATGAAAGACAAAACCTGCAACCCCCACTGTGTCCATTACACACTTCAAACACTGTCCTGTTGAATTCAGGGAGAAGTTCGGGCTGTGTAGGGGAAAGGATCAGATGATCCTACCTCTCCATAGCTAGTCATGGCGATCCTCCTGACATCTAGACATGCAGACATTCTAGCAGAGCACACAGCTGTCTGCAGAGTTTACTGTTTGTTTGTTTGTTTGTCTCACTCGCTCTGTAGACTCAGTAACATTTGGGGGTAGGGCGCTGTCACCTCTGTGGAGGGGCAGAGAACAGCTATAAACCAGACACCTTCTTCTTAGGGAGTATCTATAATTCTGAACTCTGAATGATTCTTTATCCGTGACTTAGCAGAAGGCTATTTGTGAAAAGAGCAGAGTAACCAAGCAGCTCAGGGTGATCCAAGCTACTAGGAATGTATAGGGGGATAAAAGGAACCAAATGCCCTCCTACTAAAAAAGCAACGATTGGTGTAATTTGCCTTCTTAAAACAGAAGGAAATCTTTTTCTCTCCAGTCCCTTACAACGGTCTTTTAGGACAGGAATTTTTATTTCCCCTTGGACTGACAGTAATTTATTGCGCCTTCCCCATCAAAGCCGCTCCAAGCCGCTGCCTGGGTGGTCAGTAGGTAAAGGCGCCCCTGACACACACACACAGGTATCTACTGAGAGGTGAGAATCCTGTTACACAAGTCTGTATGAGCGGTTATCCCTTGTACTTGTTTGTTTTAGACTCTGCACTAAGCATATAAGCATACAACAATACCTGTGTGTTCAAATAAAATACACCACTTTACTCAACTAGGATTTATTTAAACAATAAATAATCTGTTATTTTAAATTACCAAACAGAATGTCAGTATTCTATCAACCTTTGTGAAGGGGAAGCGCTGTCCTTAATCAGTGCGCAAACATAAGCACGTAATATGCAAGCATAAACAAAGCATTTAATTTTTCTTACAGTTCTGTTGACCTCTTACAAAAATTAATAAGTGGGGTGACCCCACAGGACACCAACTAGATGCATTTCCCCTATAGAAAGTCCGTTTATAACATTGAGGTTATAACATTTTAAAAGTACTACCCAAAAAATAATAGGAATAAAAAAAAAGGGGGCAAGGACACCCGGATCACAATTGGCTCAAGGACTGAGCATTTATCAATGTTACAGAATCCGAGATTGATCATTTAGAGTAATGTTTTCCAACCCGGTCCTCAAGGCCCACCAACAGTCCATGTTTTGTGGAAATACAGTGTGGTAGGTAACCAGCCCTGAGACACTAATTACCCCATCTGCAAATGTTTGTGGTTTCCTGCAAAACATGCACTGTTGGTAGGCCTTGAAGACAAGGATGGGGAACTCTAGAGTGACTGCTCCAGTTCTGGAGCCATGCCTCCTGAGGAAACGAGCAGACACTCCTGAAACATGTCGAGGCCGATAGTGGCATCACCGTGTTTATGCCCAGCCGCCGGATCGCTCCCACTGCACTAAGGCTCCAGCTCTGCCCACCAACAGGACGGCACCTTACTCCTCGCATACCGAGTGGAGCAATACTGCGTGTTGCATGTACGCACATGGATGTCTGGCCGGCCATCTACTGTGACTTGCTGAAGGGCCTGTGAGTGAGCATCCAGCTACGAACCTTGCACCACCTGACTTGCCACTGTCTGCTTATGCCTGCTTAAACTGGAGCAACTCTTCTAACTGGCTGTTATATGCCTCACTGCTAAGTGCACTGCTTCACTTTGTGATATTATGTGGACTATGAGCATGAGGTTGAAGCACTTAGCCATGAACTGCTGAGCTTTTGATTGCTGTTCTCAGCTGCACGTCTCCACAAGTCAGAGCCATTTCCTGATCCGGCTGAGTGGCTTTATGCTTCACTGCTCAGTGTGTTGCCTGCTCTCCTTTGGGAGTTTGACTAGATCCAATACATGATCCTGAACTCTGGTTTATAGAGGAGCAAACTTCGTGACTAAACTAACATGCTGCTTTACTGCTTCACCAAGCCATCCACTGCCTAACCTATCTCATGTGAAATATGATTTAACCTTCAGCCCCCTTGAAGTTGTCCACCTTTTGTAATATTACTGCCACAAACATGAATCAATTTTATTGGAATTCCACGTGAAAGACCAATACAAAGTCGTGTACACGTGAGAAGTGGAACGAAAATCATACATGATTCTTAACATATTTTACAAATAAATAACTGCAAAGTGGGCTGTGCGTAATTATTCAGCCCCCTTTGGTCTGAGTGCAGTCAGTTGCCCATAGACATTGCTTGATAAATGCTAATGACTAAAGAATGCACCTGTGTGTAATCTAATGTTAGTACAAATACAGCTGCTCTGTGACGGCCTCAGAGGTTGTCTAAGGCCACATACACACATCAGACCATAGTCTTTTGAAAATGAAAGATCACAGACCAATTTTACCACCCTTCATGTAGTATGAGAGCCATACCTTCACAGTCTTTTCTATGGAGCTGAACTCCACATCAGGAAAAAATCTTTGCAAGATGCTGCACACAAAGATGCTGCACACACAGATGCTGTACAGACACAAAAGATCAGTATCTGCAAAAGATCTGTTCCTGCCAAACATCCATTCCTGCAAATTGCAATGATAGTCTATGATATCTGCAGATCATCATACACACATGATTTAACTGACATTCATCTGCAGATCAGATCCACCAGGATGGATTTTCAGATCTGCAGATGATTGCTTGATCTGCAGATGAATGTCAGTTAAATCATGTGTGTATGATGATCTGCAGATCTCATAGACTATCATTGCAATTTGCAGGAATGGATGTTTGGCAGGAACAGATCTTTTGCAGATACTGATCTTTTGTGTTTGTACAGCATCTGTGTGTGCAGCTTCTAGCAAAGATTTCTGTCTGATGAGGAGCTCAGCTCCATAGAATAGACTGTGTAGATGTTAAGCTTGGGGGTGTAATCTCCACAGTCAGCATACAACACATAAGCTGACGTGAAGGAGGTACACACACCAGCACAAGGGATCAGGATATCCCCAGTTTAGTGGAGGAGAGGACTGACTCCAATAGGAGATTGTGGTGCACAGAGCCGGTGCAGATCTGAACAGCCACAAACACTTTCGTAATAACGTCTCAGCGCAAAGTAGCGCTGAGCGCATAAACCAGGACTGAGGAGATCAGGACAGGTAGACAGAATGAACGCTTGCTAGCTAGTGATTACTTAGCGACAGCAAGCGTCCAAAACCAGACAGACTGGAATGAGGCAGCCAATGCGTTGCGGCGATGGCGTGCCTCACAAAGACAGGACAGGAGAGACAGGAAATAGCAGGATCGAGATAGATGAACGTAACACAGATAAATATACAATAAGTATGTTTTCCTAGCGTATTACAATTACAGCTATCAATGAAACTATTTGTAAGGTCTGACTAACATATGTATATATCGGCAATGAACCGATATATGACATAAGCAGGAACGCTGACTAGGACTGGAATAATACAGGGAACAGGACTCAGAAGGATTCGCTATCTCTTCGCAGAGATGAACGCAATCCACAAACAGTAACAGAACAGGATTCAGAAGGATTCGTTATCTCTTCGCAGAGATGAACGCAATCCACAAACAGGACCAGGAACAGGATAACTAGCTCAGCACGGGTGTTCACGATACGCGCAAACTACCAAAACGTGCTGGAAAACTGACTAACTGAACACAGGAAATAAACAGTTCGTGTACGTATATATCAGCAACACTGATATATCAACGTAACACGGATACAAGGAAAATAACAAAATGCGCAAGTATGCGTATATATTGGCGATGAACCAATATATGACACAAGACGAGCAAGTAACAACTTCTAGAACAAGAGCAGAACTAGGAGGACTCGCTGACCCCTTTGCAGGAGTCAGCGCAGTCCACACGGACCAGGAACGAGGTGGGGCACGAGCAGAGTAACAGATAGAGTCTGAGACTATGGTAGCCCATGAGACATTGCAGGAAGCAGTTCTTTATACTGAGGTCATCCAATGGGAGCAGACCTGCAGATTCCCACACAAGTGAATGGTAATTAATCACAGGCTGATAGCAGGAAAAGGCAGACAATGATATGCAGCCTGCAGGAAAGGGACTGCCCCTCCACTGCAGCAGACAATGTTTGTTTACACAAGAGCATGTCAAACTGTCATTAATTTCAGAGTGACTGCAGATGGAATCAGCAACTAGTTCAAGTGCAAACCAAACTATGCAAGAAAATGCATGTAATGACATCAGAACTGCTTGGGTTACAATACCACTGCAGCCAGCAATAAACGCTGCAGACATGATCATAACATTACCCCCCCCCTTAAAAGCGGATACCAGACGCTTTTTGAAACTGAAATTCCCAACAAAACAATCTGACTGATAATTCATGATGACCGGGACAGCCCGGCAAGACCAAATTCCAGAATCAGTCCCCACAAGACTGGACCCATCAGAACCAGAACCTACAGAACCATGCCCGTCAGCACCACAAGCCTCAGTGTGATACCCATCAGAACCACGACTTCCAGAGAAAAGCCCCCAGAAACTCTCTGAGCGATACCCACCGCCTTCTCGGGACTGTCCAAAAACGCCAAAGCCTTTGCAATGCCCACCGGAACTGTCCCCACCAACACAAAACCCACCGTTGAACCAGTCCAAGGTACCAGGACAAGTTTCCTCAGAAATCTCCCAGAACACTTGGAAGCTCCAAAGAGATCCCCACAGGTCAGAACGCCCCTTAGGTTCACATGGAGAACCATCAAGAACCCCTATGGAACCCAGGGCAACTCTAGAGTCAGGGTCACAAGGACAAACATCAAGATCAGGGTTTTTAGGGACCAGAACCATCTCCGGGCATGCAGGCCAACCGGCAACATCAGAACATGTCTCCACTAGGGAAGCATGTGAGCACGCTAACACAGACACACTTGGGCACTCTGGCATACGAAGCACATCTGGGCACACTGGCACAAGAGAGACTTCTGGGCATGTCAAGGAACTGCAAACCTCAAAGTCAGTCAAGGTAGGACCGAAACCAGGACTGGGCAAAAAAAAATCATCATGACTAGACTTCACAGTTACTGGATTGTCACTAAAAAATGCAGGATTAGACTTAGATGTCTCTGATTCCAGCAAAGTTATTAACAAATCATGTTCAGGGGCATTTACAAGACAGGACAAATCTTCTGATGTATGCACCGAACTAGACAGGGTTCCCATAACTTCTTCTGGACTAGACAGAGACTCATCAAATACACTGGATTGGAGCTCATGAAGGGCTGCAAAACAAGTCAGTAGTGCAGCAATCCCCACTGAACTAGGCAAAACTGAGTAACTCACTGGACAGGAAGGGGACTCAGGAACTTCTGCCACACCGGCCAGAGAACCAGAATTTTCCAGGATACAGGGCTGGGTTTCAGAAACACTCATTAACCCGGACTGAAATTCTGAGATTTCTATTATTTTTTCCAGCGAGTCAGAATTATCCATGTTACAGGGCAAGACTTTTGAAACATTCAGAGGACAGGGCTGGAGTTCCTCGGCTGTTACAACACTGGAGAGGGACTCAACAACATTGGTTAAATCAGACTGTGTACAGGGCAAGGTATCTAACACACTTGCTGACGAGGACAATATTTCAATGGCTTCTGCTTCGCTGGGCAGAAATTCATCAAGTTTTATTAGAGCAGACTGTAATTCCAAAACAGCTGCTAGACAAGTGAATATTACTGCAACACCAACTGAGGTAAGCAGTGCCTCAGACTGTTCTGCTAGAGGGTTTGAAGTATCCAAAGTACTAGGTGAAGCATAAGACTCTGTGACCACAGCTTCACTGGACAGGATCACCGAACAGTCCACACTGCAGGGCAAAACCATGGAAGCACCTGCTGGACAGCATAATGATTCTGTGACCTGAGTTTCATTGGAGAGATCTACTGCACAATTCATGGTACAGGGCAAGTTCACTGGAACATTTTCTGAACACGGTAATAATTCTGCGATTTCGGACTCACATAGCAGACGCTCTGAGTTATTCATGAAACTAGAGTGAGGTGTAGAAACAGGAAGATCAAAACACAATGTTTGCGCATCTAAATCACCATTCAATTGTGAAATTGGAAAATTCAGATGCTGGGGTTCTGAGATTTCTGGACAGGATTGCTGGGACTCAGAAACTGATGTAGTGCATCTATTGGCATCTGCTGGATCAGACAGGAGTTGAACTTTATTAACACAGGTAATTTCTGCAGAAGTGTTTGCAGAGACAGGCAAGATTTTTCTGGTGTCTGTTTCACTGAACAAAGACTCATGAGTACTGGCTAGGCTGGACTCAGAAGTCAGCAGGACCTCTGGGTCCTCTGCTGAGAAATTTGTGCAGGGCAAGATTAAGGAAGTATTAGTAATTTCTGTCTTACTGGGAAGTAACACTGAGTTATCCATGGTACAGGGTGGAATTACAGGAACTTCAATTTCACACAAAAGGAGCTCTGAATCACTCGCTGAATCAGCCAAAGGTGCTGAAGCAGGCGAGTCCTCAGGAACTGAGGAAGTGGAACAATCTCCACTTGACAGTGTGTCTTCCCTGGTATCAACTGATTGAATCGCATAAAATTCGTCCAGAATCATTCTCCACACATCGATCAATGGAGCCACAAAGTCATACCCACACACACCAGTTTTTATTAGGTTATAGGCAGACTTAATGCATGCATTCAATACTAATTCACTTTTTGCACTGTAAAACTGACAAAATGAACTTGCATCTTTCTTCCATTCATAGACCAGGGCTTCCATCTCTCCCTTCTCAAATGGAGGATCCCATGCATATTTAACAGCTGAGCATTCCGGCTGATCATAGTTTGCAAATGTGTTAGTGGCAGAAACATACATTGGGTTATTTAGCAGGTGATTGGCCGATTTCTTATTCCTAAGGATCTCCAATACCTGTAGCAAGTGTTGAACTGTAGTGTATGCAAATTTCCCTTGCTGCACGAATAAATTGATCTGTTCAATACTCTGTAATATATCTTCATAATCATATTCAGATAATTCATTTAAACAAGAACTTTTATTTTCCCTGGCTAGCAATGAAAGTTCATTAGTAGTTTCATAGGTCCATTTGACTCCCCTGAATGGTGACTGAATTTCATTATCTGCTACTGGCGGAGTCTCATTACAGATCTGATTCGCAGTCGCCAAGGGCAACGACTCCGCTGATTGTAACGCTTTTCTTTTGGAGCGTTTACGTTTGGCTTTAGACCCTGCTGCCTTAGCAGAAGAAAAGTTATCAGAACAATTATCTGCTTGCTGATTATTTTTGTAGGCAGTAGAAGGAGCAGCTGATTGACAAGCTGCCAGGAGCTTATCAAAAGGGCTAGGCAAATCGGTTTTGCGCAGCCAGTTATGGATCACAAACGCTAGAAATTCCAGTGGTCTTTCTTTTAAATTGGTATGATCCAAGACATCGTAGGCCCACTGAAACAATCTTCCCTTAAATAAAACATAAACTAGCTGGGGGGCCCACGTTGAAACAGGAGTAGCCTGGAGCTCAGGATTGGCCAGGAACCTGGCACATTCAGAAAAAAACTCATTTTCTGTTTCAGAATTGAGCTTCTCAAATTTCTTAAAGGAACAGGAACCATAACAAACAGTGTCATTTTTGCTGGGAACCCCCCCCCACAATGGGGATTGGTAATGGGGCTACCATAATGTTAAGCTTGGGGGTGTAATCTCCACAGTCAGCATACAACACATAAGCTGACGTGAAGGAGGTACACACACCAGCACAAGGGATCAGGATATCCCCAGTTTAGTGGAGGAGAGGACTGACTCCAATAGGAGATTGTGGTGCACAGAGCCGGTGCAGATCTGAACAGCCACAAACACTTTCGTAATAACGTCTCAGCGCAAAGTAGCGCTGAGCGCATAAACCAGGACTGAGGAGATCAGGACAGGTAGACAGAATGAACGCTTGCTAGCTAGTGATTACTTAGCGACAGCAAGCGTCCAAAACCAGACAGACTGGAATGAGGCAGCCAATGCGTTGCGGCGATGGCGTGCCTCACAAAGACAGGACAGGAGAGACAGGAAATAGCAGGATCGAGATAGATGAACGTAACACAGATAAATATACAATAAGTATGTTTTCCTAGCGTATTACAATTACAGCTATCAATTAAACTATTTGTAAGGTCTGACTAACATATGTATATATCGGCAATGAACCGATATATGACATAAGCAGGAACGCTGACTAGGACTGGAATAATACAGGGAACAGGACTCAGAAGGATTCGCTATCTCTTCGCAGAGATGAACGCAATCCACAAACAGTAACAGAACAGGATTCAGAAGGATTCGTTATCTCTTCGCAGAGATGAACGCAATCCACAAACAGGACCAGGAACAGGATAACTAGCTCAGCACGGGTGTTCACGATACGCGCAAACTACCAAAACGTGCTGGAAAACTGACTAACTGAACACAGGAAATAAACAGTTCGTGTACGTATATATCAGCAACACTGATATATCAACGTAACACGGATACAAGGAAAATAACAAAATGCGCAAGTATGCGTATATATTGGCGATGAACCAATATATGACACAAGACGAGCAAGTAACAACTTCTAGAACAAGAGCAGAACTAGGAGGACTCGCTGACCCCTTTGCAGGAGTCAGCGCAGTCCACACGGACCAGGAACGAGGTGGGGCACGAGCAGAGTAACAGATAGAGTCTGAGACTATGGTAGCCCATGAGACATTGCAGGAAGCAGTTCTTTATACTGAGGTCATCCAATGGGAGCAGACCTGCAGATTCCCACACAAGTGAATGGTAATTAATCACAGGCTGATAGCAGGAAAAGGCAGACAATGATATGCAGCCTGCAGGAAAGGGACTGCCCCTCCACTGCAGCAGACAATGTTTGTTTACACAAGAGCATGTCAAACTGTCATTAATTTCAGAGTGACTGCAGATGGAATCAGCAACTAGTTCAAGTGCAAACCAAACTATGCAAGAAAATGCATGTAATGACATCAGAACTGCTTGGGTTACAATACCACTGCAGCCAGCAATAAACGCTGCAGACATGATCATAACAGTAGAGTATGGCTCTCATACTACATGAAGGGTGGTAAGATTGGTCTGTGATCTTTCATTTTCAAAAGACTATAGTCTGATGTGTGTATGAGCCTTAAGAGAATATTGGGAGCAACAACACAATGAAATCCAAAGAACACACCAGACAGGTCAGGGATAAAGTTATTGAGAAATTTAAAGCAGGCTTAGGCTACAAAAAGATTTCCAAAGCCTTGAACATCCCACGGAACACTTTTCAAACAATCATTCAGAAATGGAAGGAGTATGGCACAACTTTAAACCTACCAAGACAAGGCTGTCCACCTAAACTCACAAGCCGAACAAGGAGAGTGCTGATCAGAAATGCAGTCAAGAGGCCCATGGTGACTCTGGATGAGCTGCAGAGATCTACAGCTCAGGTGGGGGAATCTGTCCATAGGACAACTATTAGTCGTGCACTGCACAAAGTTGGCCTTTATGGAAGAGTGGCAAGAAGAAAGCCATTGTTAACAGAAAAGCGTAAGAAGTCCCGTTTGCAGTTTGCCACAAGCCATGTGGGAGACACAGCAAACATGTGGAAGAAAGTGCTCTGGTCAGATGAGACCAAAATGGAACATTTTGGCCAAAATGCAAAACGCTATGTGTGGCGGAAAACTAACACTGCACATCACTCTGAACACACCATCCTCACTGTCAAATATGGTGGTGGCAGCATCATGCTCTGGGGGTGCTTCTCTTCAGCAGGGACAGGGAAGCTGGTCAGAGTTGATGGGAGGATGGATGGAGCCAAATACAGGGCAATCTTGGAAGAAAACCTCTTGGAGTCTGCAAAAGACTTGAGACTGGGGCGGAGGTTCACATTCCAGCAGGACAATGACCCTAAACATAAAGCCAGGGCAACAATTAAATGGTTTAAAACAAAACATATCCATGTGTTAGAGTGGCCCAGTCAAAGTCCAGATCTAAATCCAATTGAGAATCTGTGGCAAGATCTGAAAACTGCTGTTCACAAACGCTGTCCATCTAATCTGACTGAGCTGGAGCTGTTTTGCAAAGAAGAATGGGCAAGGATTTCAGTCTCTAGATGTGCAAAGCTGGTAGAGACATACCCTAAAAGACTGGCAGCTGTAATTGCAGCAAAAGGTGGTTCTACCAAGTATTGACTCAGGGGGGCTGAATAATTACGCACCCCCCACTTTGCAGTTATGTTTTCTAAAAAAATGTTTGGAATCATGTATGATTTTTGTTCCACTTCTCATGTGTACACCACTTTGTATTGGTCTTTCACGTGGAATTTCAATAAAATTGATTCATTTGTGGCAGTAATATGACAAAATGTGGAAAACTTCAAGGGGGCCAAATACTTTTGCAAACCACTGTATGTGACGAGGTGTGTCTGTTCTGGTGGTCTCCCTGTTAGGAAGGAAGCTGGGGCTGTGTGTTGTAGGGATAAAGATCAGGGCATATGGTTGCGCATTTTCTGTTTTTAAAATGCTTTGATAAATAAAATTTACAGTTTATCATTAAAATTGCTTTTGTGGATTATTGGTGTGCATCATCTACTATTCACTTTATCCTTCCTAGATGGTTCTTTGCTGCTCCAGTTCTACACCTGCGCCATTTCATGTAGCACTGTTAAGGATAAATCTGCACCATTGTGTGTATACCAGGATTATTAAGATACTTGTCGCTGCTATGCAAAGAAGGTGGTACAAACATGATGTGGTGCTGCCGTAGTTGTTACGACTTGTACACCTTTGATAACTGCAGCATTGTGCTTTACTTGTACAACCATCTTTGTGTCTTACTGTATATACCCACACTGGTGAGAATGTGGATTACAACAAAGGATGGTATCAGAAGATAACTCCAAACCAATACTACCTAGTAGCCCAATACTTTATAGAAAATACTATTATTCAAGTTGCTTATTACAAAAATAGGTGCAGTGAAGACCCTGTGAAACATTGCTCGGAGGTATCATGAAGTCCAATATTTCAACTAGCACCACAAAGAAATACATTTATTCTTCAATTAACTTCAATAACATTCTGGTGAGCAGTAGAAGTTTCACATATTTTTAGGGTCAAAGAGGGACTCTCAATTAAACCCCCCAAAAACAAATATTTACAGTTACAACCTATTACAACAGCATTGCCTCAAAAACGCCCAGGAAATCACTGAAAAAATATACGGTATATAATAGATATAACTGCTCAAACAATGCCTCAATAAAGAGCTAACCCAAGACCGCACTAGGGGCATGTCAGAGAGAGAAAAAGAAAAGAAGAAAGGCCGATGAAGTGACACGAGTGATGTCATGCAGCTGCCGGGAATAATGCTCTCAGCTAGCACTCGGCCGAGTCGATCTGATGAGCTGATCGATGGACGAAGCATCTGGTTCTACTTCATCCCCTCTAACTTTCTTGCTACTAAATTCCTGTTTTTGTGTATTGTACTGTCTATGCCTACTCTACCAGCATCTACTGTACCGCTCTTTATGCTATATTGTTCCATCACCGACCCTGTATGTGCTAAGACCAATTCCGGGTACAACCTGTTGTACTTGGCTAAATACATTGACTCTGAACATCATCATTTTCCAAACCCTGAATTCCATCATGGAGTTCTCATAATTGACCATTTCTTATTTTTATGTACAATAATCTACATCTACCACAGCACGACACTTGCTTATTTTGGAATTTGTGGGGTCTTTTCAGTGCTTTTTTTTTTGAGGGGAGTGGTGGTGGTGGGGGGGGGGGGATTTGCTTTCCTTGGTAAAGGGTTTATCTGTCCTGCTGTGTTCTATCGAAAGTTCATTTGACATGTATAGCTTAGCTGCCTGGATACTATTTACATGTATTTTTTATGAACTGTGACTAGGGCTTATTTTTGAAGTAAGACTTATATTATGAGCATCCTCAAAAATCTTAAATAAATCATGCTAGGGCTTATTTAGAGGATAGGTTGTATTTTCAGGGAAACAGGGTAATACATTTTATTTGAAAGATCACTGGTTGTTATTTGCGAGAGGTAAACCAACTCATACCTCTCTTGTTAACTCCTTTTATACTGAGTGCCTCCACCATACAGTTTACAGTTTCACCTCAGTTGAAAGGTTGTTTTTCATCTTTCAGTCATAAAATCACACTTGAAGTGTGAGCACTGATGTCCAACATCTAGTAACTAAACAACAACCTGGATTTGTGAGTACCTGATTATACAATTCTTTTCTCACATTACTCTGCTATATACTTACGATATATATTAGCTCCTGGTCTTCTCGTACACTTATTTTGTGTTCCCGCTATAGAAGGTTGGAATATGGAGAATGACACAAATACCATTAGGTCTATGTGATGTGCAGTCTGGAATTCACACAACACACAATAATTGCAGTGAGACGTTAAAAGCCTGAAGTGAATTCCCAACAGAAAGGAGTGTTCGGCCTGCAGAACATTGCGATTCTGCATAGTTGCCTTGTGAATGGGACTAAAGGTCTCACAATAATGGTATTTTTATCTGTGGTATTAGTGTTTTACATGTTTACTGACTCTTTGGCAAGCATAAATTAAGAGGAATGACGATAGATTAAGAACTGGTACTGAGAAAAGTCAGCAACCGAAACAGTCTTTCTTCATTAGGAAGTTTATTAGATTGCAACTCTACTGTAAGTACTCTTCAACCACAAGGCTTCTATACTGCTAACTCACTTTCCTGCCTTTTATGATTTGTACACCTACAGTATATTGCATTATAACACGTTTTGTTGATAGAAGTACAATGTGTTTTCATTACCATATCATTAGTATGTATAAACTGTACTGTTTATATTTAGTAGTGTATTGTTTCTTTATGTAATGCTAAAGTCACTTCTACTTTTGGTATCTTTTATGTGTACTTTTTCACCTGGCTTTCTGATGACTTCTTGACCAACCACCTACCCATTTTTCCATACTCATTACCCTTCTACTTTAAGTGTTGCAAAAGGTACTAATGGCTTTCATGGTTCACATGACCATTTATTGTTAAAGGACAACTGTAAAGGAAGCAATATGGAGGCTGCCATATCTTTTCCTTTTAAGCAATACCAGTTGCCTGGCTGTCCGGCTGAACCTCTGCATCTAACACTTTTAGCCATAGACCCTGAACAAGCATGCAGCAGATCAGGTGTTTCTGACATTATTGTCAGATCTGACAAGATTAGCTGCATGCTTGTTTCTGGTGTAATTCAGACACTATTGCAGCCCAATAGACCAGCAGGACTGTCAGGCAACTGGTATTGTTTAAAAGGAAATAAATATGGCAGCCTCCATATCCTTTGTTACAGTTGTCCTTTAAGGACAGTCCTTTACATGCCCTTCAGGAGTGCTTTTTTCATTTTCCCTGTTTTACTTATTTAGTCAGAATAACATGTAGTTCCACATAATTCATCCTCACTGAAGTAACTTTTCTACTAGCTACATGTCACAGTTGTCGGCTTTTATTTTTATTGACTAACCCCATCAGGGTTCCTTCATCTAATTGTGGGGAGCTGCAGCCCTTACTGACGCATTCCCTTGCTACACGAGGTTGCATAGCAACTGCTAACCTGGGATTAACATGCTGTTGAAGATCATCCTGGCTCTGTCTCAGCTCTCTGTGATTTATACCCGAATTTCCTTGGGTGGCATTAATTTGGTGGCAAGCATCAAGACTGTGCACCAGCCCTATTGGTATGCATACCATTATCCAAATTGTTGTTAGCCGGCAACATGTTATGTTATTGTATGGTCTATTTCAAGCCTATTGGTTGCATCAGCTTCTATCATCATATGGACATCGGTAGAACTATCATCTGGTATGCAGCCTATCTGGCATTTATCACAATTCAGTTTACTTCTTAGAGGCATTTATTTTTGATGCATAAACTTATGTGCACATTAAATTCATCTGGCTGTACTTATTTGTTTTTGTACCTCCAGAGGAAGCCGGAAGTCCGGCGAAACCGGACGAGGATACGCATGGGCTGCGCCCCGACCTCCGTGTACCTCTCCACTGTGGATCTGTCTGGCCTTTAGCCTCCATCAAGGCACCCCATCCAGCGGCTCCATGCGGCCATCAACCACCACCAGCTTCTTATAGCAGCCGGCGTTGCCAGCCATCAGCTCTAATTCAAGAGACGTAAGCAGCCCAGTGGGCTATACCTGGGAGTGTCATGATGTATTGCATGTGTGCCATGCCGTATAGGAACTGTGTAGTGGGTTTATCTCACTGCTGGCTATGCAAGAATCTGTGCTACATTGAACCAGGCATGCTGCTATCAATTGACTGAATCACGCTTGAGCTATAAGCTTACTCTGCTCTAGATGGCTGAATAAGACGCATTGTTTGCTGTTGCACATTTGCTGGCTACTAACATCCTGGGCTTGCTTTAATCTGCCACTTGTTTATAAACTGTACCCATCTTCGGACACATGGAACATACAATTGCGCACTGGTTCAATCTGGGGTTTGTTACCATTGCCTGGATATTGATTGCATTATCCCTGGAGAATCAAATGGTTTATCATTGAACTGTATATCTGGTGCACAGTAGAGGAATATATCCAACAGATGGGTTCCTTTTTCTGTCCTGATTACTGAGGCCTCCAGCTGATCTCCTTATTTTTTGAGCTCAATTGAACTGCATGTTGTTTTTTTCAGCAGTGAAGTAGATGCATATACTACACTAATCATACTGTGGGCCTATTTGGGAGTGGTGGGTTGAGGGTCGGGAACTGTGGATGAGGAGTGGTCCGCAAGGTGGATAGGGAAAGAGGGAGAGGGGGGCACACATTTTTAATGGGAATTTTATTGAGGTAATTATGATGATTAATAAAGTTTTTGTACATATTTTTCAATAATTAGTGTGAATGGTTTTTGTTCAGTCGGACCACACTGGAGTACATCTCACAGTGTTCTGACTTATTTGTTTTAATTTCTCTAATTGGATTTTCCTCTTCTTTCTCCTTTTTGATCTCTCCGACATGCCCCTAGTGCTGTCTTGGGATGCTCTGTGTTATAGAAATATGGTTTGTATGATTTATGTTTTATTATGACTTTAATGGTGTTTCTGGGACAATGCTGTTATTAGGCTGTGATTGACTGTAAATTTTTATGCTGTTTTCTAGAGCTTAATTACCTAACCATTATCCTTGAGAAAGAGGCCCTCCCTGACCCCGAAGCTCTGATATATTCTACTGCCTTAATAGAGTGGATTATTATTGAACAAAGTATTGTTTTGGTGCACTAGCTGGAATAGTGACTTCTTCATATACCTTTGTGGTGCCCACTGCCCTCCAAGCCTGCACCCTGGATTTACTACATGACCAGTTGACCAATGACGTGCAACATCTCCAGTTACTTATTCTTATATTCCTCAGATATTCACAATTCTTACATATCAGCCGTCAACAAGCAGAGATGGTCAGTGAAATGCAGATCATTCTGGCTTCGAAAGCATATTGATTATTGAAATGTACTCCGCTTGAAAATAGCAAGGATTGAACTGAATGAGACCATCTCCAGGGTGCATACAATTTGAATACAAGCCTAAACTATTTGTATCTCATTAAAATAAACTATTTGCATCTCATTAACCGTCTCTTGCTACAAGTGTTGGTTTCAGAAGAGGGAATAACAGAGGAATGTTTAGAGAAGGAGGCATAGCTAACAAGTACAACCTTAAATATATACGGTAGTTAAATAACTAAACGGCAGTAACAGAAACTGTGTTATACATACACATGTTACAGATTGTCAGGGAACAGGGATTCAGAAAATGAAGCGAGTGAACTCTGATGAGATACATTGGTATAACAAAATGTTGCCCTTGTATGGGCTTGAAGCTCAGTAAAATTATCATTAATCACGGAAGAGAAAGAGGTGATTGACCGCTGCTTCTTAGAGGTGGTCACCGGGTGCCAGTAACCCTGTATGTTAGGTCCTAGGGGCATATGGTATTGGGGACATTTGATGGGTAAGCATTGGATGGCCTAGGGAGGTTAGACCTGTGGTAGAGATGGTAGACCATGTGGTGGACATGGTAAATTTAGCCCCTGTGTCAACTGAGGTGGACCATTGTGTTGGGTATTGGGATCATATTGACTGGAATGGCCCATATGTGGGTACATTAGAAGTGGAGGTGTACAATAATGACTTTAGGAAGGCTGAGAAGGTTGTGTTGAAGGTAAAAACTGTTGAATAGTATTCAGCAGAGCATGATGCAGCTCTATATGTTTGTCTTCAGGAACCTTGTTAATCAATGGTATGAGGCTGGCTACCATCTTGTGTCCAGGAGTTTTATCCTGAAGCTGTTTAGACTCCATTTTGTCAACAACAGATTGTAAGGAAGTAAAAATATCTTCATCATCAGTTCTTTTAGACCTGGACTTTGGTCTACCTGCAAACCTGGTCCTTGGTCCACTAGTGCTTTGTCCATCACTACATCGTCGCGTTGAACTTGTTGATGGACTTGCAATTCTGACAGTGGTGGGTATGGCAGGGGTGTTTGGACCAGGCATGGCTCCAATTGATGATGTCCTTGATTCACAATCAGATGCTTGTGAATCGACTCCAAGCTCCAGATGTTCCTGAGTGTGGCTAGTGCTGGACGATCTTGCTTCCGGCTCATTTTCCTCACAAGGAAAGATATCCTCAGTTCTGTTTAAGTGCATTAAGATGTAATTATAGGTTCCATAAAGCAAAGCACACACCAAATACCTAATAATATACTTACTGTCTGAGTAGAAAAACAGGCCGCAGGAATCCCAGTTTGTGTGTAAACTTGTAAGGTTTTCGATGCAAGGACCTAAATCCACTACGACTCTCTTTCAGCTCCAAGTTCAATTCTTTGTTAAAATTGTCTCGCACTGACCTCCATCTTGTTTTCACTTTTTCAACTGTTAAGAAAAAAATGCCCACGGGGCTGTTAAAATATAATTGACGTTCTTTTTAAAGATGTCTCACAAGTGGTCACATGTCTACACATCTCTGCACCTACCAGATGGGAAAAATCGACCATATAAAAAACTATGTTGGACACTATAGGCTAGACCTGTTACCTACCTTTAATATTGTTATGTATCCATTTTTATTGTTTTACTATTTTAACTTGCTGTTTTGGAAGACATTAGAAGCAATTTTTTTGGTTTTAGATACAGAATTTAGATTAATATTTTATTGTACATAAACATTGTATACACAGTATTTAGTTTCTTAACCGCTTTTGGACAGCAGTGATTAAAATCTATACCTTGTTTGTGTCGTATTATTCCTGCCAGGGTGTAGATTTCAATCAAGCTTGCTGCGCGGACCCACCACTCTGTCATCACTGAAGCCCCCTAGCTTTCTCATGCTGACAGCAGAGCTCGGTATCTGAGTCAGGAGCCGATTTCATTGGCTCCTGACCCCATGATCACTGTGAGCCAATCACAGGGATCAATACTCAACTTCAGAACAAAGAAAAAAAAAAAAAAAAAAAAAAAAAAAGGGAGTGTTTTTTTTTGGGGGGGGGGGGGGTGTTTATAAACACATTTTGAAAAAAAAGTTTTAATTGACATTTCTTTTATAAACTGTATTTTTATAGTGCCCCAAGGTCCATAGTTTCTGTAAACAGTACCAGGAAATAAAAGTTAAACAGGAAAAACTGTCACAGACGCACACAATTCACACTCACCCCACTTTGAACGAATATCTTCTGAAGCTCTCTCTAAATCTTCATTTAGCAATTCGCTTGCTATTTTTGTCCAGATTCTGGTTGTTCTTTTGACATGTTTGTAACGTTTGTGGCTCTTATCATACAGTTCAGGGTAGGCCTGAACTTTGACTATAAGGTCTTCAGTCGCAAATTCAAGTTTGGACATCTTTTTTTCCAATAAACAGAAAATATCGCAGAGGTCTTTATATTGTGTCTTCTTTCTACTCTTTCTTCCATACATGTCCTGCAGGAAATTACATAAAAAAAATTGCAAACATCCACTAAAAAATATGTTGCAACTGTGTTTGACATCCATTTGTTTTTATTATCTGCATTTATTTTCATAACAATCTTTTGCTGAAAAATGTGTGCAAATTCAGGCTATGTTCACGCTGTAAATCGCAAGTGCTGAGCGATTTATTGAGAGTTTTTAACTACCTAAAGACCGCCCCACGCCAATGGGCGTGGACGCAGCGGCAATCCCAGGACCGCCTAACGCCAATTGGCGTCAAGTCCTGGGGCTCTGATTTGCATGAGCATGATTGCCGCACGGAAGACTGTTAGACGCCATATTTAGTGTTAGTACAGTGCTGCGAGATCGGCTCTCATAGGCAGAAGCACAACATAAATATTTATTAAAAATTAAATTAAATAAACACAGACAGCTCTGTTGGTAGGGAGAAAAAGGGGGGGGGGGAGGGGGAAATCACTTGTGTGCTGTGTTGTGCTTGGCCTTAAAGCTGCAGTGGCAAATTAATAAAAAGGCCTGTTCTTTAGGGGGTTTAACACTGCGGTCCTCAAGTGGTTAAAGCACTTTTAACTGCGCTTTGCGCTTAGATAAGCGCTTTTGCAGAGCGATTCGTTTTTTCACTTCAAACT
Organism: Hyperolius riggenbachi; assembly: GCF_040937935.1. Taxonomy (NCBI): domain Eukaryota; kingdom Metazoa; phylum Chordata; class Amphibia; order Anura; family Hyperoliidae; genus Hyperolius; species Hyperolius riggenbachi. The sequence continues at coordinate 243,067,270 of NC_090651.1, read as the reverse complement.
CTTTCCCTTGGAAATGTATGAATACAATGTATTTATTCATAAAAGCGCTCAGGAAATCGCTATACAAAGCACGGTTTCAAGCGCTTTGCAATTTCCCTATACCTTCCATTGAGCCAAAGCGCTCAGAAAATGGTTCAGGATTTGAGTAAAATCGAAACACACACATGTGAACACTCTCATAGGGAATCATTGCACAATTGCTTTTGGGGCGATTTCTAAAATTATAGTGTGAACGAGCCCTCAGTGCATTTGTGTTTGGGCTGAAACGCAAATGCTTTGGTGGGAACGGTAGAATGAGTTCCCATGGAAAAATACATTCAGTTGCAGTTCACTGCAGATCCGCAGTCATGGAAAATCCATGCAAACATACTTTATAGTAATGAGCCCTAGGCTTCCATAAGCCAATTTTAAGATGGCTATTGCTGGATTCTATAATACAGTGCAGTTTCAGTCAGTCTATTTTAGCTACGCCTATAAAACAGTGGTATTCCTACTAGACAGTGGCGGCGCCAGGGGTCGTGCTTTGGGTGCTGAAGCACCCCCTAAAATTCTCCAAGTACCCCTAAAGCACCCCCCAGCGTGAACTGACTTTCGGCGTCTAATAGACGCCGTGTCAGTTCACCGGCAGCAGAAGCCTGCAGCGGCAGAGCAGGGCTACGGAAAAATGGCGTCCAAAGCCCTGCTCTGGAGACTTTGAGTTTGCAGTGCAGGGCTTCGGGAGCCATTTTCCCGTAGCCCTGCTCTCAACATGGGAGTTTCAGTTGCTGGCTGCAGAGGATCGTGGGAGCTGTGCGCCGGACGGAATCAGCAGGTGTATGTTCTGGTCAGGTCTGCCACATGATTGCACGTATTTTCTGGTCAAATCTTACACATGATTGCATGTATTTTCTGGTCAAATCTGCCACATGATTGCATGTATTTTCTGGTCAAATCTGCCACATGATTGCATGTATTTTCTGGTCAAATCTGCCACATGATTGCATGTATTTTCTGGTCAAATCTGCCACGATTGCACGTATTTTCTGGTCAAATCTGCCACATGATTGCACGTATTTTCTGGGCAAATCTGCCGACATGATTGCATGTATTTTCTGGGCAAATCTGCTACATGATTCAACGTATTTTCAGGTCAAATCTGCCACATGATTGCATGTATTTTCTGGTCAAATCTGCCACATGATTGCACGTACTTTCTAGTCAAATCTGCCGACATGATTGAACCTATTTTCTGGTCAAATCTGCCGCCGCATGTTTGAACGTATTTTCTGGTCAAATCTGCCACATGATTGAACATGTTTTTTGATCAAATCTGCTGACATGATTGAAAGTGTTTTCTGGTCAAATCTGCCGACATGATTGAACGTGTTTTTCTGGTCAAATCTGCCGACTTGATTGAACATATTTTCTGGGCAAATCTGCTCACATTATGTGTATTTTCTTGAGAAAACCTGCACAATTATGTGAATTTTGTGGGGAAAGGGTCACCAAAACTTGGACCCACTGTCTTTGCGTTGCACTTTTAAAGGAATCCCGAGGTGAGAATAATATTGAGGCTGCCATATTTATCTTCTTTTAAGCAATACCAGTTGCCTGGCTGCCTCTTATTCTTTCAACCATAGACCCTGAACAAGCATACAGCAGGTCAGGGGTTTCTGACAATATTGTCAGAACTGACAAGATTAGCTGCATGCTTGTTTCTGGTGTAATTCAGTTTACTACTGCAGCCAAATAGATCAGCAGGGCTGCCAGGCAACTAGTATTGTTTAAATTACAGTTAGCTCCGCCCTCATCCGGTCATGGCCACGCATGCGGCAGGTTATAGTCACACCGATTTTTGCCGCGTTGCTCCAGCACCTGCATAGCACCCCCCCCCCCCGCCCCCCCAAAAAAATCCTGGAGCCGCTACTGCTACTAGAAGATGTCAAATCCACCCACCCTTGCATCTCTCTCCTCCAAGAGCTCTCCATGTACTTGGGGACTGATTCTTCTTTTCTTTGGCATTGAAAACTGAAAAAGAAGAAAAAATAAATAAATTAGACTTTTATGCTAATAAGCACTGTTTGCAAAAGCGAGAATCACAATTTTTTTCCCCATTAACCCTTCGATTCCTAAAAGATCAGCACAGTACATTATAATGATTTTTTTTTTTAGCAAACATTTTTTTCAGACACTTATGTCTTTGCGTGCAGCGTTCTCCCCCCGCCTGTTCTGTGACTGCAGTCAAGTGGGAGGGTTATGAGTGAGAATAGGGTTGGGTTAGGACAGTAAAACATTGGTAAAATTACTGATATTCTACAATAGTGGATAATAAAATATCTGCAAAAGTACCAATATTCTATTACCAATATTTTGCGCCCATTTCTACATACATCGCTTTCACATGTACATGCCAGAGTCGACTGGTACTGAACGGGTTAAATTAATTCAATTCTGTTTTAAAATGCCTAATTTACATAATGGAGTTGAACGTCATTTTTAATATTTGTCACTCAATTACTTACTGTTCCAATGTCGTCTGCTTTATGTTTGAATCCATCAAATCTTCCATCTGAAATAAACATTTAAAAAGTCATTTTAAAGTAACCCAGTTGAGAGAGGGAAATAGAGGCCTGGCTGTCCTGCTGATCCCTATGACTTCAGTAGAGTCTGAATCATACACCATAGTATGCAACTAGTGTGGACAATCAGAGAGTCCGATGCGGAAATTACTTCTGGGTCAGTGGCTAAAGCATTCGAAGCACACAATGAACAAGACAGGAGAGATAGTAAGTTATATAGAAATCATTTCAAACTAATGTTAAAGTGAACCCAAGCTTCACATTGATATGGAGGTTGCCATATTTTTTCCTTTTAAGCAATACCAGTTGTCTGGCTACCCTGATGATCCTCTGCCTCTAATACTTTTCAGCCATAGGCCACATACACACATCAGACCATAGTCTTTTGAAAATGAAAGATCACAGACCAATCTTACCACCCTTCATGTAGTATGAGAGCCATACTCTACACAGTCTATTCTATGGAGCTGAACTCCCCATCAGAAAAAAAATCTTGGCAAGATGCTGCACACACGGATCTGTACAGACACAAAAGATCAGTATCTGCAAAAGATCTGTTCCTGCCAAGAATCCATTCCTGCAAATGGCAATGATAGTCTATGAGATCTGCAGATCATCATACACACATGATTTAACTGACATTCATCTGCAGATCATATCCACCAGGATGGATTTTCAGTTCTGCGGATGATTGCTTGATCTGCAGATGAATGTCAGTTAAATCATGTGTGTATGATGATCTGCAGATCTCATAGACTATCATTGCAATTTGCAGGAATGGATTTTTGTCAGGAACAGATCTTTTGCAGATACTGATCTTTTGTGTCTGTACAGCATCTGTGTGTGCAGCATCTTGCAAAGAGTTTTTTCAGATGTGGAGTTCAGCTCCATAGAAAAGACTGTGTATAGTATGGCTCTTATACTACAGGAAGGGTGGTAAGATTGGTCTGTGATCTTTCATTTTCCAAAGACCATAGTCTGATGTGTGTATGAGCCTATAGACCCTGAACAAGCATATGCAGACCAGGTGTTTCTGCATGCTTGTTTCTGGTGTGATTTAGATAATAATGCAGCTAAATCAGCAGGGCTGCTAGGCAGCTTCCATATCAGTTGTGGGTTTTCTTTAAAGGGAACCGAAACTGAGAAGGTAATTGATTTTTCCTTTTCAAATAATACCAGTTGCATGACTCTCCTGCTGATCCTGGTTGTCTAATACTTTAAGCCACAGCCCCTCAACAAGCATGCAGATCAGGTGCTCTGACTGAACTCAGACTGGATTAGCTGCATGCTTGTTTCAGGTGTGTGATTCAGCCACTGCTGCAGCCAAAGAGATCAGCAGGACTGACAAGCAACTGGTATGGTTTAAAAGGAAACATCCATATCCCTCTCAGTTAAGGTTCCCTGCCTAACCCCTCTTAAAGAGGAACTCCAGTGAAAATAATGTAATGAAAAAAGTGCTTAATTTTTACAATAATTATGTATAAATTATTTAGTCAGTGTTTGCACGTTGTAAAATCTTTTAAATCCCTAATTTACTTTCTGACATTTATTACATTGTGAGATTTTTACTGTTGGCAGGTGATGTAGCTGCTGCATGCTTTTTTGGCAGTTGGAAACAGCTGTAAACAGCTATTTCCCACAACGCAGCAAGGTTCACAGACAGGAAACTGCCAAGAGTACGTACTTTTCTTGTTTCTTGTGGGAGGGGTTTCACCCCAATATCAGCCATACAGCGCCCCCTGATGGTCTGTTTATGAAAAGGAATAGATTTCTCATGTAAAAGGGGGTATCAGCTACTGATTGGGATAAAGTTCAATTCTTGGTTGGAGGAGTTTCTCTATAAGGATTAGGCCATTTTACATGCAGGGTGTGTGTAGGGGTGGGGGGGGGCACATGTGGGGGTGGGGTCAGGCAGCCAGATTCCTAGTATGGCTAGCTGGGCATGGTGTCCCTAGTGTGGCCAGGTGTCCCCCGTATTGCCAACAGCCTTTACTCACCTCCCAGGCTCCAGCGATGAGCAGCTCTAGCCCCCTCCGCTCTTGGCCGGCATCCTCGCTCGCCCTGCCGTTAAGTTCCAAGTCGCGGCATGATGACGTCATCAAGTCGGGACCCGACACTTACGTCAGAGCGAGCAGAGATGCCGGCCAGAGTGGGAGGAGCTACGATCGCCGGGGGAATGTCAGGATGGTAAGTGGATCCTCTTCTTCCCCTCCTACTGCCGCTGCTCTAATAGTGATCGCTATGATCTGCTGGCGATCGTAGTGATCACGTAATCAGGAGCCTATCGTGATGGCTCCTGATCAGAGGGGAGATGTCAGCTGTCATATGACAGCTTAATCTCCCCTCTCGAGTGCACACGATCTCGTTGGGAGTGAAAATGGCAGGAGGCATAAATCCTACGCCGCATCATGCTAAGACAGCCACAAGTGCGGCGTAGGAGTTACTATCAGCGGTCCCAGAAAGGTTAAGGTAGCCAAACATGACCTAGGGTCCATCAGCCATCACAATATCAAACATTGTTCCCACCATGCACCCGACTGAGCACTTGCAACCAAGATTTTCCAGCATGTTCGATCCATCCTTTTGACCGATTACAGACGGGAATTGGTCAAGAGATCAATCGGGTGGTCATGTTGTGGCACAGACGGCTTCTAAAGCAAGTATTTCTTTTTGTACCCGGGTACACACTTAAAGAGAACCAGAGATGAAGCACCCTCATGTATTTTATTACATTTATCAGTGGGAACATGACAGTAAACACCTACCCTGCTTTTAGTTTCATTGTTATCTGCTTAATTAGTCTATTAGCAACTGTGATAAGAATCCACTGACTATTCAGTCGAGGTTTGACCTGGAATCATTATAGCTGAGTCACTCTTCTGTGTAGTCTTTTCAAGCCCAAGCCTTCCCCTCTCCTGGCTTAGATTTCCTGCTTTGCATACTGAGAGCTGTGATGACAGAGGCTGCTGCTCCTGAGAGAGAAGCTCTGTGGCTGTAATATGATCCCTGTGTGCTCTGTGTGCACTAGATACTGATAATAACGGCAGTTTCATTCCTATGAGAGACACTTCCTACAGGCAGCTGTACATCATACCAAAATGAAAGCACATAGATGAAAGGCTGCATTTAGCCTAGATAGCAGCATAGTCTCATATGGCCTAGACAGCACATCCAGAACAACTCATAACCCGTAAGGAAAGGGATATGAGCCGGCGGCCATATTTGATTTTTCCTGGAGCAATAATGGATAAAAAAACACTCAAAAAGGCACACCAGAGCGGCAAAATTATCAGGTAGAGCATTTATTCTTTACAAGCTATCAACTGATATGTTTATTTTGTGTGAATCGTTCATCTCTGGTTCCCTTTAAATAACTTTACCTTAGCTTCAACTCAAAACATTTATGAAAACAAAATAAACATATGACGGTTACTTGATGTTTTGTAATCAGGCCCCATTTCTTCACTGTGACTATCTCCAGATAGATTATCTTCTTGTTTGATCACAACAGGAACTAGAGAAAGCAAAACAATACCATTAGTTCTGTATAGACACTGAAATAAAAGCGAACACAAAGTGAGTGGGATATGGAGGCTGACATATTTATTTTAAATAGCACAAATTACCAGGCTGTCCTGCTGATCATCTGCCTGTGATGCCTGGTACACACCATGGAATTTCCAGTCAGATAGATGGGTTAAATTGATTAATTTTGACAAGTTTGATCTGATTTACAATTGTTTTTCTGATCGATTTCTATGCAAAATCAATCAGAAAAATCAGAAAATTAAATCAGATTGGAGCTGTCAGAAATGATTGTTTCGACCCGTCTATCTGATGGGAAATTGCATGGTGCGTACCAGGTATAATACTTTTGGCCATAGACCTGAACAAGCAAGCAGAATACATGTTTCTGATAAAAATATGACACGATTAGATATACAGTATGCTTGTTTCAGGTGCATGATTTAGACATTGATGCTAGAATAATCAGCAGGGCTGCCAGGCAACTGGTATGAAAAGGAAATAAACATGGCAGCCTACACATACCTCTCACTTCAGGTTCTATTTAAAGGACAACTTAAGTGAGAAGAATATGGAGGCTGCCATATTTATTTCCATTTAAACAATACCAGTTGCCTGGCTATCCTGCAGATCTATTTGGCTGCAGCAGTGTCTGAATCACACAAGGAACAAGCATGCAGCTAATCTTGTCAGATCTGACAAGAATGTCAGAACCACCTGATCTGATGCATGTCTGTTCAGGGTGTATGTCTAAGTATTAGAGGATCATCAGGACTGCCAGGCAACTGGTATTGCTTAAAGAGACTATGAAGCGAGAATAAATCTCGCTTCAGAGCTCAAAGTTAGCAGGGGCACGTGTGCCCCTGCTAAACCGCCGCTATCGCGCCGCACAAAGGGGGTCCCTTCACCCCCAAACCCACCCCAGCACGACTTGGTCGTGCATTTGGTCGCTCCTGGAGGCAGGGCTAACGGCTGCAGCCCTGCCTCCAGTCGCGTCTGTCAGCGGCGCATCGCCGCATTTTCCCCGCCCCTCTCAGTGAAGGAAGACTGAGAGGGGCGGGGGAGAGGCGGAGATACGCGCTGACAGACGCGCGTGGGGCAGGGCTGCGGCGGTTAGCCCTGCCCCAACCAGGAAGCGCTCCCCCGCATTACGGAGGGGGATTTGGGGGTGAAGGGACCCCCGTTAAGCCGCGCTATAGCGGCGTTTTAGCAGGGGTACACATGCCCCTGCTAACTCTGAGGTCTGAAGCGAGATTTATTCTCGCTTCAGTCTCTCTTTAAATGGAAATAAACATGGCAGCCTCCATATCCCTCTCACTGCAGTTGTCCTTTTAGAAATTATTTGCACATCTATCTTCACCCTCACACACACAATAGAAATATAGAAGAACATAAGCCAAAACATGTAAAGCTCATGCACTCAGGGCCGTGAGCACTCGCAAAGGCTGCATGAGGAGTGCCAAATAGGTATTTCGACTTGCAGGTCAAATAACCTCAACAGGGGATAGCGGTGAAGCAACAGGACAGAGCGAGGTTTGGGAAGGTTCTATAGAATCCCCTCTACACAGGTAAGTATCTAACTTTCTTTTCTGCCCTGCATCAGGTTCACTTGAAGTCACAGCTGATATTAAAGGGAACCTGAAGTAAAAAAAAAAAAAACCACCAGAAAACAGTTTAATATAACGGGGGTGATCCAAGTGATCCTCCAGTCTCCTGCAGCGACCCTCTTTTGGCTGGCTGACGCGGTGAGTAGACAGCCACTGCACATGTGCGGTCATGCACATCCTCAATCATGCTCATGCCGTCGGGAACGTTCTGCACATGTGCAGTACAGTTTTTTTCCGTAATGTGCATGTGCAGAGTGCTCCCGTTTATGGGAGCGTGATCAGGACCGGGGCCGCGGATCCAAATGACAGATGGTTATTGCGGGGGACCGCTTTGTGACAGGGCGGCTGCAGGGGGCTGGTAGAGGCCCCAGATAAATTAAACTAGTTTTTTTTTGTACCTCAGTTCAGGTTCACTTTACTGTTAAATAAAAGGAGGAGTATGGGCACTGTCCTCTCGGATTGGCTTTATTCAAACAATGGCCTCAATTCACTGAGATCATGCTGGAGATAATAAGGCAAGAGAAAACTTACCTCCACACAGTGAGAGAGTTATCTTATATCTCCATTCCTTAAAGAGACTCCGTAACAAAAATTGCATCCTGTTTTTTATCATCCTACAAGTTCCAAAAGCTATTCTAATGTGTTCTGGCTTACTGCAGCACGTTCTACTATCACCATCTCTGTAATAAATCAACTTATCTCTCTCTTGTCAGACTTGTCAGCCTGTGTCTGGAAGGCTGCCAAGTTCTTCAGTGTTGTGGTTCTGTGATGTATCTCCCCCCTCCAGGCCCCTCTCTGCACACTGCTGTATGTTATTTAGATTAGTGCAGCTTCTCTCTGCTCTATTATCTTTTACAAGCTGGATAAATCCTCCTCTGAGCTGGCTGGGCTTTCACATACTAAGGAATTACATACAGGCAGAGCTGTCTGCACTCTGCAGGAAGAAACAGCCTGACACTTCAGTGGAAGATAGCTGCAGGGGGAAAGAAACACACAAATGATCTCTTGAGATTCAAAAGGAAGGCTGTATACAGCCTGCTTGTGTATGAATGTATTTTCTATGTGTGGACATACTGTACATCAACCTATTTCCTGTTTTGGTGGCCATTTTGTTTGTTTACAAACAAACTTTTTAAAACTGTTTTTAACCACCTTTAATGCGGCAGGGAGCGGCGAAATTGTGACAGAGGGTAATAGGAGATGTCCCCTAACGCACTGGTATGTTTACTTTTGTGCGATTTTATCAATACAGATTCTCTTTAAGTTACCTCTTCTGTAGTTATTTTCAGAATTCTGGAGTTATTTCAAGGATTGAAGAGTTAACTTTAGAGATCTCACCTTAACTTAAAGACAGAAGAGTTAACTTTAGGTGTGGCTGATAAAAGGTTTCCTGAATACTACATGCCTTATCACCACGGTGATAACTCTAGAAACGTTATTTAACACAGGAGATAAGCTTAGTGAATTTAGTGAATTGAGGCCATTGTCAGCATTTTAAAATCCATGTTGACAGATGCCAGCATCACATTGTGGAGCAGGTGCAAGAGGTGGGTGCAAGGGTGGCGAGGGGAAGCGGTACAGCAGCCGTTTCGCATTTCAAGGACGCTTGCTAATGTGCCTAGTCCAGGCTGATATTAAAGTTAGATATTGGCCTCAATTCACTAAACGTATCTCCTGTCTTTAATAACGTTTCTATAGTTATCACTGTGGTGAGGCATGTAGTATTCAGGAAACATTTTACCTCAGGCGAACCTAAAGTTAACTCTTCTGTCTTTAAGTTAAGGTGAGATCTCTAAAGTTAACTCTTCATTCCTTAAAATAACTCCAGAATTCTAAAGTTAAACAGGCTGTTAATTAACTCCATGTGAAAATAACTACAGAGGAGGTAACTTAAGGACTGAAGTGATAAGATAACTCTCTCACTGTGAAAACTTATCTCTACACCTTAATAAGGCAAGATCGATGTGTGGAGGTAAGTTTTCTCTTGCCTTATTATCTCCAGCATGATCTTAGTGAATTGAGGCCATTGTACCTTTTACATTTTGTTTTTAAAATCATAAACCATCAACCTAAACAGGTAATTTATAAGGTTGTGATATACAACTCACTAATATTTTCATAATCCTCGTTGTCTGTGTCCTCGCTGTCAGCGTCTTCAGGTTCTTGCTTAATGAATCCAGAGGCACCTGTCACAGCAACATGTGTTCTATGTCAGAGTGGGCCATCCTTGCACTTATTTGTAGTTCTAAAAATACATTTATAGCTCTAAACTGAACATATAAATGAAAATTACGTGCCATGCAGTTCCTTAGGGAAGTACTGGAAAAGATAACAACAGATATGGTAAAAGAGGTGAAACATCCAAGATGGAGCAGTTTATTCTCACCTGCATTATACCTGGCAGTATTTGCCCTCTCGACATGCTATAATCAGATACTGAAGAAACACCTTTTTTTTAAGAAGAACGAAGTCAGATTTCTTGTGTGGTGGGACTGTAAAAACTAGATTCCCCTTCCAAACTGCTTACCACATTTGACAATGAGACACAGAAAGATCTAAAACTTAACGTGTGTGCTGTCCTTAAGAAAGCTGCCATCTACAGCAAAGTCTTTCAGTTTCACAGCAATTTTACTGAGAAACCACAAAAAGACAGACTGAAGAAAATGAGAGCAAGAGGTCCTACACTAAACTACGGGCTGGTTCACATGGACGCTTGGCGGACTCACTTGACAAAGGCGTGGACACTAACAATCGCGTTGTGAGGTCACTGACACAGACAGGATGCACCTCGTCCACACACCATCTGAGACACCCCCCGCTGCTGGCCGCAGAGGAGGAAAAGGTTGCTCGCTGGAGGTTATCGATGGGAATTACCCATGACAAGCTTATCTAACACTACTTTTTAGTAAGTGTATTTTATTCTTGTGAGTTTTATAAATAAAAAAAGTTTAATACAGTAGGTGCGCTCCTCCGTTCTTTTCCGTTTTATTTTTCTGCCATGGTTCACATGGACGCTTGGTGGCATTAACCGCCAAGCGTTCGGGACTCGTCGGCTAAACGCTCCCATTCAAGTGAATGGGAGAGTTTAGCATCACGCAATTACCAATAATTGTGAAAACGCGGCATTCCGATCCCAATGAAACGCGTCGTTTCGGCCGGTCCTAGAAGCCACATGCGACGTCCAGGGTCGCCTAGCTGCCACGACTTCATGTCCCCTTGTGGGGACGAGAAACGATGTTCGCGATGGGAAGCCGACGATCGCCGTACGGCCACCCCTGAACGACACAGCTTCTGCCCTCCCAAACGCCTCCTGCCGTCCGTGTGAACCAGCCCTTAGGTAGGCTGCACAAGGATACTTTTCTACAAATTGCTGAACTGCTTGTTTGTTGAGCAGTTCAGCTGCTGGCCACATGCAGGCGAATAGCAGCATTCGATATCACCGAGCATGTCACGTTTGACACGCGACTTTTTTCCCATGGCGAAAAACCGTCTCTTATCGTGTATGAACACATGCAACTCTATGGTGGGGGAGGGGCAAAAAACTCATGCTATTAAGTGTTCAGCCAATGGATTGGAACAGCTGACAAGCAGACAATTCACTTCCCCTCTGCTGCTTGTGGAAAAGAGGCCTCAACTAAACAATGGCTAGAGCTAAAACAATGTGATTAGCAGACTCTTTGGCCTCTGTACAGCAAAGAAAAAGCACCTTTGCCTGCCAGTTGCCCATGCCTAGAATGGGTCACATAGCAGTGAAAACAATGTACTGTACCTGGCTGACCAATGAGAGGGTGAGAAAATATCTACCCCCTTATTAAAAAAAAAAAAAAAGGTGTGATTTGATGACAGACAGTAGTCCCTGAGACAGAGAGAGACTTAAATTTGCAGCTAATGACAAGCTCCTCTATGGCCCAAAACACTCGAATAACGTTTACTACTTTTTCGGGTAGTGAGACTATTCCTGTGAAGGTATGCAATGCAGCACTAGCAATTAGCTTCACATTTTTAACAATACAAGTGTGAACTAACTGTTTTTTCATAAAATCAGCCCCTCAGCGATTTCGATAGCTATTAATACAAATACATACCCCTTTTCCATTATCTGAACACTTAGAGGACAACCAAAGACACTCACTCAATGGTTCTGTGTCTGGTCTGAAGCCAAGAGAGCCAGGTGATAATTTCTCCTGCTTGATGGATGAGGAAGAAACTGGTGTCATTTTGGGACCTGCAAATAGAAAACAGATAAGTTAAACTTGGCTGACATTACATCAGATTCCTGCCGCGCACAGGGACAGCGAATGCTCTGTCATCATACATGGCATGATGCTGACAATAGAGTCTCTGTTGTATCTGTTGCAGTGGACATGCCTTGTGTGACGTGTAGTGTTTGGAATTATCATGTACCACACAACTGTGCATCCCAACCACCACAATGGAAACAGCAGAATCAGATACTATAATTAACATGGGAATCCGTCAGCATGTCCATTTATCCACTGCTCTCCAAAGCAGTAAACGGAACGTGTTTGACTGCAGTATGAACCAAGCCTTATATCCAATCTACACACAATCAGTACTGTGAAATAGAACTTTATTGTCCTGTTACGCACCTGTGGACATTGAGTTGTCCTTGACTGTGACACTGTGTTTCCCCTGAGGTATCCGAGTCTCCTCGAGAGGCTCCTCCTTAATGTTCACTAAAATCTCAGGAAATTCTAAAAAGGAAAACCAGAAAGAAGACAGTTTACTATTATATAAATGCTTAAAGAAAACCTGAAGCCAACCAGACCCTGTTGTGAGGGAAAACTTGCTGACTGCACGAGTAATAAGGAGAATAACATGACCAGCTGAGCAGATGCTGTAAACAAAACATTTGCTGTATTTGCTTGGTTTTTTGGAAATACATGCTATACAAGAGATAGAGATTGCAAATGCAGTTAACAAACCAGCCCAACTGTTCCGCACAGTGGAAAAACTCTGCAACCCAGCATGTCAAAAACTTAATATCGAGTCTTCAAAGGACCTCTGTGACCAATTTGCCCATTTCTTCACAGACAAAGTCTCCGCTATAAGGTCCGCCATCCAACTTACAGCATCTGAGCCTAATATAGCGCCGAAGACCATTAGCAGAGACAACGTAACACCTTGGTCAAACTTCAAAGAAATTGATGAAGAAGTCACATCAAGCATCCTCCTTCACGTCCGCCTAACTACCTGTGACCTGGATCCTGGCCCAACACAGTTCATGTTGAACTGCCCCGACCTGTTCGTACCGGTATTCCTCAAAATTGTTAACTGTTCCTTACAATCAGGGATATTTCCTGCTTTACTGAAGGAAGCAATCATCAGGCCTCTCCTCAAAAAACCCTCCCTGGACCCAGATGCAATGACCAGCTACAGACCTGTCTCTAACCTCCCCTTTCTGGGCAAGCTAATTGAAAAAGCTGTATACCTCCAGCTAGAAGCCAGAATCCTACAAAATAACAGTTATGACCCATTCCAGTCTGGCTTCAGGAAACACCACAGCACTGAAACTGCCCTCATCCAAATATGCAACCACCTGCTCATGGCAAGAGACAGAGGAGAGTGCTCGATCCTCATACTGCTAGACCTTTCTGCAGCCTTTGACACAGTTGACCATGACATCTTGATAAACAGGCTACAGGAATACTGCGGCATTGATGGCATAGTACTTCAGTGGTTCCAATCCTTCTTGAGTGGCAGAACCCACAAAGTGTCTATGGGGCCCTTCCTGTCCACCCCTGTAACACTTAAGTATGGGGTGCCCCAGGGCTCAATCCTCTCTCCCCTGCTTTTCACGATTTACATGCTACCGTTGGGAAAACTAATCCAAAAACATGGCCTGACATACCACTGCTATGCAGACGACACCCAACTATATCTTTCCTTCAAGCCTGGTGTGACAGACCCAACTCTAACTATAAACGCCTGCTTACGTGAACTACAGCAATGGATGAATGACAACTGGCTGAAACTAAATGCAGACAAAACTGAAGTCCTTCTGATTGGAGGGCAGAGCATGATAACAAAACAACTTAACTTGCAGTCTTCACCACTGGGAATAGGAGGCACGGATCTACGCAGCTCTGATCATGTGCGTAGCCTGGGAGTTCTAATTGATGGGGATTTAAACTTCAGAACTCAAATCTCTGCTGTGGTGAAATCATCCTATTTTCACCTGAAGAACATTGCAAAAATCAAGCACCTCATACCCCCAGAAGATCTGCCAACCTTAGTCCACGCCTTCATCACATCCCGACTGGACTACTGCAATGCTCTCTACACTGGCCTTCCAAAAAAGGTCTTGTACCGGCTACAGCTGATACAGAATACTGCTGCCAGACTGCTAACCAACCAACCCCGTCACTGCCACATAACGCCAGTCCTGCATTCCCTTCACTGGCTACCTATAGAATGGAGGGTCCTATTCAAGATCGGCCTACTGACATTTAAATCCCTGAATAATCTAGGCCCTGGATACATGAAAGATATGCTACAGCTGCGTAGCAATCCCCGCATTCTCAGATCCACAGGTTCTAATAATTTAGTCATACCCAGAGTCCACTTGGAAACTTTTGGTCCCAGAGCCTTCTGTCATGCTGCCCCTACGTTTTGGAACTCCTTACCTCACCAGATCAGGACAGCCCCATCCCTGGACGTGTTTAAATCCAGACTGAAAACCCACCTGTTCAGTCTGGCATTTGCAGAAATATAACTTTTGTTGTGTGAATACTTCATCCTACTAATTACTGAATCTGAGAGAGCCTAAGCGCTTTGAGTCCTATGGGAGAAAAGCGCTATAGAAATGTTATTGTATTGTATTGTATACAAATGTCTCATCTACAAATATTTAAAGAGGAACTTAAGCTAAAAGGGGGAAAGAATAAAGCAATACATTGAAAAGTGAGAAGTTAAAAAATAAAGATTGAGAAATGATTGATATTCTCCATGCAATTTGTTCATATTGTGTGATCCATAATCAGCCTGCAGGTAATCATCTTTACTACAGGCATCTGTGCCTGGCATTTTCCTCCCTTAATCTTTATTTTTTTCTCAGAAACTGCACTATCATATCTAGCTTGCCTTGTAAACATGTAAGCAGTGTTCTCCCCAGAGCCTTTTAACTGGGCGGAGCGCCCGGCTGGTGGTCAGTCCCCGCCCGGCTGCTGTGATCACTACTCCCTGTCAGCAGCGTGTTTGCCGTTCTCCACACTCGTCCAGCACAGTGCTCAGCGGCTGTGGCATTGGAGCTGGCCGCTGTCACTCTGACACAATCTCCGCCCTCCTCCTCAGCTCCTGACATTACAAGCCAGACCGCGGGAGCTTTGAAGGAGGAGCACACAGAGAAAGAACTGAGGACGTGGGCTTACTGTGTTCCCTCTGATGAGTCACTCACTCACTGATCTGCCTGAGTGAGTAGTGCAGAGAACGGCTCTCCTCCTCCTGTCTTCCCATCATGCAGGACATTTCCCAGCACGTTCCCCAGCCTCCCCCGATCAGAGGTCACAGCACAGAGAACAGCGTGGAGCAGCGCTTGTTCATTCTGGGGAGAGCAGCAGCAGGGCAGATGGCTATCTGATAGCAGTAATGGTCCCCCAGCAAGGGAATCCTTTTGATGACTGTCAGCTGCCGTCTCTGTGCTACCGAGACAGGTATTAAACAACTTTACAGCAACTACTGCTTCCCTTCCCCCACTGCTCTGCCCGGAGAGGTTACATAGCTGGCTGTCCTGGACATCAGTCTGCAGACTTCCTGCAGTGTGCTGTCCACTCACAAACATTTTCTTTCCTGCATTAGTCTGTCTCCCTCTTATACATTTCTCTCTCACACACTTTCTCCCTCTGTTTTTCTTTCCCCTTTCCCAGTCGTTTTCACACACTCTCTCTGTCCCTCAAAGAATCTATCTCCCTCCCAGACACTCACACCTATTCCTTATATTCACTTCTTCTACTGAACCCTCCTCTCTATATACTGTATTTCCTGTATACAGTATGTATGTTTGTTTACTAGTGCTTGATTTTTAAGGGGAGAAGCCACAGCAGAAACCCCCAAGCACTTTTATTTTCCTTTGTAGTGCATGCTGTTTAGCATAGACAAACAACAAGCATGTCTACACTGGGTTTGCTACTGCTATGACAGCCAAAACTATTGTGAGACTTTTTGAGTTAGATAACAAAACAGTCTGTGGGGATGTGTGGTTTTGGGCCTAAATTAGTCACCCTGTCTACAGCCCCTTTCTGGTATGAATCCGGCTTTGGCAGCACTTTATCGGATTGCACATCAAAACATTCAGTGCAAGATGCCTTTCTCCATTAGCATCACTTAGTGTAATCCTCTCTCCCTATCGGAAATGCCTAGCATGATTACCTCACCAGGTAACAACCAGCGTGCTCCACCTACTCTTCTCCCCAGCATGATCCTCCCTGTCCATTCTCACCTAGTAGTAGCAGACATCACCCTCTTTCCCCACCCATCGTGACCATAATTTCCCACCCGGCTACTTTTTCATGCCACCCGGCTGGAAAAAAATTCTGGGGAGAACACTGTGTAAGCACAGCATAGATCAGATTTCAGCAGCTTCACACTGAACTGCCCTCAGTCAATCAGCGAGGAGCAGGAATGTGGGATGAAAGATGATAAGCTTCCTCCTGGTGGGCAAAGTACCAAATAGAGCCAGTCTGACAAGATAAGATTTATTACAGCAGAAACATTTCTGATTAGATTGGAGGGCTTGCAATGCAGGGTTAGGTTGCAGGCTGCATTATAAACACAGAGCAGGGGGTAAATGGAATTTGATTTTGTGGCTGACAATCCCTCATTAAGCACTAGCTGCTGATATTAAAATCATAGCTCCCAACTGTCCCTTTTTCGGGAGGACAATCTCTCTTTGGGAACCAAATCCCTCTGTCCTGCTTTCTTCCTCATGTGTCCCTCTTTCAGGACTGATGTACAGATCTATATAACTATTTGTATATTTTTCTCCTAAAAGTTAAAAAAAAATTAACTATAAACTTAATTTTCATCCTTATATTTTTCTTACTTTTACATGTCAATATGAAAGAAAAATGATGATATTTAGAACCAGTGTGGTTTGAAAGCTAAAACAACCACCTTTGCATATGAATTCTTTGTGATATGCATGACTAGGGGTGTGGCTAGAGGTCTTAAAGTGTCCCTCTTTCTTAGCTCATCTATAACAAGTTTTAAGCATACCCCATGTACTCAATACTTTTTATTATGGTCAAAAAGTGGAAATTTTACTAAAAGGGAACCTTAGTGTATTGTCAGTGAGAAGATATTCCGAGCTAAGGGGAGGAACAATATTGATTTACCTTTGCCAGGTCCGATGACAACCTTGAAAGCCTTCACTATGCACATTACCTATATGTAACTTCCTGCTTGCGTGCTCTCCCTTAGGCCCTGTTCACAGTGGTCAGTTACATTGCAGAATAATTCTGCATGTCAACTTACTGCCCATACAATTCTACGGGCCTATTCCCATGCTGCATTGTAACTGAATGCCTTATTCTAACTCGCTGCATGCAGGCTTTGTCTAACATGCTGCATGCAGACTTGAATAGACACATGGCCAGCACTCAATTTATTTACAAATGTACTTATGTTTTCTAGTAGGAAAGAGGGATGCTGCAGTCTTGGTAGGTCCTGTAGCACTCTGGACCATAATTAGTGCAAACAGAAGTAGACTGGCACCATCAGTGTAATATGCTCTTTTATTCAAGTAAAAGAAAGACTAATCCAAACTGTGACGTTTCAGTATGATCATTGCTCCTCTTCAAACCTGGTCTAGCCCATGCAATAGATCAGACACCTTTCTACATTATTTGTATAGTAATACAGCAAAGCAGAAATATACCCCAACCCCCCCTCCCCATCTACTCACACATACAATCAATCAATCAATCACTGTAAACAATCCATATGCAAGTTCTCTTTAATAATGGTAAATGTTAAGTGGATGTAACATACAGACCTGTAAAACAGATGACACGGTCGTACAGCAACTCTTCCAGCTTAAGACGCTTACCTGCAGCTGTAGCAGCCCTGCTTGTCTCAGCCCCACTCTCAACGCGAATAAAAGATTCACCTCCTCTCTTAATGTTGATTACAATGTTTGGATTAACAATGGTATAACCTGTTGGAATAGTACATCGATTATGTAGGCAAGATTGTCTGGCAAAAGCGCCATATAATATACTATGACACGTCTCAGCAAATTCTGGCTCACCAAGTGCTATTACTGCTTCATGTATTTCCTTCATCACGCGCTCATAAACATCTTTCTGCCAGTCTTCCAGACGTACCCAATGCTCCTCAGTGAAGGATGCGGTGACATCCTGGAAGATGATCGGGCCCTGAAAACAGCATAGGAGAAAATGTCACACTGTATATGTGAAGTGCCAGTGACTGGGGCATAGAGGCCAGTATTCCTGCCTTGCAAAATCCCTTGTTTAATTCCCTGCCTATCTGCATGGTTACTGTTTGTGTGGGCTTCCTCTGGGCACACAAGTTGCCTTCCACATACCAAAAACATACTGATAGGATGAACTGACTTACCCCCAAGAAACTGAGTCCAGTCAATGCCAGGAGGTAGCAATTATAATCAGGACCAGTGTAAAATACTGAGTGCACTCTATACGCTTTAAGGCTATATTCACAGTGGGACGTTGCGTTTTGATGCCACGTTAAAGCCGCACTGCAAGCTTACAACGTAACGCGCCCAAAAAGAGGCAAAGCAGCATTACCGTCGCATACAGCAGATACAGTAAAAAATACAGTCAATGAAAAGTATGCTTCCAAGTCATTACTGAGCATGTGCAAACAGTCCAACGCAGCTAATAACGTGTATAACGCACTGCATGCAGTACTTTTACTTAACGTGCAGTGTTAGACACCAACGCAACGTGTGCACTGTGAACAGGGCATTGATTTTTCATTGCAGTGAGGTATTCTGCATTAAATGCTGTTTTAACGCGCGACTTTAACGTCCCACTGTGAACTTAACCTAAGTCTTAAAGTGGACCTTAAGTGGAAAAATGTTGCCCACTTACTTACCTGGGCCTTTTTCAGCTCCCTAAAGTCCACCTGCTCCCTCAATGTGATTCCGTGCTCAGCTGTTCCTCCCTTGCCCCCCTCAGTTACCCGGCCACGCGCATCCTCTATCACGCTCCTACTGCTGGGAGCGTTCTGCGCATGCGCAGCAGAAATTTTTGCTTACTGAAGGAGCCATGCGGCACGGGGCTGTGCATCTATCGTTGGAGGGGGGCAGTGGAGGAGCAGCGGAGTGCAGGATGACGAAAAGGGACCAGGAAGACTTCAGGAGGCAAGAAAGCAGATCTACTGGCTGCCACAATAAGTGTGTCCATAGATCACTTGATTTTCAGCATTAATATCCGCCCGATTCGATCATACTGTTCTACGAATTTGTCAGATATCCTCAACATGGCCACCCAATTGATCATTTAGATCAAGAGACAAAATGGAGTTCTGGGTGCGCGGCAGCAATGATTGCTCAATTTTTCGGATTACTGACCCCCACCGTGATGAGTGCCACATGTTCACCTGTCTTGCTGCTGCATCTTGCATCCTCCTCTGGTGTCCGATGTCTTCTAGAATTGTCCCTGCGAGCGCGTGTACCATGTGACACCACCGCATCAGTGACGTTAGTACCTGTGCTTGCGTCACATGGTACAAGCACTTCAAAACACACCGGACACCGGGGAGGAGAGAATTTGCGCTGGCGTGACAATTGACCCTTCAACACTCTTGCCACAGGAATGGGGGGAGGGGAGAACAGAGACTTGAGGGGGCTGCCTTGTAGGCGGCAGGGTGCTTGGACAACTGACATGCTAAAATCTTTTGGAAATCAGTGTGTAGTGTGTGGGCAGGCAACAGATCCTTCTCTGATCCGATTCAATCAGAGAGGGTTCTATCTGATGGTCGATCTGGTATGGCACCTTAACTGAGTAGCCTGTCATCTCAGCCAGGTATCTGGTTAGATGCTCTTTGGGGGATCACTGCTTATCAACATATTACTAGAAGTTGAGTTACCTGAACACTCATTTCTAATAGAAAATTGTCCGGCGAGTTAAAATTGAGATCTTGGAGAACCTGTCTGTGTCCATTGACTGCACAGCATTAAAGACGTCACTCACATCCTGGAAAAAAATAAAGCAATGGAACGTCACTACGGGCCTCCACAACATACCGGTATGCAAAGCCAAGATATTTCACAGTCTTTTACAGGAATCCACAAACTGCTTACATATATTCATATTTCATATGTACAGTACTTGCAAACTTTATTAGCCCTTATTATACTTACAAAAGCAAACATTTTGTTGACATATTTAAATATTTTAAAGGAAACTTGAGATCTCATAACAAAACATTTTATACGCACCCGGGGCTTCCTACAGGCCCATGAGCACAGATGCGTCCCTCATCGTCCTCTTGGGTGCCTCTGTACAGCCGCAATCAGACCCGGTAATCCTGCTCTGTTGAGCCAGTGGGCTCTTCTGCGCATGCGCGGAAGGGCCCAACTGGCGTGGCAGAGCCAGTAACGGAGGCACTCGAGAGGACGAGGGATGCATCCGTGCTCATGGGGCTGGTGGAAACCCCGGGTGAGTATAAAATATTTTTATCTTGTGCTCTCAGGTACACTTTAAATTGTAGAAAGCACAAACATGCAAGGAGCATGTAAACTTTATGTCAATAAATTGTTAATGCATAAAAAAACTGCAGGTCCCGTTCCGGGAGATTGTTTGAAAACTGAATTTGCCTGTAAGTTGAGTCTTGTGTTAAACATAGTGAAACGTGGATACATGACTTACTTTCGGATAACTATTAATTTGGACATATTGCAGCAACAATATGCCAGATGCACTAAATAACGATACTATTGCCGTGCAGAGACAGCGTACAGCAACATTACCGGTATTACCGCAGCAGTGCACCATGAGTTATGCTATTAGTGCTGCTGTGGTAACAGGTGTTAGTAACGCGTGTTACCGTAGCAACACTATATCAACGCTACTTAGTGCATAAGGACCAATGTTTTTTGTTTGTTTTCAATATTGCTTTTAATGTGTTTTAAAACTACATACAATAATGAATACAATTCTGTAACAAGTGAATACATTGAAGTACTGTATATTTTGTACATGAGAAAACTTTATATGTATGAAGCGTAACTTGTGATGTCACAACTACGTAGTGCTCATGCTCAGAGCAATCCCGGGCGCACGACCAAGGACACGTGTCACCGGCCGGTGACTGCGCACTGCTCGCCGTCCCTCCCAACCAGGAAGTGACTTTGCGATTACAGCATAACGGGGCTGGAAGAAGAAGAACAGGGGAGCAGTGGGCATCAGGATAGCTTGCTAAACATGCCTGCTCCCCCAGTTTTAAAATCTATTGAAAGCTAAGGTATACTTTAAATATAATGTCTAATCTATTAAAATATACTATAGTTTATTAAAATACAGCATGACCAATGTAGCTCAATCAAAATGCTTCATAGATAAAAACATGTAAGCCACTTTTTCACAGTTTTCCTTTTTCACTCTTTTTTCATGATACAAAAATGCATTACCACTGAAAGCCTATGTTGACATCCAATGCCTGGTACACACAATGCAATTTTCACATCAGATAGATGAGAAATGTCCTGTCACTTGATTTCCAGCCAGGGCTGAAAGCGATCAATTTTTGTGCAGCACTGAACTCAAAATCGATCAATTTCTCCATCGGAAGCAGAGCTGACATTTCCTGTCGATCTGATGGGAAAATTGTATCATGTACACACAGCTTAATGCTTCATACACACTTGAGATAAAAGTCTTTGGAAAAGGCAAGATCACAGACCAATTTTACCCCATTCCATGTAGTATGAGAGCCATACTCTACACAGTCTATTCTATGGAGCTGCACTCCCCATCAAATAAAATATTTGCAGGATGCTGCACACAAAGATGCCCGTAGACACTCAAAAGATCATTATCTGCAAAAGATCTGTTCCTGCAAAAGATCCATTCCTGCAAAATGCATTCATAGTCTATATCTGCAGATCCTCATAAACACCTTGTTTAACAGACAATAATCTGCAGATCAGATCCACCAGGATGGATTTTCAGATCTGCAGATGATTGCCAGATATGCACATGAAGTCTGTTAACCACTTAACGACCGCCCCCAGCCGATGGGCGGCGGCAAAGTCCGGGCCCAAACGACCGCAATACGCCCATCGGCGGGGGCGGCATCAGCGGTGGCTGTGCGGCGATCGCGTCATCAATGACGCGATCGCCGCCGGCAATAGGCTCCGCCCACTCTGCACGGAAACCCGCCGGCCAATTAGCAGCGCCGGCGGGTTTCAAATGCGGCGATCCGGCCAGAGGAGTATAATACACTTTGTTATTGTAACAAAGTGTATTATACTGGCTGCCTCCTCCGCTGATGGTCACTCGTCGTGCGACCATCAGAGAGGACGGCAGCCCTTACTGTGAGCATATCAACACCCGTTTTTACCCACACAGACCACCCGATCGCCCACCCCAGCCCTCAGAACCCCCCCTGCTCACCCCAGCACACCACATTTTGCACCCAAGCACCCCCATAAAACCCATCAATCACTCCCTGTCACTATCTAGGGACGCTATCCCCTAGGTTAGGTCCCTAACTGCCCCCTAGGGTCCCCTGATCACCCCCCCTACCCTCAGATCCCCCCCAGACCCCCCTCCCAGACCACCCCCCTGTATAGTGTATACAGCTATATAGCTGCCTTACCCACTGATCACCTGTCTATCACCCATCTATCACCTGTCTATCACCCCTTGTCACCACCACCCATCAGCGCAGACCCTAAACTGTCCCTTGGGGGCACCTGATCACCCACCCAGACCCTCAGATTGCCCTCAGACCCCCCCCTCCTGATAACCTCCCCAGTGCATTGTTTACATCTATTCTCCCCTGTAATCCCTCACTGATCTCCTATCGTCACCCCCTGTGTCTGCCACCCACCAGATCAGGACCCAGTCTGCCCCGTGCGGGCACCTAATCAACCCCCCACACCCTTAGATCGCCCTCAGCCCCCCCCCCCCAATCACCTTCCCAGTGCATTGTATTTGATTGTGCTGCAATTGTATTTGATTGTGCTGACATTCAATTTCATTGTGCTGACATTCAATTTCATTGTGCTGTAATTGTATTTGATTGTCCCGTGATTTTTTTTGATTGTCCCGTGATTGCCCTTTGATTGGCCTGTGATCGTCTTTGATTGTCCCGTGATCGGCTTTGATTGTCCCGTGATCGGCTTTGATTGTCCCGTGATCGGCTTTGATTGCCCTGTGATTGCCCTGTGATTGGCCTGTGATCGGCTTTGATTGTGTCGTGATTGGTTTGATTGCCCTGTGATTGGCCTGTGATTGGCCTGTGATTTGCTTTGATTGGCCTGTGATCGGCTTTGATTGTGTCGTGATTGGTTTGATTGCCCTGTGATTGACTTTGATTGTCCCGGGAATTGAGTGCCCTGTGATTGGCCTGCGATTGCCCTGTGATTGCCTTTGATTGTCCTGTGATTGTTTCTGATTGCCTCCGATTCCCCACTCGCCACCACCCCCCTGTCACTATCCAAGTGATCTAAAAACAGTGAAAACTGTCACTTTTTTAGTATCACTAGTGTTAGCAGTTAGGCCAGTTAGCTAGGCCCCTTTGTAAGTGTCAGTTAGTGCTCAGCCCACTGCACCACAGTCACTAATTAGCGTCATCACTGTCGCTAATCAACATTGGTACTATATAGTATCTGTAAGTGATCATTACTGATCGCAGTCAGATCTATTAGGGTCACTAGGATCCACAAAAAAAAACGCAGTGTTTGCCCGATCAGGCCTGATCGTTCGCCTGCACTTGCGTTCAGCCCGCCCCACCGCAGTGACAGAATTTTTTTTCTGATCACTGCAAAAAACACTGTACAATAGCTGTGGCACTGTAAACCTCAGTTTTGATTTATTTTTTTTATCAAAACTCAGTGAGCACAGCTTTCTACCTCTCAAATACTCCCTTTTGCTAGGTAGGTGCTCTTTTTTCTGCGTAGTCTCAGAGGAATACCCCCTAAATTTAGCAGCCCACCATGGCAAGAAAGGGGTATTCCGATGATGAGGTTCTCAGGTACATGGCCCAGTCGGATGAGGACGATTGGGACGCCTCATTCGAAGAATCTTCCGGGTCAGAGTTTGAACCTGAATTGAGCAGTGGCTCACTGACCGATAGTGATGACGAGGTTGAGGTCCCGGCTAAAGCCAGGCGTACCACACCCCATGTTGTTGGACCGCAGGTGGCGCAGGATCAGCCTCAAGGGCAGCAGAGTGGTGTTCGTGCTGGTCTGAGATTTCATAGTGGGGCAGGCACCAGCAGCACAACATCTCCTGGACCTAGCACCAGTACTTCCGTAGACCCTGGTGAAGTGGCGAGCACCAGCATGGAAGTTGAAACTGGTTCGGTGGCACGTGCAGTAAGATCCCAGTCGCAGCCACCAAGAAGACGGGCCCGTACTACCCCTAATTTACCAGAGGTGCTGGCAAACCCAAATTGGCAATCCCCTGATTCCGCCGCACCCGTACTTCCCCCTTTCACCGCCCAGTCTGGAGTCCAGGTGGAGACAGATAATCTAGGATCGGCCCTAGACTTTTTCTATCTGTTCTTCACCCAGGATCTCTTGGACTTAATTGTGGCAGAGACCAACCGTAAGGCCACACAATATATAACCGCCAATCCAGAAAAGTACCTTGCCCAGCCTTTTCGGTGGAAACCAGTCCAAGTTTCCGAAATGAAAATTTTTTTGGGCCTTCTCCTTCACACGGGACTAGTAAAGCAGAATGTGTTGCGGTCTTATTGGTCTACGGACCCAGCACATCATGTTCCCCTGTACTCTGCTGCCATGTCCAGGACACGATTTGAGAACATCCTGAGCTTCCTGCACTTCAATGACAACGAAACCTGTCATCGAAGTGACCACCCTGCTTTTGACCGGCTCCACAAAATTCGACCCCTCATAGACCACCTGTCATCCAGATTTGCAGATGCTTATACCCCTGACCAGGACATCTGCGTAGACGAGTCCCTCATACGCTTTACCGGGCGCCTTCGCATCAAACAGTACATCCCAAACAAGCGCGCCCGGTATGGGGTGAAACTGTATAAGCTCTGTGAAAGGGCCACAGGCTATACATCTTATTTTAGGGTCTATGAGGGAAAAGACTCAAAATTGGAGCCGGTCGGATGCCCTGACTACCTGGGGAGCAGTGGAAAGGTTGTGTGGGACTTGGTGTCACCCTTGTTCCAGAAGGGGTACCATCTTTTTGTGGACAATTATTACACAAGTGTGGCCCTCTTTCAGCACTTAAAAATAGAAAAAATCCGATGCTGTGGCACCGTGCGGCCTAGTCGCCGGGGCTTCCCCCAACGGCTCATTACCACCAAACTTCAACGGGGGCAGAGGGCCGCCTTGTGTGCTGACGACCTGCTCGCGGTGAAATGGAAGGACAAGAGGGAGGTTTACTTCCTGTCCACCATTCACGCAGACACGACAGTTGAAATTCAACGGCGAACTAAGGTCATTGAAAAACCCCTTGTCGTCCACGAGTATAATACTAACATGGGAGGGGTGGACTTCAATGACCAGAGGTTAGCGCCCTATTTAGTTGCTCGAAAAACAAGACGCTGGTATAAAAAAGTGTCTTTTTACCTCATTCAATTGGCAATTTACAACAGCTTTGTTCTCTACAGTAAGGCTGGGAGAACTGGCTCGTTTATTCAATTTAATAAACAGATCGTGATGGAACTCCTGTATCCAGGAGGTGCCGTGGCCCAACCCCAAGATGCAACTAGCCGGCTACATGGAAGGCATTACGCCTATCCAATTCCGACTACCCCAGGTCAACGAATCCGAAGAAAACGCTGTCGTGTCTGCAGCAGGGCTGGAATAAGGCGTGACACCACTGTTTATTGTCCCACCTGTCCTGACCAGCCTGGCCTATGCCTAGGGGAGTGTTTTGAGAGGTACCACGAGCAGGTACACTATTAGAGAATAGGGAACTCCACACACAGCGGTAGGCACACAAGGGTCTCTCAGTGCTATTTCACACTGCTGCGATGCGTTAGGGCAAAATGCCTAGCAAAAGTCACACTTTGCGGTCCCCCCCTACGCCGGAAGTGCTTGACTTAACGCTAGTGCATGCCTACGTTACTGCGTGGCTTCTGTGGCAATATCGATCGGCGCGGAAGTCATGTTAGTCTATGGCGACGCAGTTCATTACTAGGCCGAATGCTACTCTTGTGGTATTGCCTGAAGGTCTGTTTTGGACGATACGGTGCGGCGGGCTCGACCCACCGGATATGTCAATATGCAGTGTGAAACCAAACATCGGGTTTCCAGAGACCCTAATACACAGGGCTGCCAGAAACCTCTCCTTTCACTTGGGACAAATTGCGGAATGTATTTCGCCACAACTCTGTGCGATTTGCACTTCGCACATTGTTCCATGGGGGAGGAGAGGTTTGTCCTCGGGAGGTAAGTTAAAAAAAAACAAAAAACAGGTAAGCAAAGAAGTTAATGTTTGGTTTGCAATGTTAAGTTTTTTATTAAAAAAGTTCAAAGGTTATTAATGTTAATGAAGTAATTGCTTTGCTGCTTGCTTGTTTTTTGGGTTTTTTTTTCTCTTTTTCCATCCAATAACCTTCCAGGTGGACCGAGCGAACGACTAACCAGCTGCAGTACTGATGGTGCATCCTGACAGAACGTTGCGCGTCTGTCAGCTTACACACAAGTCGGTGCATGCAGCGCTGCAGGACGAGATTTCTCCTCCGCAGTCAAAAAGATACGTTTGCCGAGGCATATGGGCCGAGGAGTGGTGTTGGGGATTCATATGCTTTGGCAAACACTTTGTATCAAAAAAGAACTCTGGCAATGATTTGTTCATCCACATCGATCGGTGTGAATGGATAAATCAGGTTTGCCAGGGCATACGAGCTGGTGGGTTTGGATTTTTGGGGCGGCAGCTCCTATGTCCTGGCAGACGCCTTCCCCTCCTTTTTGTATTGTTTTGTCTTTTTTTCTATCCAGACCGACCAATCAGCTGCAGCACTGATGGTGCATCCTGACAGAACATTGCGCGTCTGTCAGCTTACACACAAGTCGGTGCATGTAGCGCTGCAGGACGAGATTTCTCCTCCGCAGTCAAAAAGATACGTTTGCCGAGGCATATGGGCCGAGGAGTGGTGTTGGGGATTCATATGCTTTGGCAAACACTTTGTATCAAAAAAGAACTCTGGCAATGATTTGTTCATCCACATCGATCAGTGTGAATGGATAAATCAGGTTTGCCAGGGCATACGAGCTGGTGGGTTTGGATTTTTGGGGCGGCAGCTCCTATGTCCTGGCAGACGCCTTCCCCTCCTTTTTGTATTGTTTTGTCTTTTTTTCTATCCAGACCGACCAATCAGCTGCAGCACTGATGGTGCATCCTGACAGAACATTGCGCGTCTGTCAGCTTACACACAAGTCGGTGCATGTAGCGCTGCAGGACGAGATTTCTCCTCCGCAGTCAAAAAGATACGTTTGCCGAGGCATATGGGCCGAGGAGTGGTGTTGGGGATTCATATGCTTTGGCAAACACTTTGTATCAAAAAAGAACTCTGGCAATGATTTGTTCATCCACATCGATCAGTGTGAATGGATAAATCAGGTTTGCCAGGGCATACGAGCTGGTGGGTTTGGATTTTTGGGGCGGCAGCTCCTATGTCCTGGCAGACGCCTTCCTCCTCTTTTTTTTTTTTTCAAAATTTTTTGGCATCCACATTGATTGATTGTTTGACGTTCATTTTTCCTTTCAGCCCACAGTGCATTACCCTTATGCCCAATATAAGGAGTATAGCAGAAACTCCTAATACTGGCCATACATGTAATGATTGCAGAGACCCTAAAATGCCAGGACAGACCCCACGAATGATGCCATTTTGGAAAGAGGACACCCCAAAGTATTCCGTGAGGTGCATGGTGAGTTCATAGAATGTTTTATTTTTTTGTCACAAGTTAGCAGAAATTGTGGTTTTGTGTTTTTTTTTTTTTTTTCACAAAATGTCATTTTCCGCTAACTTGTGACAAAAAATAAAATTTTCTATGAACTCACCATGGCCCTCATGGAATACCTTAGCGTGTATTCTTTCCAAAATGGGGTCATTTGTGGGGTTTGTTAACTGTCCTGGCAAGTGGGCGGGGTGCTAAATTTTGAGCACCCCTGTAAAGCCTAAAGGTACTCATTGGACTCTGGGCCCCTTAGCGCAGTTAGGGTGCAAAAAAGTGCCACACATGTGGTATCGCCGTACTCGGGAGAAGTAGTATAATGTGTTTTGGGGTGTATTTTTACACATACCTATGCTGGGTGGGAGAAATACCTCTGTAAATGACAATCTTTTGATTTTTTTACACACAATTGTCCATTTACAGAGTTATTTCTCCCACCCAGCATGGGTATGTGTAAAAATACACCCCAAAACACATTGTACTACTTCTCCCGAGTACGGCGATACCACATGTGTGGCACTTTTTTGCACCCTAACTGCGCTAAAGGGCCCAAAGTCCAATGAGTACCTTTAGGATTTCACAGGTAATTTTGCGGAATTTGATTTCCAGACTACTCCTCACGGTTTAGGGCCCCTAAAATGCCAGGGCAGTATAGGAACCCCACAAATGACCCCATTTTAGAAAGAAGACACCCCAAGGTATTCAGTTAGGAGTATGGGGAATTCATAGAAGATTTTATTTTTTTGTCACAAGTTAGCAGAAATTGATTTTAATTGTTTTTTTCCACAAAGTGTCATGTTCCGCTAACTTGTGACAAAAAATAAAATCTTCTATGAACTCACCATACTCCTAACGGAATACCTTGGGGTGTCTTCTTTCTAAAATGGGGTCATTTGTGGGGTTCCTATACTGCCCTGGCATTCTAGGGGCCCTAAACCGTGAGGAGTAGTCTTGAAACCAAATGTCGCAAAATGACCTGTGAAATCCTAAAGGTACTCATTGGACTTTGGGCCCTTTAGCGCAGTTAGGGTGCAAAAAAGTGCCACACATGTGGTATTGCCGTACTCGGGAGAAGTAGTATAATGTGTTTTGTGGTGTATTTTTACACATACCCATGCTGGGTGGGAGAAATACCTCTGTAAATGACAATCTTTTGATTTTTTTACACACGATTGTCCATTTACAGAGTTATTTCTCCCACCCAGCATGGGTATGTGTAAAAATACACCCCAAAACACATTATACTACTTCTCCCGAGTACGGCAATACCACATGTGTGGCACTTTTTTGCACCCTAATTGCGCTAAAGGGCCCAAAGTCCAATGAGTACCTTTAGGATTTCACAGGTCATTTTGCGGAATTTGATTTCCAGACTACTCCTCACGGTTTAGGGCCCCTAAAATGCCAGGGCAGTATAGGAACCCCACAAATGACCCCATTTTAGAAAGAAGACACCCCAAGGTATTCAGTTAGGAGTATGGGGAATTCATAGAAGATTTTATTTTTTTGTCACAAGTTAGCAGAAATTGATTTTAATTGTTTTTTTCCACAAAGTGTCATGTTCCGCTAACTTGTGACAAAAAATAAAATCTTCTATGAACTCACCATACTCCTAACGGAATACCTTGGGGTGTCTTCTTTCTAAAATGGGGTCATTTGTGGGGTTCCTATACTGCCCTGGCATTCTAGGGGCCCTAAACCGTGAGGAGTAGTCTTGAAACCAAATGTCGCAAAATGACCTGTGAAATCCTAAAGGTACTCATTGGA
This sequence comes from Hyperolius riggenbachi, assembly GCF_040937935.1. Lineage (NCBI taxonomy): Eukaryota > Metazoa > Chordata > Amphibia > Anura > Hyperoliidae > Hyperolius > Hyperolius riggenbachi. Next base: position 243,037,697 of record NC_090651.1, on the reverse strand, counting down.
CTTTGGGCCCTTTAGCGCAGTTAGGGTGCAAAAAAGTGCCACACATGTGGTATTGCCGTACTCGGGAGAAGTAGTATAATGTGTTTTGTGGTGTATTTTTACACATACCCATGCTGGGTGGGAGAAATACCTCTGTAAATGACAATCTTTTGATTTTTTTACACACGATTGTCCATTTACAGAGTTATTTCTCCCACCCAGCATGGGTATGTGTAAAAATACACCCCAAAACACATTATACTACTTCTCCCGAGTACGGCAATACCACATGTGTGGCACTTTTTTGCACCCTAACTGCGCTAAAGGGCCCAAAGTCCAATGAGTACCTTTAGGATTTCACAGGTCATTTTGCGGAATTTGATTTCCAGACTACTCCTCGCGGTTTAGGGCCCCTAAAATGCCAGGGCAGTATAGGAACCCCACAAATGACCCCATTTTAGAAAGAAGACACCCCAAGGTATTCAGTTAGGAGTATGGGAAGTTCATAGAAGATTTTATTTTTTTGTCACAAGTTAGCGGAAATTGATTTTAATTGTTTTTTCCCACAAAGTGTCATGTTCCGCTAACTTGTGACAAAAAATAAAATCTTCTATGAACTCACCATACTCCTAACGGAATACCTTGGGGTGTCTTCTTTCTAAAATGGGGTCATTTGTGGGGTTCCTATACTGCCCTGGCATTTTAGGGGCCCTAAACCGTGAGGAGTAGTCTGAAAATCAAATTCCGCAAAATGACCTGTGAAATCCTAAAGGTACTCATTGGACTTTGGGCCCTTTACCGCAGTTAGGGTGCAAAAAAGTGCCACACATGTGGTATTGCCGTACTCGGGAGAAGTAGTATAATGTGTTTTGGGGTGTATTTTTACACATACCCATGCTGGGTGGGAGAAATAACTCTGTAAATGGACAATCGTGTGTAAAAAAATCAAAAGATTGTCATTTACAGAGGTATTTCTCCCACCCAGCATGGGTATGTGTAAAAATACACCCCAAAACACATTATACTACTTCTCCCGAGTACGGCAATACCACATGTGTGGCACTTTTTTGCACCCTAACTGCGCTAAAGGGCCCAAAGTCCAATGAGTACCTTTAGGATTTCACAGGTCATTTTGCGGAATTTGATTTCCAGACTACTCCTCACGGTTTAGGGCCCCTAAAATGCCAGGGCAGTATAGGAACCCCACAAATGACCCCATTTTAGAAAGAAGACACCCCAAGGTATTCAGTTAGGAGTATGGGGAATTCATAGAAGATTTTATTTTTTTGTCACAAGTTAGCGGAAATTGATTTTAATTGTTTTTTTCCACAAAGTGTCATGTTCCGCTAACTTGTGACAAAAAATAAAATCTTCTATGAACTCACCATACTCCTAACGGAATACCTTGGGGTGTCTTCTTTCTAAAATGGGGTCATTTGTGGGGTTCCTATACTGCCCTGGCATTTTAGGGGCCCTAAACCGTGAGGAGTAGTCTTGAAACCAAATGTCGCAAAATGACCTGTGAAATCCTAAAGGTACTCATTGGACTTTGGGCCCCTTAGCGCAGTTAGGGTGCAAAAAAGTGCCACACATGTGGTATCGCCGTACTCGGGAGAAGTAGTATAATGTGTTTTGTGGTGTATTTTTACACATACCCATGCTGGGTGGGAGAAATAACTCTGTAAATGGACAATTGTGTGTAAAAAAAATTAAAAAATTGTCATTTACAGAGATATTTCTCCCACCCAGCATGGGTATGTGTAAAAATACACCCCAAAACACATTATACTACTTCTCCTGAGTACGGCAATACCACATGTGTGGCACTTTTTTGCAGCCTAACTGCGCTAAGGGGTCCAAAGTCCAATGAGCACCTTTAGGCTTTACAGGGGTGCTTACAATTTAGCACCCCCAAAATGTCAGGACAGTTAACACACCCCACAAATGACCCCATTTTGAAAAGTAGACCCTTCAAGGTATTCAGAGAGGGGCATGGTGAGTCCGTGGCAGATTTCATTTTTTTTTGTCGCAAGTTAGAAGAAATGGAAACTTTTTTTTTTTTATTTTTTTGTCACAAAATGTCATTTTCCACTTACTTGTGACAAAAAATAATATCTTCTATGAACTCACTATGCCTCTCAGTGAATACTTTGGGATGTCTTCTTTCCAAAATGGGGTCATTTGGGGGGTATTTATACTATCCTGGAATTCTAGCCCCTCATGAAACATGACAGGGGGTCAGAAAAGTCATAGATGCTTGAAAATGGGAAAATTCACTTTTTGCACCATAGTTTGTAAACGCTATAACTTTTACCCAAACCAATAAATATACACTGAATGGGTTTTTTTTTATCCAAAACATGTTTGTCCACATTTTTCGCGCTGTATGTATACAGAAATTTTACTTTATTTGAAAAATGTCAGCACAGAAAGTGAAAAAAAATCATTTTTTTGCCAAAATTCATGTCTTTTTTGATGAATATAATAAAAAGTAAAAATCGCAGGAGCAATCAAATAGCAGCAAAAGAAAGCTTTATTAGTGACAAGAAAAGGAGGTAAAATTCATTTAGGTGGTAGGTTGTATGAGCGAGCAATAAACCGTGAAAGCTGCAGTGGTCTGAATGGAGAAAAAGGCTCTGGTCCTTAAGGGGCGAAAAGACTGTGGTCCTGAAGTGGTTAAACAAGGTGTCTATGATGATCTACAGATCTCATAGACTATGAATGCATTTTGCAGGAATGGATATTTTGCAGGAACAGATCTTTTGCCGATAATGATCTTTTGAGTGTGTACGGGCATCTTTGTGTGCAGCATCTTGCAAAGATTTTATCTGATGGGGAGTGCAGCTCCATAGAATAGACTGTGTAGAGTATGGCTCTCATACTACATGGAATGGGGTAAAATTGGTCTGTGATCTTGCCTTTTCCAAAGACTTTTATCTCAAGTGTGTATGAAGCATTAGGGCCTATGTTAATAAATGGGCTAGTTCACACTTGAATGCATTTTTTCACATGCAAAAAAAAAAAAACCCAACAATTGACAGCAATGCAAAACTTTCAGACAACTCATGCAGAAAAACTGACGCACAGACAAACTGTGGAGACAGGCCCTAATGCTGGGCATACACGGCGGTGTATTTTCTTATCAATCGAGCCGCTGATGGCTTGATTGATAATTAACGACACGTCCGATCACCGCGTGGATCGATTCCCGGCTCGATCCCCGCGGGCGGATAATGGGCAAAAACGAAGCGCTGATAAGGAAGTGCCTGCGGGGATGAGCGAGAATCGATCCACGTGGACGAGCGGTGACGCGCGGGCATCAAGCCGCTGGCTCGATTCCGGCGCATTATCTTACCGTGTATGCCCAGCATTAGGTCAGTTTCTAAGTTTAGAAGCCAATGGATCAACTGACATTTTAACAGATCCTGTGTTAGGTATAGGATCCATTCAGACATGTCCATTGCCAACAGATCCGTTGCTTCAGTTCCAATAAGGCTTGATTCACACATAAAAGGTGTCCTTGTCTTATCAGTTTTAGGCAGTTGGCATCAGTTTTGCATGTGTTTCTATGGCTGTGTTTACACTTAAATCTGCACTTTTCTAGTCCAGTCCAGTAGTGGCCTGTCAGTTTTGCATCTTTTTTCTATCAGTTTGAAGGTGCCATGCACTGATGAGGATCAACCATTCCAAAACAGTCTGTATGCATGTTGGATTATTATGGCTCTGTACAAATAAACTGACACATTATTGCATTCCAGTGGATCTGGAGGTGTGTTTAGCTTCCAAGGGCAACAGTGGTTGATTTGCATATCTCAGCAGTGATGCACTGGGGGACATCTCAGCGCTTACTCCAACCTGAATTATCGCAAATACTTTCAGTTTTAAGAAAGCAAACTTTTGTTTTCCATAGCATTTTAGTAACAGGGCTTTTTGGACCACTGTAGCCCCTCACACACTCCAATGAGTTCTGGTTCACCATGAGCTTGCTGGTTAGTCTGTACCTAGAAATGGGTAAGAAACTAATGTATAGTGTGAACAAAAGCCTTCTGATACAGGTCTATATAGGGGGACACAGAAACTTCAAACTTAGCCGAATCTGGATGCTACATGTACTGTCCAGGATGAGACGATGGGATTGAGCATAGTGTTTTTCACGAACTTAGGGAAAAGCCGATAGCACCTTTTAAAAAATGCTATCCATTCAAATGGACAGACTTTGAGCGTTGAAATCCATGACCACGTATTGAACGCGCATGTCAACCAGCCCTTCGAGTTTGCATGCAAATTTCATACAACTTGGAACTGGTTAATCAAATGCACTTCCTGTTAAATTTTGGTTGGTCCAGTTTCAGAATGCATACAATTTGCATTGAGGCCATAGTGTTTTGCACGTCACTGACCATCTGTACCCCAATGCAGTTTGTATGTATCCCAACTTTTTCTCAGGACAGTATTGGAGAGGATAGGGAATGTACAGATGCAGTGGCTTAGCTAGAGATCATGGGGCCCTGAGATGTAGGCACACTTGAGCAATGCCACCTGCCCTTACCCTATGGATGTGAGTTATTTGGGCAAATTACATTCTCATGCAATCTACACTGCATATAGTCTATGGGCACTAAGACAAAGTTAAAAGGTAATGATCACAAGAAAGTTATAAGTGAAAAAAATCAATTACCATTGTGCCCCCTCTGCTCTAGGGCCCCACAGCAGCTGCTATGACTGCTATTGCTACACCCCTGTACAGATGTATGTGTTAACCAAGCCTAACACCCCCATGAAGGACAAACGAGGAAGAAAAAGTGACTGACGAATTTGCCTCAATAAGGTACAGTTCAGAGGTGAGGTCCAGGCATTCTATAGACGCTAGGCAAATGTTCCAAGTGGCAAGGTCGTTGCCAAGTATAGGCACTCAGCACAAATGCTAAAATAATTCATCTATAACGAATCTACTCACCCTTCCTGTCGCATCGCTTCTATGTAAACACCAGACCCTTCCATGCCTAGTACTGGCAGAATTTTGCGCATGCGCTGCAAAGGAGGAAAGCGCCGAGCTCTTGCGACGCATGCGTACTCCCTGCTAGCAGCGCCTGTAGGTTGGAGGGTGTGAGACGAATCACGTGTGTAGTAGGCGTTTCACTGGTGAGTGACAGTGGTGGGATCTGCTCCTTGTGTGGGGGGCGGGCCTAATCCGGTGTTGCCAAGGGAGGGTGCCGTGACACCCATCACGTATAGTGGTGGAGGAGATGGTAACGGCGGGGGCTGGGGGGTGCTTGCCAGGGCTATAGCTCCCGCTGCAGAGTCGCTCACCTCTCCAAGCCTCTAGTGCTGAATCTTCATCCTTACCTGCTCCGTGAGCATCTATCTCTCTCTCCTATGGGCGATCCTTACTTATCACGTGGCTGGTAATGTGCTGGAGAGGGAGAGATGCTCACAGACTGCGGCTGGTGGAGAGGAAATGAAGAGTCGCGCTGGAAGCATGGGAGAGGTGAGGTTCTGATGCTGCTGCTTTTCTGTCCTGGCGGGAGAGAGGAACGGAGGATGGCATCTAACTAATGTAGGCACTAGTCTACTTATTGTAAAGGGGAGAGGGGGATAGCACAAGGCAACCCACGTGTGGGGGGGGGGGGGGGGGGGGGGGATTCGGAGTGCACAGGGCTACCTATTGGGGGGGGGGGGGGGGGCGGGGTGGAGAGTGCAAAAGGCTATCTATGGGGGGAGTGCACATGATTACCTATACGCTGAGGGTGTGGAGAATGGGAGTGCACATGGCTTCCCATACACTAAAGCCCCATTTACACCATACAATTTTTTATTCAATTCATTGATTTGATCTGACATGTCCGATCAGAATTGGATTTGATTCAATTTGCCAATGCAAAACAATGGCAAATTGAATTGAATCCCGATCAGACATGTTGGATTGAATCGAATCAATGAATCAAATCGGACAAAAAAATTGTATGGTGTAGATGGGGGCTTAGGACGGGGATGTGGATGCACATGGATACCTATAAACTGGAAGGGACTGCACATGCCTATCTATAAAAGGGGGTCAAATGGGAGTGCACATGGCTACCTATACACTCAGGCCCCACTTAACCTCTTGACGACCAGCTAATGCCGATTGGCGTAAACTGGTTGTCTGCGGGTTACCATGGAAACGGCCGCTCGATCGAGCGGCCTTTCCATGTCAGTTCACGGAGGGTGTCTCCATGAACAGTCTGAGAGCCGCCGATCGTGGCTCGCCGGCAAAATGTAAACAGGCGGGGAAGAAATCCCCGCTGTTTACATCATACGGCGCTGCTGCGCAGCAGCGCCGTAAGGCAGATCGGCGATCCCTGGCCTCTGATTGGCCGGGGATCGCCGGCATATGATAGGCTGAAGCCTATCATTCAATGCGCAGGACGGAAATCCGTCCTGCGCAGCTCACGGGGAGGGAGCGGGAGAGACGGTGGCGAACGCTGCGGAGGGGGGCTTTGAAGAGCCCCCCCGCTAAGCAAATGCAGCCGGCGGCGATCAGACCCCCCAGCAGGACATCCCCCTAGTGGGGAAACAAGGGGGGTAGTCTGATCGCCCTGCTGCACTCCTGATCGTTGCTGCGGGCTGTAGAGCCCACACAGCACCGATCAGTGAAAAATCCCCTGGTCGGCAAGTGGTTAAAGGGAACCTTAACTGAGAGGGATATGGATGTTTCCTTTTAAACAATACTAGTAGCCTGGCAGCCCTGCTGATCTCTCTGCCTGCAGTGGTGGCTGAATTACACACCTGAAACAAGCATACGGCTAATCCAGTCTGACTTCAGTCAGAGCACCTGATCTGCATGCTTGTTGAAGTATTGTGGCTGAAAGTATTAGAGAGACAGGTTCAGCAGGAGAGTCAGGCAACTGGTATTATTTTAAAAGGAAAAATCCATATCCTTCTCAGTTTAGGTTCCCTTTAACTGAGAGCAATATGGATGTTTCCTTCTTTTTTTTCAACAACGTATTTTTATTATATTTCAGAAGCAGTAATACAGAGAATGTAATTGAAAACATTTTGTTAACTTACAACATACAGTTGAGGATAATTCTACATTGAAGTAAGATGGTTAACATGCGTTCCTGGAATAAACAAATTTAGAGTAGATGGAGCAGGTGCAATATCAGCCTATTGCTGGGTTTACCTTATCTCAGAGCAACCACAAACCTATAAGGCTGGTTGATTAGACCAGGCGCCCAGCTGAACTGGACAATTGGAGCGGTGATCAGGAGATCTACCAATTGTTATGATGGACAAGTTTTAGCAGGCCAGTGTTTATAATCAAATGAGGCTTAAAGGGATCCTAAATTTAAAACAAAAAAAGAGTTTTACTCACCTGGGGCTTCCAATAGCCCCCTGCAGCTGTCCGGTGCCCTCGCAGTGTCCCTCCGATCCTCTTGTACCCGCCGGCAGCCACTTCCGGTTTCGCCATCAGGAGCCGACAGGCTGGGAACGCGAGTGATTCTTCGCGTTACCAGCCACAATATTGCCCTCTATGCTGCTATAGCAAGCTTATAGCAGCATAGAGGGCGCTAATGTGGCTGGGAACGTGAAGAATCACTCGCTTTCCCAGCCTGTCGGCTCCTGCCGGCGAAACCGGAAGTGGCTGCCAGCGGGGACAGGAGGATCGGAGGGACACGGCAAGGGCACCGGACAGCTACAGGGGGCTATTGGAAGCCCCAGGTGAGTAAGGCTCATTTTTTTTTTTGTTTGACTTAAGGTTCACTTTAAGTGATATTTAAAGGCGATTTTAGTTGTTTTCAACTCTATAACTAAACATACTTGTAGATTATAGTAACAACAACAAGGCAACATATAAACAGGTAATTCACACATTTTATGATTAGAGAACACTTAGCTGTACATTCAATTACATGTATATGAATACATTGATTAATCTTAATTGAAGGTATTTTTACTGGGTGTTCTATTAAATTCTAGTAGTCTCGACCTTAAGCGTGTTTTCATCATCATATTTTGCTTGTATGTGCTAAGGAGATTGGAAAATAGGAGATGCTCAGCAGATTTTCAGTTTTTAGTAATCATACATTGTGTGGTTAATATCAGATGACATATTTGGGATTTGTGTATGGGATCTATTTCTATGTAGTCCAAATGTAGGAGTGCCATACGTGGTGTAAGGAGAAAATTAGGGGCAATGGTGATTCTACAGCACACCATAGCATTTTACTTGAGGGACAATCCCAAAACGTGGACTAATGTGCCTACCTGTGTAGAGCATTTCCAGCATTTTGGAGGTTGGGGAGGAGTGCACATGAAAGGGGGAATGGGAGTGCACATGGCTTCTTATACACTAACGGGGCGGGGGAGAATGGGGCCGCACATGGCTACTGATACATGGCTTGTGATCTCTGCTACCTACTCTGTGCACTGTACTGATAGGAAACTAGCTGCAGTGTGTGCTGATCTCTGCTACCTCCTGTATGTGCAGTATAAGCTGGTACTTTGTGCCTGCATTGATAGGAAACTAGCATGTTTGCTGCCACCTGTATGTACAGTATAAGCTGTTACTCTGCCTGTACTGATAGTAAACTAGCTGCAGTATGTGTTCATCTCTGCTTCCTCCAGTATGTACAATAAAAGCTGTTACTCTGGGCCTGTACTGATAGTAAACTAGTTGCAGTGTGTGCTGATCTCTGCTGCCTCCAGTATGTACAGTATAAGCTGTTACTCTGTGCCTGTATTGATAGGAAACTAGCTGCCATTAGTTAAACTGTTACTGGGCTTGAAGAAACTGTTGCAGGGGTAAAACAGGGCATAATGTTGGGTACAGGGTGGTTTAAGCTCACCTATTGGCAACAGTGGGAAGAGAGCAGCAGAGCAGTTGACCTGATTTCATTGGTCTCACACTGACGAATGACACATGCCCCGCCCACTTTCTACTATAGCCAAAAGACAAGTTTTCTATACCTGAAGTTTTACTATATCTGAGTTTACTATACCAGGTGTTGCTCCCATAGACTTACAATGGAGATTGGTCGGGACCTGGAGAAGTTGTTTACTGTAATGAGATTATACAGTATTTTTTTTATAAAATATTAAATCATATTTTTATTTCAAACATACATTACTTTTAATGCTTTCTTACAAATAGTAGATCAAATATTAACCCATTCACCTATGTACATGAAAAGGATGGAAGCAGGAAAAAATGGCGCCGGTGGCTAGAGGACAAAAATTGCGTCACCATAGATGCTAATGCAGTTATCGTTAATATGGCAAAAAATGGGCCCCCCAATAAATATCATTAACAACATCAGAACATTAAAGTTTTTGAAGTATATTATCGTTTTAGAAGCTTGCAACGTTATAGTTTTTGTCATATTTTGTTTGTATGTACAGACTGTACGTTATCAAAGATATTGTTTCTATGTATAAAAGGGTGTTTCTGCAGGGGGAGTGGTTAGGCACCACCAGAGGAGGGTTCTGTGTGAGAGTAGAGTTGGGTTAAGCTGTATTGTTGAATTGCGTTACGATTTTAACGTTAATATATTTTTCTTATAAAACCGTATTTATGGTTAACCAATTTAGTTAGACGTTTATCGTTATTGAGATTTCGTTATCCACTGGCACCAATTCATTATCCATCCGGGCAATTTTTTCCTGGAGACCTTTTTTCATGCATGCAAAAGGATAGACATTTGGGGATCTCATTGTAATGAAAGGGGGCTTTCAGATTCCTCATAAACCCACAAAAGCCTTCCCACATATGCCGGTTGGAAGTTCCCCCCCACCTATCTTAGGGAAAGGTTGGTATCACCCCCAAAAAAGAAATTTGTAAAGGGAGGAGAGAAAAATCTAGGCAGTCCTTCTGTAGAAAGCTCCCTAATCTTATGGACCATGTTGGTTGGTGTAGCTCAGGACAAAGCCATCACAACTCCTATGTTATACCAGCCTACTTTATTTATAGTAGAAAATACTATTTATTTTTTGTCCACCTTCTGAGTTCTGACACTCTGCCTATTCTCGTACACTACATTACTCAGCCTGCATACATTATATAGTCAGTTTGCAGTAATACCATATAAGTGGTGCAATGGCCACGATGTATAGGGAAATGTGCATGCCTATAGATGGTTACCCGTTTGACTTGCAGACATGCTTACTGAAAAAGCAGGCAACTATAGCTGTGAAGGAGCAGGAGCTTGATTTTTGTCTGAACTCTAAATCGGGGTGTAAGGGCTCAGTCACTCTATAAGCGCTTTCCTGATCGCTTTTTAGTCATCAGCGCTGTGTGAGAGCCTTTTAAAAAACCCTCCCATTCACTTACATTAAAATCACGCAATTTTACCGCAATCGTGATTTTAACGTAAGTCAATTGGTGCGTTTTTTAAAAAGCTCTCAGAAAGTGCTGATGGCTAAAAAGCGCTCAGAAAAAATGCTTATAGTTTGTCTGAGCCCTTACAGCGTAGTGTTGCTAAGGCAGCAGAGAACAATTTCAACCTACTGTTAGTTTTGGAAATGCTGCTAAGCTGGCTGCATATTGAAGTAGAAATATATTAACATTAAATTGTAGAAGACAAGCACGCGGATTTATTTTATAGCCGTTTTTTCAACAATATATTTAAAGTGTAATTCCCCTTTTAAAATTTGATGTTAGCTGCAGAGGGATCATTTCACATCAGAACTGTAGCATTTTGGCACTATGATTGCTAAGCCATTAGGTCAGGGGTGCCCAATAGGTCGATCGTGATCTACCGGTAGATCACGACTGCCTATTTGGTAGATCGCAGCGCTTCGCCGCATCCCATTACATTTTGCGGCCGGCAGCTGTCCCATCAAATTCTGATGCTGGCCGCTGGCCAATAGGAGGCAGGGGAGGAGAGAGGAGGCGCGGCTGAAGAGAGGCCAGGGCGGTTCTGCCATGACATCATGGCTGGGGGCGGCACACGCACGCACCACTCACTCAATCACGCTGCCTGCTGGAGCGCTCCTTCAGCCGCCGACATGCGATGCCCTGCAGCTGAAAAAGGGGAGACCAGACACTGCCGCTTGAGCTGAAGGGAGGTAAGTGATTAAGCACCCGAGCATCCATTAATACCTACATATGCTAAATGGACCTGTACCCAGCTACCTATGCTAAAGGGACCTGCACCCAGCTACCTATGCTAAAGGGACCTGCACCCAGCTACCTATGCTAAAGGGACCTGCACCCAGCTACCTATGCTTAATGGACCTGCACCCAGCTACTTATGCTAAAGGGACCTTCACCCAGCTACCTATGCTAAAGGGACCTGCACCCAGCTGCCTATGCTAAAGGGACCTGCACCCAGCTGCCTATGCTAAAGGGACCTGCACCCAGCTGCCTATGCTAAAGGGACCTGCACCCAGCTGCCTATGCTAAAGGGACCTGCACCCAGCTGCCTATGCTAAAGGGACCTGCACCCAGCTGCCTATGCTAAAGGGACCTGCACCCAGCTGCCTATGCTAAAGGGACCTGCACCCAGCTGCCTATGCTAAAGGGACCTGCACCCAGCTGCCTATGCTAAAGGGACCTGCACCCAGCTACCTATGCTAAAGGGACCTGCACCCAGCTACCTATGCTAAAGGGACCTGCACCCAGCTACCTATGCTTAATGGACCTGCACCCAGCTACTTATGCTAAAGGGACCTTCACCCAGCTACCTATGCTAAAGGGACCTGTACCCAGCTACCTATGCTAAAGGGACCTGTACCCAGCTACCTATGCTAAAGGGACCTGTACCCAGCTACCTATGCTAAAGGGACCTGTACCCAGCTACCTATGCTAAAGGCAGGGGTCCCCAACCTTTTTCGGCCCGGGGACCGGTAACCGTCCAAAATTTTCTCTGGGGCCCGCGGGGGTTGGGGGGGGGGTGGATATTCGCGGCGGCACAGCAAGCACAGTTGCCCCAGTATAGGGAGCTAGTATAGAGACCCAGTATAGCTAATATAGTGCCCAGTGTGCCCCAGTATAGCTAGTATAGTGCCCCAGTATAGCTTGAATAGTGCCCCAGTATAGCTAGAATAGTGCCCCAGTATAGCTAGTATAGAGCCCCATGTGCCCCAGTATAGCTAGTATAGTGCCCCAGTATAGCTAGAATAGTGCCCCATGTGCCCCAGTATAGCTAGAATAGTGCCCCATGTGCCCCAGTATAGCTAGAATAGTGCCCCATGTGCCCCAGTATAGCTAGAATAGTGCCCCAGTATAGCTAGAATAGTGCCCCATGTGCCCCGTATAGCTAGAATAGTGCCCCAGTGTAGCGCCCCATGTGCCCCAGTATAACCCCCCATGTGCCCCAGTGTAGGCCACCCTCCGCTCCTGTTACCTTATGAGCTGGCGGCCGCTTCCTGTCACAGATTCCCGTAGCCGCTCTCCTCCGTACAGCATCTTCTATTTACAGCAGCGCGTCGCACGGCTGCTGTAAGGAGGGAAGGAGGCGGGCAGCGGTTCCCATGGTAACGGCGAACGCCGCTACAGGAAGCCGCTGCCCCGCCTCCTTCCCTCCTTACAGCAGCCGCACAGGAAGCGCTGCTGTAGGGGATGCTATACGGAGGAGAGCAGCTACGGGGAATCAGTGACAGGAAGCGGCCGCCAGCTCATAAGATGACAGGAGCAGCGGCCGCGGGGGGAGGAGGGGCGAGAGGTCAGACCCGCCGCGGCCCAGCTGGCAACTGCCCACGGACCGGCAGTGGGCCGCGGCCCGGTGGTTGGGGACCCCTGCTAAAGGGACCTGTACCCAGCTACCTATACTGAAGGGACCAATACACAGCTACCTATACTGGAGGCACCTATACTTAGCTACCTATACTGGAGGCACTTGTACCTGGGGGCTGTTCATGACGGGGGGGGGGGGGGGGGATGTTGGTAGATCTCCTGGACTCTGCAAATTTTAAAGTAGCTTGCAAGCCGAAAAAGTGTGGGCACCCCTGCATTAGGTGATACATTTACATCTGTTGTGGGCACCCCTGCATTAGGTGATAAATTTACATCTGTTCCTAGGTCCGAGCGGAAGTCACAGCTGCAAGATGGAGAGGAGGCTGGACGCAATAAGGAGCCTAGAGGGGTCTGAAGAGCCTACAAATCAGTGATGGCTAACCTTGGCACTCCAGCTGTGGTAAAACAACAAGTCCCATGAGGCATTGCAATACTCTGATAGCTCTAAGCTTAACTCGGGAAGGCAGAGGCATGATGGGATTTGTAGTTTTGTGACAGTTGGAGTGCCAAGGTTAGCCATCACTGCTATAGAATATCGAGGTAAGTATATACATTTTGTTTCTTTTTCTGGTACACTTTAAGTCATGGGGAACCAGAATCAGTAGAAATTTGTAAGGGGCTAAAGGGAATTATAAAAGCCTTATTACTAAAACCAAAATTATGCAAGAAATAAACTTACATTCTAAATACAGAAGGTAGCAATTATTAAGCTTTATGTGAGTAAGAAAGAACTTTAGAAATGCTTACAGACAATATAGTCATACCACTAGCAGTCCCCCAGCAGTTGCTGGATAGTGTACTGGTTTTGAGCTCTGCCTCTGACACAGGAGACCAGGGTTCCACCTGTTCAATATGCCAGCTCCTATTCAGTGAGGAGACCTTAAAGGGAGCCTAAACCGAGAGGGATATGGATGTTTCCTTTTAAACAATACCAGATGCATTGCAGCCCTGCTGATCTCTTTGGTTGCAGTAGTGGTTGAACAACACACCTGAACAAGACAGCTAATCCAGTCTGACTTTAGTCAGAGCACCTGATCTGCATGCTTGTTCAGGGGCTGTGGCTAAATATATGAGACACAGGATCAGCAGGAGAGTCAGGCAACTGGTATTATTTTAAAAGGAAAAATCCATATGCTTCCCTTTAACACTGCTACTGCCTATAGAGCGCGCCCTAGTGGCTGCAGCTCTGGCGCATTGAGTCCGCCAGGAGAAAAGCACAATATAAATGTTCTTTGTCTTGCCTTGCATAGTCTTATGTTCCTACTATAGTCTAAGCCTGGGGAAACCTTTGAACTTAGTGTGTTTTGGAGATCTGGAAGATGATCAAAGAACTTGGGTGGAAACCGACACAGACACAGGGAGGACGTAAAAATCCTTGCATATATTTTGTAGCAGCGGTGTGCCTGCTAAAAGTTTGTCTATAGTTGCTCCTTCAAACTGCCTGAAGAAGTTAGTTTAATACCTGTGAAATACATAACATGCATTGTAGAGTATTCAACAAAGTTTTTTTTCCTGAATCAGACAAAATCAATTGAGAGGTAAGTTCACCACTACCTCCCGGTTTTCAACTGCTTTTAGTGTATTTTATCCTTCCTAGGCATATATTGACCTGGCTGGGTTCCAATGAAGCAGGATATAAGGGCGTAGGAGCCCTTACAGAAAAAACAGCACTGCAATAGGTGCTTATGACCAAAGAAGCATTTAGAGGTATTAGTTGGAAATGTGTGCGCATGGTAGTGGGCACATCAGGGATGCCCAATTTTACAATTTTTACCGCAAATCATGGCTTCCGCAAAGCCGCAATATGCGGCAATGCAGGTAAATTTGAGCACCCAATTAGCGACAAGAGGAGACATTTTTCGGCACAGACTTGTGGAAAAAAAATGCCTTGCGGATAACTATATTGCTCCACGTCCACTATGCAATGCCGCAATATTGTTATCTGCAAGCCATTTTTGTTCCACAAACCTGTGCGGAAAAAAGCCCCCTTGCCGCTAAACGGGCGCCCAAATTTACCTTCAAAGCCGCATATCATGGCTTTGCAAAAGAGGGGGATTTAGGGATAGGCACCACTAGGGGGTTAGGTTTAGGCACCACCAGGTGGATTCTTAAGGTTATGGACCACTGGGGGGGTCCTAAGGGTTAGGCACCACTGTGGGGGGGGGGGGGGGGTAGGTTTAGGCACTATCAGGGGGGGGGGGGTCAAGGTTAGGCACTACAAGGGGGGTCTTAGGGTTAGACAACACCGGGGGGGGGGTTAGGCACCACCTATTGCTAATTTTAGCAAGATTCGACTACTGGCAAAACCCGGCGCCCTTTTTTCCTCACTCCTTTTTTCATGACCAGACCTAAGATTCCAGGGTTCCAGACCTAAGACTCCAGCATTGCAAGGTGGAAGTACTATAAACTTACACCACCGTGCCCTCCAGAACATTGTCATGTTTCCATTTCTGTCTTTGTTTATGTCAAGTTGATTTTCTTCACATCTTTCCTCGGAAACATCCATGGATGACAGCAAAGTCCATGATTTAATGGGAATCGAAAGTGAGGTGATTTCTGCCCAGTGGGCACACAACCATAACAACCAGAGAGATAGAGAGAGGTTTTAACCACTGTCAAATCTATTGAAAACTAAACAATAAGCCATTTTGGGTATAGTTGGTCCATAATGTGCTTCTGCTGGTGATTTTAAGTAAAGAGTAAAAAGCATGGCACGTTCATTGCTTGCTATTTTTGTGTCACTTTTTTAACCATTTTACCAAAAAAGATTTGGTGGCTGTTTTTACCTCTTTATTTCTTAATGTGTAAATAATGGGGTTCAGCAGGGGGGTTATAACTGTGTAGAATACAGAAACAACTTTATCTGCAGCATAAGATACTGAAGGTCTTAAATAGATGAAGACAGATGGGCCAAAGAAAAGCGTGACAACAATAAGATGTGAAGCACAAGTTGAAAAGGCTTTGCTCATTCCTTGTTCAGATTGAGTCTTGAAAATGGTGTTGATAATTCCCATCTATGACAGAAGTAGCACAATGAAGGACAACACTGCTATCATCCCACTATTGGCCACAAATACCATTTCAATTAGAAAAATATCTGAACAGGCCAGACTAGACAGAGGGTGGATGTCACAGAAAAAATGGTCTATTTGGTTCGGCCCACAAAACTTCAGTTGGTAGATCAAGATGATCTGGATGATGGAATGGAAGAAGCTTGTTGTCCAACATACAAGCTCGAGCCAATGGCACTTTGTTTTGTTCATAATACTAGTATAGCGTAGAGGGTTACATATAGCAACATATCGATCATAGCCCATGACTGTTAGAAGAATGCACTCTGTTCCAGCAAAGAAGTGTAAGAAGAACAGTTGGGTGATACAGGCATTGGTGGAGATGGTGTTAGACTTGGAGAGAAAGTCAGCCAGCATTTTGGGGACGGTGACTGTGGCATAGCACAGGTCTGCCAGCGATAACCTGCTGAGGAAGTAATACATGGCTGAATGAAGGCGAGCCTCAAAGTGGACAATAACTATAATACCAAAGTTCCCAAGCATGGTGAGACTGTAGACGATAAGAAGAAGGATGAACAAGGCAATGCTTAGCTTGGGGAAGCAGGCCAATCCCAGGAGGGTGAACTCCACTACTTTCTGCTGATGAGTTGAATTCATTTTTTTTTCTACTTTTACAAAACGCTTAAAAAGAAATGCATCAACTTAAATTTGTGACAGAAGGAAGCTGCGTAATATGTTGGCGCTTTATAAACACAATAAATAAAGGAAATACAAAAAGGAAGAAAGAGAGTGAAATGATTGAAAACAGATTTCAAGTATTCAAAGCTGACTGAAGGATCTTAAAGGTAAATTCCAAGCAGATTTGTGGCGTTAGACCTTGAAAAGAAATAACGTTTCTTGTTTATACCTTGTTAAAAATGGAATTCTTTAAACACCTGCTGCAGAAGTTCTAAGATTCCTCAAACACACTTTCTACCTAGCTGTCTGGCTGATGGGCTTTGAAGGATTGTGGATAGATTATTATGGAAACAGACCCACTGCATTTGCAAAGATAACAGAATCCTCTTTAAAGTGACACTGAAGCAGAAACAAGTATAATATAATGAATTGTATGTGTAGTGCAGCTGAGAAATAGAACATTAGTAGCAAAGAAAATAGTTTTATTTTGTACAGGAAGTTATCTATGCAAAAGAGCTTCTCTGAGCTCTTCCACCCAACTTCAAGACAGTCCTGTTTTCTGAAGCTCTTATACATCAAAGTAACAGTGAGATACCGCTTCAGATTAGGTTTTACAGCAGGGAAGTTCAAAGGATCATTAGCTCTGCTTTGTATTATAGTTTAACCACTTCACCTTGAAGGGGGTTTTCCCCTTAAAGGGAACCTAAACTGAGAAGGATATGGATATCCTATGGATAGCCCCTCAACAAGCATGCAGATCAGGTGCTCCGACTGAAGTCAGACTGGATTAGCTGCATGCTTGTTTCAGGTGTGTGATTCAGCCACTACTGCAGCCATGAGATCAGCAGGGCTGCCAGGCAACTGGTATTGTTTAACCCCCTTGGCGGTATGAAAAATACCGCCAGGGGGAAGCGCAACAGTTTTTTTTTTTTTTTTTTTTTTTTTTTATCATGTAGCGAGCCGAGGGCTCGCTACATGATAGCCGCTGCTCAGCGGCATCCCCCCAGCCCCGCCGATCGCCTCCGGCGATAGGCGATCAGGAAATCCCGTTCAAAGAACGGGATTTCCTGGAGGGCTTCCCCCGTCGCCATGGCGACGGGGCGGGATGACGTCACCGACGTCACTGACGTCGGGACGTCATTGGGAGTCCCGGGCCACCCCTCGGCGCTGCCTGGCACTGATTGGCCAGGCAGCGCTGGGGTCTGGAGGGGGGGGGGGGCCCGCGCCGCAGCAGATAGCGGCGATCGCAAAGGGGCCGGCGGCGATCAGAGTGCTGGCGCAGCTAGCAAAGTGCTAGCTGCGTCCAGCAAAAAAAAAATTATTAAAATCGGCCCAGCAGGGCCTGAGCGGCACCCTCCGGCGGCTTACCCCGTGTCACACACGGGGTTACCGCTAAGGAGGTTAAAAGGAAACATCCATATCCCTCTCAGTTTAGGTGCACTTTAAAAAACCAGAGCAAGTTTCACCTCTCAGTGCTCCTTCCATTCATTCACCTATAACTTTATTACTACTTATCACTATGAAACTAATCTATATCTTGTTTTTTTCCGATACCAATTAGGCTTTCTTTGGGGGGTACTTTTTGTTAAGAATTATTTTAGCCTAAAAGTATTTTATCAGGAAAAAGAAAAAAAATGGAAAAAATTCATTATTTCTCAGTCTTCAGCCATTATAGTTTTAAAATAATACATGCTACGGTAATTAAAACCCACACATTTTATATGCCCATTTGTCACGGTTATTGCAACGTTTACAATTTTCCCCTAGTACAATGTATGGCGCCAATATTTGATTCGGAAATAAAGGTGCATTTTTTCAGTTTTTTAATCCCTGATTACAAGCCCATAATTTATAAAGTAATGGTAATATACCCTCTTGACATACATATTAAAAAAAGTTCAGTCCCTAAGGTAACTATTTATATCTTTTTTTTTATTTGTAACATTTTTTTTTTAAATAAAATTTGCTAACTATTGGGTAGTGTAGGAGGTCAGGGGTTAATTTGAAAATTAAAAATAGGTATTTTATTGAAAAAAACTGTGTTCCCATACATTGATCCAGTGGCTAACGATTGGCGGTAATGGGGTGGAGGTGGCGGGCGAGCGTTAACGCACATCGGGGAGGGACGTGACCTGCAAACAGTTATGGCATTTTGCAAGGACGTAGTTACTCGTCCCGGGGAAGGGAAGTAGTTAAAAGATACCAAAGGTCAAACATTTTGGAGAAACGGGGGGAGCAGCATATACTGTCACTTGTCCTGATGTCCACCGCTCCCCCCCCCATTCTCCTCTCTGTCCCCTGTAGCTTACCTAACTGCCCCCCGAAAAGCCCCCGGGATCCACTTCCGGTTGGTCTCTAGTGCACAGCTGCTGGCCGGGCTGTGCGTCCTATGAGCTATGATTAAGGAGCCATGCAGAGCTCCGATACGCGTGAGCTTTTTTCTGTGTGTCATTTGATGTGCTAAATAAAGCCTTGGATTTTTTTTACCAATCTGTGTAGTGGTATATCCTTTTTTGGAAACTTTGCTTGGAGACGTTTGGATCCCTAGCTCCCCTTTGGCTCTGTGTTGGTGGTTGCAGCGGCTCTGTCTTCCATTGATATCATAAGTTTTGTTTTGCTTCAGTGCCACATTAACCACTTGAGAACCAGAGGTTTATACCCCCCTAGTGACCAGGCCATTTTTTACAATTCAACACTTTACAACTTTAAAGAGAACCCGAGGTGGGTTTGTCAAATCATATTAGGACACAAGGGCATGTTCTGTATACAATGACCTGCCTTTGTGTCCTTCCATTGTGCCTCCAGCTCCCCCCTGGGCTCTGCTGTCACCCATTAAAATACTGCCAGGCTAGCGACACGCTTCCGTAAGCTTCCTCCAACCGGCTTATGGAGGCTGGGAGAGAAGGGACAAAGGTGGGGGAGCCGTGTAATACAGGAGGCGGGGGAGCGGCGGTGAGTGACAGGCTGAGGTAAATAGGCTAGCGACAATCTGCATGTGTTTTTTAATGGGGGACAGCAGAGCCCGGTAGGTTGGGGCTGGAGGAACAATGGAAGGACACAGAGGCATGTTCTGTATACAATGACCTGCCTAATATAATTTGACAAACCCAGCTCGGGTTCTCTTTAACAGTTTTTGCTCGGTCATACAACTTAGCACCCAAATATATTTTACCTCCTTTTCTTCTCACAAATAGAGCTTTCTTTTGTGGGTCTCTGATTGCTGCTGCAATTTTTTTAATTAGTTAAAAATGATTATTTAAAAAAACAACAACATATTTCTTTTATTCCCCCCTCCCCCTTAAATTAGCCCTAGATCACTATATCCACTACACTACACATACATAGGCATATGCCTATAATGAGGATCAGGTTATGAGCCATTTGGAGGGACAGTTAAGTGAAAAGGCTGTCCTCTGTACAGTGCTGTGTTAGATCACAGCACTGTACACGTTATTCACCATTTTTCATGTAAATAGCAGCCTGCTAGCTCCGATCGCAGCTGGCAGTCTGCTTGCTGTGCACCGCTGTATTGACTGCAGGGAATGCACACTCAAGCAATCGCTCACTCCCTGCAAATCTCGCTCCACGAGGAAGCCACTCTGGGGCCGCCATCCTGCGTCGCAGAGTGGTAAAAGCAAACCTGAAGCAAAAAACCCCCAAAACTTTTGATATAATGAATTATATGTGTAGTGCGGATAATGAATGGAACATTAGTAGCAAAGAAAAGTCTCTTATTTTTATTTTCCATAATATAGCTTTTTTTATTTATGTAACATTTCATCATTCTGTCATATTTGCAGTTTACAAACCACACTGTATTTTAAACTATGAAACAGAGCAGAGCTAATGACCCTTTGAACTTTCCTTCAGTAAAACCATATCGCAGCCTGTCTCACCATTTCTTGGTTGTTTAAGTGCTTCAGAAAACAGAACCGTCTTCAACCCAAGTTGGGTCAAAGAGCTCTGAGAAACTTTTTGCCTACTTTGCGCGTGCACAGCGCGGTGTGCGCGACACATCGCATCACGGTGCGATGAAAACGGCGCACCCGATGTGCCTATAAGGTCGTATTGAGTACGACGTTAAGGTCGCACCATGCGGCGTCAAAGTCGCACCCAATATGACCTTATAGGTTCATGGGGTGCGCCGTTTTCGTTGCACCGTGATGTAACGTTTTGTGCGCTGGACTTTGTGCACGAGTGATATTTATCACGCCCAAACTGACTTAAGCCGGGAAGAGGGGCTTTTCACAAGCGTGCTAACAGTTAGCACCGCTTTGTGAATCAAGCCCAAAGTATATTCACTTTAACACCTTGCTGTTTTATCAGTCTGCGATAAATAAGAACAGGTCATATTCGGTAATGATCCACTACTTGCACTTTAGAATGGAAGATTTCCTGTTGCAGGAAAAAAAAATGAACAGGTTATGTGAAGTGAGGGAATATAATTTACCTATAATCATGAAATCAGTACCATTTCATTTGTAGGTTGTGTTTGCACATGTCGGCCTGTGCTTTTGATCCTGAAAAGGCAGACTATATTGTTTACCTCAATTTATATTCTATTCTTGGCTAGAGCTTGAGCTGGAGAGATGTTCTCCAAAGACAAGTCCCTGAACAGCCTTCCTAAGTTTTCACTAGTTCCCAGAAGGAAGCTATAACTTTTGAAACACAGATGCTTCCCCTGTGTTTTCCCTCTTACTTTTAACTAAAAAGATATTCAAGTTGTTAAGCCAATATACTACCAAAACATAAATATAACACTTTAACTCTTATCAGTAGAACAACTTATTGCTGCTTATATACATGTGCATCGCAATAAATTAGAATATCATAAAAAAGTACAGTATATTTTTTTTAGTTACTCAGCTAAAAAAAATGAAGCTGATGTATTAATTAGAGTCATTGCACATACAGTGATATATTTCAACTGTTTATTTGTTGTAACTTTGATGATTATGACCTACAGTTAATGAAATCCCCACAATTAAGTATCTCAAAAAACATATTTTTAGTACAGAAATGTTGGCCTACTGAAAACTATGTCCATGTATGCACTCAATACCCGGTCAGGCTCTTCTTGTATGAATTGCTGCATCAATGCAGCATGGCATGGAGACGCTGAGCTTATGGCACTCCTGAGGTTCAGCTTGTCTGCATTTTTGGTTGTTGGGGACTCACATCTTCCTCATGACAATACCCCATAGATTCTCTATGGGGGTTTAGGTGAGGTTAATTTGCTGGCCAAAGAAGCCCAGTGATACCATGGTGATGGTATTGGTACCTTTGCATTGTCTTGCTGGAAAATGACATCAGCATCTCCATAGAGGTTGTCAGAGCATCAAATGCTCTTAAATTTCTTGTTAGATGGCTGCACTGACTTTGGACTTGATCAAACACAGTGGACCAATACCAGCAGATGAGGAGGCTCTCTAAATCATTGCTGACTGTGGAAACTTCACACTGTACTTCAAGCATCTCCACTCTTCCTACAGATTCTGGGACCTTGATTTACAAATGAAATGCAAACATCTGAAAAGAACACTTTGGACTTCTGAGCAACAGTTCTCCTTACTCCTCGCTTTTGACATTATCAATGGTTAAAAGAATTCAACAATGGACTTTATTCACAAAACTTCTCATAAATGCCTTATTTATCACCTAACTGATATAAATAACCGTTCAGCACATTTACAAGCAAAGGTGTCCCGGATTAACTTCATTTTAATATTACCTTTCTTACTATATTTACTATACAATTATATTATATTTTTGCTCTTTGGGAGCTTAAAAAAGTAACATAGATACAGTGAAAACAGAGGAAAACAGGTGAAGAAGCTTTGTGAATCATGCAATATGGGAGTAGTTATACTGTTATAGTGGATAAATTTTTTTGCTATAAATATAGGATAAATATTATCCTTCAAGGTGTTCCACTACACCAGATCAATATAATCATCAAACAAGTATATTGTATAGAAAAAATACAGTAATCAGTGCTTAAAGGGACACTTAAGTCAAAAAAAAAATTAGTTTTACTCACCTGGGGCTTCCAATAGCCCCCTGCAGCTGTTCGGTGCCCTCGCCGTCTCCCTCCGATCCTCCTGGCCCCGCCGGCAGCCACTTCCTGTTTCGGTGACAGGAGCTGACAGGCTGGGGACGCAAGTGATTCTTCGCGTTCCTGGCCACAATAGTGCCATCTATGCTGCTATAGCATATATCATATACCATATAGCAGCATAGAGGGTGCTAATGTGTCTGGGAACGCGAAGAATCACTCGCGTCCCCAGCCTGTCAGCTCCTGTCACCGAAACAGGAAGTGGCTGCCGGCGGGCCCAGGAGGATCGGAGCGAGACGGTGAGGGCACCGGACAGCTGCAGGGGGCTATTGGAAGCCCTAGGTGAGTAAAACTCATTTTTTTTGTTTGACTTAAGTGTCCCTTTAACCTCCTTAGCGGTAGCCCCGTGCTGAACACGGGGGTAAGCCGCCGGAGGGCGCCGGTCAGGCCCTGCTGTGCCGATTTACATAATTTTTTTTTTGCTACACGCAGCTAGCACTTTGCTAGCTGCGTGTGCTTAACGATCGCCGCCGCTACCAGCCGATTCGCCGCGCCGCCCCCCCTTCCCAGAACCCTTTCGCTGCCTGGCCAATCAGTGCCAGGCAGCGCTGAGGGGTGGATCGGAATGTCTGCTGATGTCGGTGACGTCATCGCGATCGTCGCCATGGTGACAGGGAAGCCCATACAGGGAATCCCGTTCAGAACGGGATTCCCTGCAGGGTAAAAGCGCCGGCGGCGATCGGAGGGGTGGGAGGGATAGCGAAGGGAGGGGGGAAGCATGTAGCTAGCGCTAGGCTAGCTACATGCTTTAAAAAAAAAAAAAAAAAGTGCTGCGCTGCCCCCTGGCGAATTTATTGTACTGCCAGGGAGGTTAAAGCGGGATGGTCAGCCATAAAATAGAATTCCATTTACCCACTGCTCTGTGTTTATTATGTAGTCTACATCCAGTCTGCATTGCAAGCATTCCAATATAATCATAAATGTATCTGCTGTAATGAATCTTATCTCAGTCAGCCTGGCTTCATTCTAGTACATTTCTAGGGAGAGGGAAGCTTGTTATCTCCCCTACCACATTCCTGCTCCCCGCCGATTGACTGAGGGCAGTTCAGTGTGACAGCAGGCTGAGAAGGGAAATACACCTGTTCCTTCTGCAGAAGCTGCTGAAATACGATTTATGATGTGCTCACGTGTTTACAAAGCAAGCTAAATATGACAGTGCAGTTTCTAGGAGAAAAGAAAGAGTAAGGGAGGAAATTACATCAGGACTGGCTTCAGTCAGAGGCAGTAAAGATGGAAATGCCTGGAACGTTTTTTTTATTCTTTATTTACCATATAAGATTCACTGAAATAAAAATGTGGACAGTACAATACATATGTTATATAAGTAGAACAAGTATTTATCTACTTATATGTGTTTTTTTTTCCATAGGATAGTATGGCTGTCCCTGCTGCTTTAAAGCTTTTTCACTTTCCTCTTTCAAAAGAAATAGATGTATGTATGTTGATGTATGTTTACTGAAGATCTGATCAGTGCATCAACACTTGAAATGACTATTAGCTTGTACTATTTAAAAAAAGATTAGGCATCTTTAGAGAATATATAATCTAATAATAAAGTTTTTGCTGAAAATAGTTTTTATTTTTTACTTTTTTTCTATATAATATCTTTGATTGTCAATATGCATGTAGCATAGTGGGCAGTCCCAACCAGTCCGTCTATCCAGCTCTTTATACTCCCTTAATGGTGACCAGCCTGACACCATACATGTAGCGTAGCATAGCGGGCAGTCCCAACCAGTCTGTCTATCCAGCTCTCTATACTCCCTTGTGGTGACCAGCCTGACCTCATACATGTAGCATAGCAGGCAGTCCCAACCAGCCCGTCCATCCAGCTCTCTATACTCCCTCAGTGCTGACCACCCCGACTCCATGCATGTAGTATAGTGAGCAGTCCCAACTAGTCCACCATCCAGCTCTCTATGCATTCTCAAAAATGACCAGCCTAGCTCCATACATGTAGTATAGTGGGCAGTCCCAACCAGCCCACCCATTCAGCTCTCTATGCTCCCTTGGTGGCGACGAGTCTAGCACCATGCATGTAGCATAGTGGGCAATTCTAACCAGCCTGCCCATCCAGCTCTCTATTCTTCCTCATTAGTGACCAGTCGGCCCCAATGCATGTAGCATGGTGGGCATTGCCAACCAGCACGCCCATTCAGCTCTCAACGCTCCTTTATAGGTGGCCAGATTGGCTCCATGCATGTAGCATTGTGGACAATCCCAACCAGTCTGCCCATCCTGCTCTCTGTGCTTTGGGTGAAGTGGTATCAGGGTGAATTCAGGATGGTGAGTTTCAGCAGGCCAGGCTGGAGAAGGTGGGGGAAATATAAGGCCAGGCTTGACCAGGGAACGGGACAGCCAGCAAACTTCTAGTGCGGTTTGGCTAGCAAATCCGTGTTTGTGGCAGGATTTGTGGGTTTGACAGAAGGTGGAATTTAGGGCAACAGAACTTCTGTGTCTACAGGCTCCTGAAATGTAAAGGCGATAGGTGGGTTTTACCACTTCAGCCCGCAGGTGTTTTCACTTTGAGGATGGAAGCAATTTTACCCTTTCAGCACTCCCACCTTTCATTTGCCAATAATTTTATTACTACTTACCACACCTAAATGATCTATAGCTTGTTTTTTTCTCCACCAATTAGGCTTTCTTTAGATGGTACATTTTGCTAAGAATTGTTTTATTTTTAATAAATTTTAATGGGAATAAAAAAAAAAAATGTATTATTTTTAAGTTTTCGGCTAGTATACTTTAAAATAGTACATGCTACTGTAATTAAAACCCACACATTTTATTTGTCCCAGTTAATATGACATATTTAAGTTATGTCCCTAGTACAGTGTATGGCAACAATATTTTACTTCAAAATAAAGGTGCATATTTGCAATTTTGCATCCATCACTATTTATAAGCCCTTATTTTGCAAAAATAACAGTAATATACCCTCATGACATACATATTAAAAAGTTCAGTCCCTAAGGTAACTATTTATGCAATTGTTTTAAAACTGTCTTTTTTTTCTTTTTGCATGTGTTAATGTTTTGCAGCCATGGGGGAGGTGGGGGTTCAGCAGGGTTTTAATGAATATTAAATGTATTTATTTTTTTGATTTTGTTATTACTTTACATTACATGGCGCTGTATGCTCTCCTGGAAGTTACCAGGAATTGTATGGTCCTTTTTTTTTTTTTTTTTTTTTTTTTTTTTTACATTTTTCTACTTTCAGTTTTATGAATTAACATGCCTCGTGACTTGAAGCATGTTGATTTATTTACAGGGGCTTTGGTTGGCTCAGAGGAACACTCGTTCCCCTTCCAAAATTGATTCCCTGTAATAGCTGTCTGGACCGAGCGCGAACCCACCGCAACACTGGTGGATGGATATATCCATCCAGATTACCGCTAAGCAGCTCCTGCTGGACCGATATATCCATCCAGTTAGGCTCAAGTGGTTAATAACAATAGTATTTTTTATGGATGTTTATTTTATTTTTACATTTTGGGCCACAAAATTACGCAATACACTTTTCTGTTTTACCAGGAAGTGTTTGATCGGTGTTCTACTCTATTTTTTTTACATTAATTTTTACAAATGAACATGGCTACTGATTGGAGTCATGTTCATTCATTCCCAGGCACTTCAATTGTCTCAGGAAACACATGTTCCTCTTCACCAATCCCCAACGTGTAAGTCTCAGCATGAATGAGCAGCAGAGGCGCCCGTTCACTCATGCTGCTTTGACGCAGAGGTGCTATGCCCAGCTTTTGACCTGACAGTGCACCCTCCAAAAATCTTTTGCCTGAAGAAGCGGGACTATTACCGGTGAAACGCGTTGTACGTTTGAAATTGTTAATAATTGTTACTTTAAACTGTAAGTAACTTGCCCGTGATCCGGCCATTTCTTCCAAAAGGGAGGTGAGTCCACCCACTTCCCCCTTTTTAATGATTTTAATTAATTTTACCCTACCTGGCGCCTCTGTTACCTTGTTACACAATTAACTGGTTAATAAGCTTGGATAAAGCACTCTGTGAAAAGCCAGCTACACCGGCAATGACTTTTTTTGGCTTGTGTTTTTGGGATAATTATCTGAGTTAAATGAGGCACAATTAGACTAGAATATTGAACTTTTTCAAAATATTTTAATTTTCCGAGATACTCATTTTTGTTTGTTTTTTATTGTATCATTTTATAATCATCAAAATAAAAATAAATAAACATTTCAAATATAACATTCTCTGTGTAATCATTCAAAAAAAAATCTACGCATTTCACTTTTTGAATTACTGAAATAAATAAACTTTTTTATTTTAA
The DNA here is from genome assembly GCF_040937935.1 of Hyperolius riggenbachi. Classification (NCBI taxonomy): domain Eukaryota; kingdom Metazoa; phylum Chordata; class Amphibia; order Anura; family Hyperoliidae; genus Hyperolius; species Hyperolius riggenbachi. The sequence continues at coordinate 243,010,888 of NC_090651.1, read as the reverse complement.
GATTCTTTATTTTAGTAAGAAAGAACATTTTAAACAGAACAACAAAAATAGCTTACAGCAGTCGCAACCAAATTAATAAAATAACAATTGCGCTTAGTGGGAAGAGAAGCCCCCAGCCAAAAATCGTATATAACAACCCATACAAATGTGCACAGTAGTTAAAGTCTTGATCCCAAGGGCCTCACCCTCCCTCCCATTAAAGACCATATAAACAAAGAAAATATATTTTGTCCCTCACAATTACCAGAGGAATTATAGAGCCACAGACAGCCCATTATAAAAATTGCATTTGGAGACATTAACCTAAAGAATAAAACTGCAGTATTACTACTAAGAAGAGTAAGCAATAGGAGACAAAGGAGGAGAGAAAGAAGAGAAAACAAGAGGAAGAGAGAGTATGGGTCTCCTTGAGTCCGGATCCAGAGAGCCCAACAAGAAGATGAAAGAAAAGAAAAGATCTGCAAGAAGACCAAGTGGCCCCATCCCCCCCCCCCCCCCCCCCCCCGAGACCCCACGTCATCCAACTAGAAACTCGAGCTTGCCAAGAAGAGTGTAAAAATACCCCTCAACGAAGGGAAGAATATAAAATATTATGTGTCCTGGGGAATTTGTTGATATTCTAGAAACATCTCAGTGAATCCAGGTACGTGAGAAGGCCTCGTCCCTGCCGAGTAAAGTTTGAGTCATGGACTCCATCTGGCGAGACAAAGAGCATTTAAACTTTTTAAAAGGTTTGGGGGTATTATGGAGCAAGTAGTATGAGGGGTCATCAACCGCATCTCCATCCGTTAGGATTTTAATGTATTTCTGGACTGACTGCCAGAATGGTTTAATGGCTTCACATTCCCAAAATATGTCGGTTAATGCGTTATCGCATTGCCAGCATTGAGAGATAGTATTAGGAAAAATTTTGTTTAATCTGCTCGGAGTCAAATACCACCTGGACACAATTTTAAAATTGGATTCCTTGATCCGAGAGGATACTGAGGCAGATTGGTTTAGCGTGAGTATCTTCTGCCAATGCTCATCAGAAAACACACAATTGGGTTTGGATTCCCATTGGATTTGAGTTCTAAAGACCAGGTAGTAGCTGAAAGCAGGGGTTGATAAAACTAGGAGAGCGGTTTTTTATATTGCCTTTAGAGAGAAATAGATTCTCGAGCATAGAAAGCGGTCTAGATAACTGCTCTCTATGTCCCAAAGATCTAAGAAAATAGACAAATTGCATGTGGCTCCACTCGGCCAAAAATGGACATGAACGTGACTCACGTAATTGTGAAAGTGAAATCCAAGCTCTATTATGAATTAGACCACGGCATCTAATTATATCACCTATTCTCCAGCAGGCATTGCTCTGAGAAGAGCATCCTGGGGGAATAGTGGATTGTTTAGTAGAGGCACCTGGGGAGAGGGCCAAGGAGATATATCTGAAAGATGGAGGACCCTGGAGAGAGCACTTGGGGTAGAATTCACTAAGAGATATTCATTTTGTATTTTAAATGAAGACCATGGATAAACACACAAAACTCCGTACCAACAAGAACTTGTTCTAATTGCACCCATCTTTTCTGATTAGAATTTCTATGCCAATCGATTAGGCGGGTCAAGGAGGTTGCTGTATGATATTTCCCAATATTTGGTACAGCTAAACCACCAGATTCCTTGAGTAAAGTGCAGTGTAGCGAATGCGTGGGGGCTTGCGTTTCCAAATGAAACGTGCAAACTGTCCCCGTAAAGTCTTAAAGTGTTCCGTTGACAAGGCTATTGGTATGGTTTGGTAAAGGTATAATAATATTCTTGGTAGAATATTCATTTTTATAATGTTGATGCTTCACAGCCAGGAAAAGCAAGGCTTGTCCCAATGTTGTAGATCAGAAGTTAGAGTTTGGATCAAAGGGACAAAATTAAGTCTCTATAGATCAGTTAGTGAGGAAGGGATACGGATCCCAAGATATGTGATAGCTTGCGGTGGCCATTTATAAGGAAAGTTATTTTTAATCTGGGAACATAAGTTAGTTGGCATAGATACACCCATAGCTTGACATTTGTCTGGATTTATTTTAAAATTAGAGATATTTTGGTATGTTTTTAATTCCAATTCCAAAAAAGGAAGGGAAATGTGGGGTTCTACCAGGTAGAAAAGCAAATCACCCGTATTAGGAAAAATTTTGTTTAATCTGCTCGGAGTCAAATACCACCTGGACACAATTTTAAAATTGGATTCCTTGATCCGAGAGGATACTGAGGCAGATTGGTTTAGCGTGAGTATCTTCTGCCAATGCTCATCAGAAAACACACAATTGGGTTTGGATTCCCATTGGATTTGAGTTCTAAAGACCAGGTAGTAGCTGAAAGCAGGGGTTGATAAAACTAGGAGAGCGGTTTTTTATATTGCCTTTAGAGAGAAATAGATTCTCGAGCATAGAAAGCGGTCTAGATAACTGCTCTCTATGTCCCAAAGATCTAAGAAAATAGACAAATTGCATGTGGCTCCACTCGGCCAAAAATGGACATGAACGTGACTCACGTAATTGTGAAAGTGAAATCCAAGCTCTATTATGAATTAGGCCACGGCATCTAATTATATCACCTATTCTCCAGCAGGCATTGCTCTGAGAAGAGCATCCTGGAGGGAATAGTGGATTGTTTAGTAGAGGCACCTGGGGAGAGGGCCAAGGAGATATATCTGAAAGATGGAGGACCCTGGAGAGAGCACTTGGGGTAGAATTCACTAAGAGATATTCATTTTGTATTTTAAATGAAGACCATGGATAAACACACAAAACTCCGTACCAACAAGAACTTGTTCTAATTGCACCCATCTTTTCTGATTAGAATTTCTATGCCAATCGATTAGGCGGGTCAAGGAGGTTGCTGTATGATATTTCCCAATATTTGGTACAGCTAAACCACCAGATTCCTTGAGTAAAGTGCAGTGTAGCGAATGCGTGGGGGCTTGCGTTTCCAAATGAAACGTGCAAACTGTCCCCGTAAAGTCTTAAAGTGTTCCGTTGACAAGGCTATTGGTATGGTTTGGTAAAGGTATAATAATATTCTTGGTAGAATATTCATTTTTATAATGTTGATGCTTCACAGCCAGGAAAAGCAAGGCTTGTCCCAATGTTGTAGATCAGAAGTTAGAGTTTGGATCAAAGGGACAAAATTAAGTCTCTATAGATCAGTTAGTGAGGAAGGGATACGGATCCCAAGATATGTGATAGCTTGCGGTGGCCATTTATAAGGAAAGTTATTTTTAATCTGGGAACATAAGTTAGTTGGCATAGATACACCCATAGCTTGACATTTGTCTGGATTTATTTTAAAATTAGAGATATTTTGGTATGTTTTTAATTCCAATTCCAAAAAAGGAAGGGAAATGTGGGGTTCTACCAGGTAGAAGAGCAAATCACCCGTATTAGGAAAAATTTTGTTTAATCTGCTCGGAGTCAAATACCACCTGGACACAATTTTAAAATTGGATTCCTTGATCCGAGAGGATACTGAGGCAGATTGGTTTAGCGTGAGTATCTTCTGCCAATGCTCATCAGAAAACACACAATTGGGTTTGGATTCCCATTGGATTTGAGTTCTAAAGACCAGGTAGTAGCTGAAAGCAGGGGTTGATAAAACTAGGAGAGCGGTTTTTTATATTGCCTTTAGAGAGAAATAGATTCTCGAGCATAGAAAGCGGTCTAGATAACTGCTCTCTATGTCCCAAAGATCTAAGAAAATAGACAAATTGCATGTGGCTCCACTCGGCCAAAAATGGACATGAACGTGACTCACGTAATTGTGAAAGTGAAATCCAAGCTCTATTATGAATTAGACCACGGCATCTAATTATATCACCTATTCTCCAGCAGGCATTGCTCTGAGAAGAGCATCCTGGAGGGAATAGTGGATTGTTTAGTAGAGGCACCTGGGGAGAGGGCCAAGGAGATATATCTGAAAGATGGAGGACCCTGGAGAGAGCACTTGGGGTAGAATTCACTAAGAGATATTCATTTTGTATTTTAAATGAAGACCATGGATAAACACACAAAACTCCGTACCAACAAGAACTTGTTCTAATTGCACCCATCTTTTCTGATTAGAATTTCTATGCCAATCGATTAGGCGGGTCAAGGAGGTTGCTGTATGATATTTCCCAATATTTGGTACAGCTAAACCACCAGATTCCTTGAGTAAAGTGCAGTGTAGCGAATGCGCGGGGGCTTGCGTTTCCAAATGAAACGTGCAAACTGTCCCCGTAAAGTCTTAAAGTGTTCCGTTGACAAGGCTATTGGTATGGTTTGGTAAAGGTATAATAATATTCTTGGTAGAATATTCATTTTTATAATGTTGATGCTTCACAGCCAGGAAAAGCAAGGCTTGTCCCAATGTTGTAGATCAGAAGTTAGAGTTTGGATTAAAGGGACAAAATTAAGTCTCTATAGATCAGTTAGTGAGGAAGGGATACGGATCCCAAGATATGTGATAGCTTGCGGTGGCCATTTATAAGGAAAGTTATTTTTAATCTGGGAACATAAGTTAGTTGGCATAGATACACCCATAGCTTGACATTTGTCTGGATTTATTTTAAAATTAGAGATATTTTGGTATGTTTTTAATTCCAATTCCAAAAAAGGAAGGGAAATGTGGGGTTCTACCAGGTAGAAGAGCAAATCACCCGTGTAGGCCGCCACGTTGTGCTCCAATGAGGGGAGTTGAGGGCCTCTAACATTTACATTTTTGCGGATAGTACGTAGGAAAGGTTCTAATGATAAGGCAAACATTAAAGGGGAAAGGGGGCAACCTTGTCTTGTACCATTGGCAATAGGGAAAGATGCGGAGACAACACCATTGACACGAACCTGCGCGGATGGAATAGAGTAGAGTGCCATAATCCAGCGCAACATATTTTGACCAAGGCCTATATGTTGAAGTGTAGCCTCTAAAAAGCCCCAATCTCCTCTATCGAATGCCTTTTCGGCGTCAGTGGATAGAAGTAGCAAATGGACATGTGACTTATGCGCCCATTGGATAACATCAATTGTGCGTATGGTGTTGTCTCTCACCCTGGTATAAACCCTGCTTGATCTGGATGTAGTAGCGAATCCATAATGGGGAAAGCCTGTTTGCCAACACTTTGGCAAATAGTTTCAGGTCAGCGTTTAGAAGGGAAATGGGACAATAATTAGAGCACAAGGTGGTGTCCTTACCCGGTTTAGGGATGACCGCTATCTGGGCAGCTAACATATCCTTGGGTAGTTTAGAGGGGGGAGCATTAAGAAACATCAGTAAACGGGGGATCAGAATATTTCCAAAGGATTTGTAGTAATCAAGTGGGAGGCCATCGGGGCCAGGGGCCTTGCCAGTGGCTGAGGGTTTTATAGCCTGTCTAAGTTCAAAATCAGTTATAGGGGTTTCTAGGTCACAGATAATTTAATCGGTCAATTTGGGTAAGCCAGTGGCTTGTAGGTATGCGTTGATAGCCTGAGACCTTGCCTGGCTAGGAGGATCAGAGTTGTTAGTTGGTAAGTTATAGAGGGAGTGGTAATAATCCATGAAAACTTTGGCGATTGATTCAGATCTATATTTTTTAACGCCTGAGTGATCTTGAATATGTGCTACGTTGGTGTGGGCATAGGTTTCCCGAAGAGCCCTGGCTAACATTCTACTGCACTTGTTTCCATATTCATAGAATGATTGTTTGCGTTTAAGAGCAATGTGTTTCTCCCTGTGAAAGAGAAGAGATTTCAGCTTCTCTCTTTCCGTTTGCAGAATTTGCAAATCTGCATTTGATAAGGTTTTCTTGTGGCGTGACTCCAGACCTCTGATAGTGTTTAAGCTATGAAGAATTTCTTCTTGTCTTTTTTTGTGTCTGAAGCTCGCCTCTTGTATAATTTTCCCCCTAATGGTACACTTATGTGCCTCCCATATTGATGAGAGAGGAACCTCGTCAGTGGTATTTGTTGAGAAATAATCCTGAAGGGCGTTAGAAATGGAATGTTTCAAATTTTTATCCTGCAGGAGGGAAATGTTCAGGCGCCATTGTCTGGGGAGTTGTTTTTTAGGACAGATACCAATCTCCAAAATAACCAGGGAGTGATCAGATAACATCATAATACCTATTTCAGAAATGTGTTCAGAAAGTACATTTTGTGACATGAAGATATGGTCAATACGCATGTAAGAATTGTGTAAATTGGAGAGAAAAGTATAGTCGCGCCCGGTTGGGTGTTGTATCCTCCATACATCGACTAATTGGCACTGAACCAATTTCCTTCCACACTTAGCAATTGCTCTGTTGGTCAGGGAGCTCTTACCCATGGAGCAATCTGCGATTGGATCAAGGACCATGTTGAGATTGCCTCCAATGATCAGACTTTCTTCCACAGAGCTATCAAGGGCATCAAAGGCCCTGACCAAAAAAGCCGGTTGTCCACTATTAGGGGCGTAATAAGTGCCAAGTGTGAACGTGCGAGACAAATAAGTACCATTTTATAAAAAGGAAACGGCCCGTGTTATACTTGTGCTCCTGCAAGAACTGGAAGTCAAATTCTTTAGATTGTAATATTGCTCCTCCTATGGTTTTTGTATCGGGCAAGTTACTGAAAAAGGCCTGAGTATAATATTTATCGGTGAGTTTATGGGGAGAGTTGCCCTTAAAGTGTTTCTTGCAGGAACATAATGTGCACACGCTGTTTATGAAGTTGGTGTAAAAGGGCTCTACGTTTTACAGGGAAAGTTAAGTCCCTTCGTGTTAAGTGTTTGAATTTTAAGAAACATGAGGATGTGTATGGCGTGCTATGGGTGAGGTCAGGGCCGGCCTGGCGCAGATCAGCAGAGAGCAAGAGAGAGAAAAGAGAAAAAGAGCATAGATGTAACGAACAGTGTCTGCACGCAGAGAAAATCTGATTATTGGTGATCTGCAGTATCACCAAGAATGCAGATATATACCTGATTATGGATGATCTGCAGAATCACCAATAATACAGATATAACTCTAACCTCTGGACACCTATGTATACTCGTGAGTGTTTGGTGTAACAGTATGACTTTGAGTAACGCAACCGATGAGCATTTGATCTTAGACAGTATAGGCAATACTGCTCACAGAGAGCACAGAACCTTCCAGCAGCCTGAGACTCTCCAAGGGGTGGAGTCAGACTGAAGGTAGGAAGGACCAGAGAGTGAGTAACACCTGAAGGTGGATGTCACTGACTGATCTTGGAGACTATCTCTTAAGTGGAGAGAGATAGCTCTCGAGGTCAGGCAAGCCAGGTCGGCAACACACAGACAGATAAAGTACAAAGACAGAAGGCTGATTTGGTATCCAAGTCAGGCAGGGTTTGGCAACGAGATATCAGATATGCGTGGTACCGAATCAGAAAGCAGAAGGATAGTCAGGAAAGCAACAGGTCATAACAAATATCAAACAATGCCTAGTCTTGGGTGTGAGGTCCGTGGTCTGTACACCCTGGAACTAGTCTGAAGTATACCAGAATGATAACACAAGTTCCCTAGTCTTGGGTGTGAGGTCCGTGGTCTCTACACCCTGGAACTAGTCTGAAGTATAACAGAATAATAACACAAGTTCCCTAGTCTTGGGTGTGAGGTCCGTGGTCTCTACACCCTGGAACTAGTCTGAAGTATAACAGAATAACAATACAAGTAATCTGGCTCAGTGTGAATTCCCAGGTCCTCCTGGTTCAAACACACTGTAGGATCTGACTAAGGTCTGAGTGCTTCCACGTAGTGATCGCAACGGCAGACAACTTGAGAGTGGCCAGCAGTAACCATATATAGTGCATTGCTCTCTGGCGCCACCCTGAAGTGATCAACCAATGGCTACCAGCTCTGAGGTCAGCTGACCGGCCTGGTCAGCTGATCCCTCCTTGGCCATCATAAAAGTTCTGCCTTTCAGCGCGCACGTGAATTCCTTTACCTGTGTGAACTAACAGGCTCAGCCACACTAGCTGCACACTGCTGCGTGCAAACCGCCGCGCTGGACGCGGAACCAGCCGCCTTGCTGTCAGTACACGTGGCGGCTTTTCCGCGTTCACTCACAATAGAACTGAGAAGAGAAAGAGAGCAGCGGGAAAGGAAAATTCCATATCTCAAAGCACAATAGTAAGAAGCTGTGCATTATGCAATATAAATCTGAAACTTCTGAAATAGCCTGTGAGGCCATAATAGGTGGGTTATGAAGGGACATTCCACACACAAGGAGTATCTCAGAGCCCTGGGCATACACGTCTGTATAAATATCTATGAGCCTTTAAGAAGCTGGAGAACTTGTGAGTTTTGATGTTGGAGTAGAATAATGATATGCACACAGGGAGAGAAGGCGGGAAAATAAATGGAAAATGTGCAAGAGCAAGTATTGATTAGACCACCATGATGATGAGTCTTGAGGGACAGAACTGGATGCTCAGCGAAAATACAGTTGTGTATGCCACAGGTGTTGCAAAACATGAAAGTACCCAGTGAAATATAGGCATAAAGCATGGTATACATACAAAGTGACATAAAAGATAGGAAACAAACCAGCCATTGTGTTAAGACTATAGGAGTTTGGAATGGGTATATCGTAATAAGGCAGAGAGCAAGTGGTTGTAACTAAAGGTGTCAGCACACAGAAAGTATTTGATTATTGATGATCTGCAGTATCACCAACAATACAGATGTATACCTGATTATTAGTGATCTGCAGAATCACCAATAATACAAGTATGGCTAACCTCTGGACACCTAATAAAGTGTAAGTGTTTGGGTGCAACCGTAACTTTAATAGTTTGAAGAAACCTCACCAGCCCCTACACGAAGCGGCACTAGCGTACAGGCTCCAGCAAGCTGGAGAAACAATACTGAAGAGGCTGAATCTCCCAAGGAGCGGGTGATTCAGAATATACTGCAGGCAAATGAACACCCGAGGGCCGGGTGAGTCAGACTGTACTGCAGCCTACGAGATACAGTAATACTAAAATGACAGATACCTAGTGAGCAGGTAATTAAGGCTGAACTATAGCCTAGCAGAGTTGCTTAACCAGCGGAGCTGGCGCAGTAAACACCTCACCAGTGGCGAGGGCCCACTGGCGAGTAGAATGGTCAGGCAGGCAAGGGTCGGTAACAGAGAGGTATGTATCGGTACAGAATTGTGAGACAAGAGAGTAAACGGTAATCAGGCAGAGGTTCAGCAACAGGAAGGTACGTATCGGTACAGAATCGTGAGACAAGAGAGTAAACGGTAATCAGGCCGAGGTTCAGCAACAGGTAGGCGGATAGGCGAAAGTACAGGATCAGAAGGCAGGATCAGAGTCAGAGGTAATAGCTAAGAGTCATACACAGGAGATCAATACAGTAAACAATATCCTAGTCTGGGTGTCAACTCCTTGGCATCAACACCCGGGAACTAGTCTACAATAAACAAATAGCAAGACAGCAATATCCTAGACTAGGTGTGAAATCCTTAGCATCAACACCAGGGAACTAGCCTAAGGTCTGAGCGCTAACACGCAAGTATTCACAACAACAGACAATCCTATAATGAAGCCCGGAGGCTTATGAAGCAGAGCAGACCCCACTGGCACGCCCCTCCAAATCAGCTAATCCTGGGCGCCGTGGTACTCCTCTGACGCCAGCTGACCGACAGGTCAGCTGACGGGCTTCCTCCCCGCATAAAGGTCCCGTCTGTGCGCGTGCCCGCGCGCTATGGCGACCCCCTGCCCGGAAGAACGTTCCGTCCTCAGCGTCCTGGACGCCGAGGGTACGATGGCCGCATGGAGGCAGCTGCGGCGGCGGTGCTGTTCGCTGCAGCTGCCTCGTTTCTCACAGTGGTATAACAGTTATCATAATAGATAAGTCCAGATCACCAAGCAAAAACCGAAATGTGAAGTAAAAAGTATAAGTCTAAAGGCCACAAGGTGCGTTGTTTCAAAAAGAAAAAGAGGAGATAAAAATAAAAGTGAGGACAGTTCACTCGTGAAATTAGATTTCAGAAATAATCTGAAAAAACACAGAAGACTACTCATGAGGGTGCATCACTTGGGGCTTCTCGCATCGATTTCTGTTTCTGTGGTGGATTAATCAGCTGCAAGTCAGGGTCCCATAATGGGCTCAATCTCCAAGGAAGAACAAAAGGCAGGGGCATCAGCAGGTGTGCGTAGGATAGCTGAGCGGGAACCAATCTTTGCTTGAAGATTAAAGGGAAAACCCCAGCGGTAGATAGCTCCCTCTTCCTGTAGAACTTGAAGAAGTGGCCGAAGTGCTCTTCGTTGGGCCAAGGTGAAGGGGGCCAAATCCTCCTGGTAGAGTGTGACCTGGACTCCATCAAAATCAATAGTGCAATGACATATAACCACTGCCATGATAGCCTCTTTAATGGCAAAATGGTGGACTTTGCATATAACGTCCCTGGGAGGGGAGTCACCCTGTGGCATGGCACGTAGAGCACAATGTCCCCGATCCAGATGGATTGGGGGAGAATGGATCTGGTCTAGGACTTTGTCGAATATAGTCTGTACCGTAGCTGGAAGGTCTGCATTACGTGTGGCTTCCGGTAGGCCACGGATCTGCACGTTGTTGCGACGATTCCTATTTTATAGGTCTTCTAGGCTGGATTGGTAGAAATTATTAAGGGTAGTTTGTTTAGTGGATGCTTCTTAAAGAAGCTGTACATCCTGTTGCAGTTGGGAAATGCTCGCCTCAGCTCCCAAAACTCTGTCCGCCAGGCCGGTGACCTCCTCGCACAGGGCAGCAGCTTCAGACTCCGTGGTCGTTAAAATGAGGTCAGTCTGTTTATCTAAATCTTCTTTTGTCGGCAGGCCCCGCAAGAATTCCCAAATGTCCTCTAGACTTTTAGGCGAGGTAGTGGTTGTCAAGTTGTCAGAAGCTACCGCTGGGCCTGCTTGTTCCGCCATCTTGTCAGAGTTAGAGTGTGTAGATGGGCCTGTGAAATACTTAGCCACGGAGTTGATGGCGGTATTCACGGCTGGGGCTGGGTTCTGTCTTGTTCCTTGTTTGTTCCCCCAAGCTGTGGTGGTGTCAGAGAGTGGATTAGATTCGGAGCGTTTCTCCATTATAGATAGAAAACAGCACGTTTAACCCACCAGGTGTGTTGTCAGGACAAGAGATTGGGGGCTTCATCATGCCCTGAAATCTCTTCCAATACAGACGCCAGTTGCCATGGTGCCGGACCAGCTACATCCCCATAAAATACTTGGAGCCAGCCAGGCTGGTGCTCTGCAGTACCATTTGATTCTCAGTCCCGCCCCCAGTAGCCTATACCAATATTGGCTGGGATTCAACGTGCCATCATGTCAGGCATGGCTTGCAGGAAATTGGTTGAAATTTCCTGCTCCTCCTTTTTACTGACTGGCTCTGCCTCTGCTACCACCTCTTGACCTGGAGCCCTTGCTGTCTACATTAGACCAATAAAGATACCAATTGAGCAGCAGAGTGGATGAGGAGGATTAAGGCACATTCACAAAGAGGACATTTGCTGCATTTCAAATATGGGAGGTAACATTTACTGCATTTCATATGTGGGGGTATTTTTTGATGCAATTCATCTGTGGGGTAACGTTTGCTGCATTTTATATGTGGAGTAACATTTGCTACATTTCATATGTGGGGTAAAGTTTGCTACATTTCATAGTGGGGGTTTAAAATTTTCATTATAGATAATGTTTGCTGAATTTCATATATGTAGTGTAAAGTTTGCTGCATTTTTATTTGGCGTAACGTTTGTTGCATTTCATATGTGGTTGGTAATGTTTGCTGCATTTCATATGGGGTGTAATGTTCCTGCATTTCTTATGGGGCATGTTGTTTTCTCCTGTTCTTTTATCGAGTAATGTTTGCTGCATTTCATATGAGGGGTAATGTGTGCTGCATTTTTGCATTTCTTATGTGGTGTAATGTTTTCTGCATTTCATATGTAGGGTAACATTTGATGAATTTCACATGTGGAGTAATGTTTGCTGCATGTTATATGTGGGTTAATATTTGCTGAATTTCTTATGTGGGGCAATGACTGCTGCATTTATTATTTAATGGTCATTATAATAATAGATGCATTTGATATTTTGGGGTTTATTGCTGCAGCATTTGCAATTTTGGGTGCTCCTGAAATAAATGGTATGCTACTACGTGAACCAAAAGAAACGCAATCAGAGGAATATGTATATATTGTGCTAGCCACTTTATTAGGTGTATCTTCACAGAGGGGGAAAAAACATTCACCGGGTATTCACCAACAGTAAAGAGCCATCTGTGATACATTTAAGAATGTAAATCAGGGTGGGGAAAGATTTTACAATGGGAAAACATTGATTAAATAATATATAAAGTAATATTGTAAAACATAAGCAGTTTTATCATTAGGTTATATTCAGTAAAATTCCTGGTGGCTCAAACTAAAAGAGGACCTTCATTACTCCTAATAAAAAAGATGTCCCTGGGGCAGTACACTCTGAACAATGTGGACTTAATTGACAGCGGTGCTCGTGCAGGTGCAACCAAGTTACTCTTAATCAGGGGCGTAACTAGAAATCACTGGGCCCCCCTGCAAAAATTTGGATGGGACCCCCGGGCCCGCTCAGGGCCATTTTGGGGTGCAGGAGGGGTCACAGTATGAGGAGAGAGCATGGCCACACACCGGCCGGGAGGGGGGCCATTCCCCCCCCACCTGGGGCTCTCCCCTCAGCTGCTCCCCTCCTGCTATTATCAGTGGCAGCGGGCGGCAGCAGGAACACATACCTTTATCCACCGTGGAGGTCCGATCTCTAAGTGCCTCACTCTATTTCCTGTTTAAACAGGAAGTAGCGTGAGACACTTGGAGAGCGGAACCTCTGACACATGGAACGCATGGAGGTATGTGTTCCTGCCCGCCACTTGCTACTACTGATAATTGCAGGAGGGGAGCAGCTGAGGGGAGAGCCTGAGGTGAGGAAGGGGGAGAACTGTTCCCCCTCCCTGCCGATGTGCAGCCATGCTCTCTCCTCATGCTGCGCCTGCGACCCCCCCTGCCCCCAAAACTGCCCTAAGCTGGCCCAGGGTTTCCCCGCGGATGCAGGGGCTGCAGACGCTATTGTTACACCCCTGCTCTTAAAGAGGAGCTGTTAGGTATAAGGTCTCAGAGAAAATAAACACATATATCAGTAGCTAAAGATTGGCTGTACTTACATTACATATGCATTTCACTGTCCACGTTTGGATTTCACAGAATTTGTATATAGTATATGCAGAGAATGATGCTCCTGACAGCTCATGGCAGGTTCCATGTTTGTGAAGCCAAATGTGTCGTCATGTCCTGCCTGCTTCTGATCACAGAACAGCTCATACTGAATAACACTAGTTTGCAGTGAATATTAATGAGCCATGTGGCTAGGAACAATAGCGGACTCCTGCAGTGTACTCTGCCCGGAGATTTATCTGTGCTGTGGCTGGACTGAGTTTTAGAAGCTGCTGAAACTTGATCCCGTCTTCTCCTTAGCAGCCGAGGGGAGGGCCCCAGAATGCTTTGCAGTATGTTATGCGGCTTGCGTCCTGCTTAGCTCTAAGCTTTGCTGTTCAGCATACATCAAAGGTAAGAGAGATCTTTATCTTCAGTAATGTCTTTTTGGCTTCCTTCTAAACTGTTTAACACAGGAGACTAGAGGTTTAAATTAGCTTCTGCAGCCTGACAGTTACTCTTTAAACCAAGGTTTTACTGTATTTCGTAGAAATGGTAACATTGGATAAAAAAGATTGGATCATTAGTGGCTACCATAACACTAGTTCTAGGATGAACAGAGAATCAGTCCTGCACAGATGGAAGTTTATCATCTTTGTATAAAGGCTACACAAGCTCCGCGGGCAGGGAATGTTTATGAGATGTCAACAATTGCTTGTAGTCTTGGAGTCTACAGGCATTTGATGCAAAGTCTGCTCCTTTAAACAGACATCCTTCGAAAAAGAATTACAGACTATCATCTTTGGCCATTGTGCTGAACTGCAATATATTGCCGCACTTTAGAAATTACATGTATATGGAGCTGTGGATTGTGGCAAGGAATTAAAAATCTGTTAGCCGTCATATACTACACCTTGAATTGTTTTGTTAACAAATTGTTTTGTTGTTAGTTGTTTTGTACTTCAGCTTTGAGTATAATTATAATGGCATTTTGTGAGATGGAAAAAAAACCTACACCTTTGCAGCAGATGGGTTTGACAGAAAGAGTTGCAATTCTGGGCAAGCTGGCTGTGGAAAGCAGGCATTTCTGATCAGTGGTGGTCTATTATACTCGGGATCATTCTGGAGGTGTTTACTGGGCTTTTATGAATGTTCTACTGTTGATTGTTATGGATGACTCCTTTGAAAGCGCTAGTAAAGTATACCATAGTAAAAGCAAAAAAGGCAATCAGCACAGCTAGTGCAATTCTCATTGTTACTGCTGTTCTTTACTGCAGTGTAGTGGGGTGTCCTTGAGTATACTGTATAGCAAGGCTTCAACTACTGCAGCATGGTGTCTTTTTCCGGGGTCTATAAATTGCAGAGTTGCAATTGGCTAAGAGGGCACAAAGAAGTAAGGCTGAATATAGTAAACTGCAATAAAAGAGGACAAAAAAATTGCTCTTTACAAAGAAAGCTAAATCTAAGGATAGAAGTACCATTTTTTTTGTCTTGTCATCTTTCTTTTTTATTTGTTATAGTTACTGTATAGATAGTAAGTTATTTACATATGTATGCTATGGTTTTAGTGACGATTTATTGTTTTATTTTTATTTGTCAAGCAGATCCCCACCTTCCAGCATTTTTAAAATACTTGCTTGAATTGTGCTAGTGTAAACAATTTGTGTGATTTCCTGCATTCCTTTAGGATAGATTTTCCTTATCAGTGACATTACTACAAGGATAGGCAAATTAAACCACTCCAAGAGAGACAAAGACAGACATTTATAAATCTTTACACATACGTTTTTTATTGTTGTGTTTGTTTCTCCTAGGTTGCGTTTCAGTCTGGCCCCAATAACACTAACATATAACAGCAGAGCTCCTTTTCTATCCCATGAATAAAATGTGAGGAGGTGAGGTGTGCCATATAGGGACACAGACAGCAATAACAATCTGAAAAACATGTAACCCCTTATTAATCCACGCAACTCTAAAAGAAAATCAGCAGTTTGGAAGGTCTGTAATATTCTTGAGGACTCTGGAACATTTGGGGACACACCTCATTATTGTGTGTCTAATCACCACAAGACTGGTACACCACAAATAATATCGACACTCCATTCATTGTGGATCTGTATTATACAGCATGGATGAAATCTGCCTGTTCCATTACCTTCCACACAAAAAATGGTTTACCTTGCTCTCCATATTGTGCATTACTGAAGATGTCTCCAACATTTGCCAAGGTTCTTGCATATTGAGTCATACAGGGTGCATTACAAACAGGTTCCTTGGTTTGGTACATTACCATATGCTGAGGTGGACACTTTCTATGGAGCAATGTATGTGGATTTATGGAGCACTCTAACCCCTTATGAGGCTTATCTTTACAACACTAATTTTTGGACCTTTATTACCGTCTCCACAAAGGGAGGTTTTTCACCTTACACCAGTACAGGCATAAGTAGATTCCATATTTTGGTTAATATTGCACATACTTTGAAAACATTGTGATACAGTATTCACCCTTCAATGAGAGTTGGGATTGATTATGTCACTGTAGACTAAAAGTTCACTCTTTGAATCTTTTAAAGTTAGCCAATAAATGTTACCATCCTGATCTTTGCCTTTTTGGAAACTTTTAAGGAGTATTATTTTTCCGTGCTGACACAATGTTGTAACCTAACCAGGCACAGACCACCATTTGAGCTTCTTTTCTCTTACCCTTTTTACCCTTACACCTTGTCCTATTTCCCATCCCCTGTATCCCTCTCCTTTTTTCCCCCTTTATTCCTCTTTTATCATGAACCTTATCATTCCCATTTCTTAATCAGCACTACTGTTTTTTTTTGTTATTTTTGTTTATATGAGTTGGGGGGAGCTGTACCCCTCTTGAGATTATTCTGTTTTCATTGTTTTAGTCATCAGTGATTTATAGAACTGAAGAATACACAGGAAGAATGTTGCTTACATTTTTTATTTGTCTTTCCTTGGTAACCACTTTCCAAAAAATGATTTCATGGCTGTTTTTACCTCTTTATTTCTTAATGTGTAAATAATTGGGTTCAGCAAGGGGGTTACAACTGTGTAGAATACAGAGACCATTTTATCTGCAGCATAAGCTACAGATGGTCTTAAATAGATGAAGACACATGGTCCAAAGAAAAGGGTGACAACAATGAGATGTGAAGCACAAGTTGAGAAGGCTTTACCCATTCCTTGTTCAGATCGGGTCTTGAGAATGGTGTTGATAATTCCCATGTATGACAGAAGTAGCACAATAAAGCAGAGAGCTGAGATCATCCCACTATTGGCCACAAATACTATTTCAATTATGAAAATATCTGAACAGGCCAGGACAGACAGAGGGTGGATGTCACAGAAAAAATGGTCTATGTGGTTCAGCCCACAAAACTTCAGTTGGCAGGTCAAGATGATCTGGATGATGGAATGGAAAAAGCTTATCACCCAACATACAAGCTCTAGCCAATGGCACTTTGTTTTGTTCATAATACTAGAATAGCGTAGAGGGTTGCAGATAGCGACATAGCGATCATAGGCCATGACTGTTAGGAGAATGCACTCTGTTCCCGCAAAGAAGTGTAAGAAGAATAGTTGGGTAATACAGGCGTTGGTGGAGATGGTGTTAGACTTGGAGAGAAAGTCAGCCAGCATTTTGGGGATGGTCACTGTGGCATAGCACAGGTCTACCAGGGATAACCTGCTGAGAAAGTAATACATGGCTGAATGGAGACGAGCTTCAAACTGAACGGTTACTATGATAACGAGGTTGCCAAGCATGGTGAGACTGTAGACAATAAGTAGAAGGATGAATAAGGCAATGCTTAGCTTGGGGAAACTGGCCAATCCCAGGAGGGTGAACTCCTCTACTTTATGCTGATTAGTTGAATTCATTTTTTTGTTCTGTAAGTAAGTGTATGAAATACATCAATCATAACAGATAAAAGCATACAAAATATGATAGAGTATAGAGGAATTTGTTACTTTCAGAATGGTGTAAAATTCAACAAGAAGGAAATCTTCCTGTCTCATTTTTATTTGGTATGTTTTAGGACCACTATCTTGAAAAATGATAAAATGTAAAGTACATGTGCATCCATACATATTAATATACATTTTACCCAGAGTAAATAAGCTAGAAATTACTTCTCTCCTATGTTGCTGTCTCTTACATTAGGTAGTAAATATCTGACAAATCTGACAGGGTTTGGACTAATCTATCTCCTTATAGGGCATTCTCAGTGTTTTCTTTTTTTTCAAAAGCTTTTATTAAATGGTAGGAGCTCAGTCCAACTGCCAAAATAGTGTGCAAACAAGTAGGTAGGCTGGCCAACAACTTTGTAATCAATTCTTTTTTTTAGAGAGTGCTTTTGTTAAGAATAAAGTAGGTAATGAGAATACCCCATGAGGAGAAGGACTAGTCCAAAATTTTATATTTTATCAGATATTAATATGTACTGTAAGTGACAACAACATAGGAGAAAGCTCATGTATAGCTCATTTTACCCAGGAGGAAATGTACTTCTTATTTGAATGTGATACGATGTATTTTACATTTTTTCATGATTGTGAAATTCCACTTTTATTTTAAGAAAAAAGTCATTGTTATCAGTTTGGCTCTGTGTATTGTAGGGATTAGTTACTTCTGCTTGGTTGCTTTTGTTTTCTGTGCATTCTTCAGTACTTGAAATGGAATCTGGCAGATAGGAGTGCCAAAGTTTGCTGCCAGCCAAACGGTGAGTACAGTATAGGTATTGAAAATGAGTAAAGCCTCATATACACAGTACAATTTTCCATCAGATCGATAGATCGACCAGATAATGTCCGACCAGTCCAATTGGATTGTGATCGATTTTGCAATCAATTTTGGGTAGTTATCAACGCAAAATCGATCAGGAACAATTTGGACATCTACACACGATGCAACTTCTTATCAGATCACCGGTCGTTCTGATGGAAAATTGTACCATGTGTATGAGGCTTAACGAAGCTTCTTGCTCTATGTAGCTTATTACTGCTGCAGCAAGGTGGGAGTTTCTGGACAGGCACATAGCTACATTACCCCAACAAAGTACAAAGAGTACTACTGAATAAGGCTACAAAGTAGAGCTATTTTTGATTAGTACAATTTTTTGATATAATCAAGAGTGTTATACAAGCAACATATGACCTGTGTACATAATGTGAGTTGTGGTATTTGCAAAATGCCCATTATGTACTTTGCATGAATGTCACAATCTTTACATGAACTGCATGTTCATGTAAATCTTACCATTGTTTCATTAATCTGCACTATGCAAGATAAATATGGATACATTTAGTACTTGTCCTACAAATAACTTCATTAGATCAATCAGAATAACGTTATTATTCACCAAGCACGACTGGGTAGTGCCCACAATTGGACTTGGCATATACACGTCTTAAGTATGAGATAGGAGATATGACACACAATATGTGGGAGAGTAAACACAATCTAAAAATCAGCAGTGTAAGTAGATACAGTACACAAATGTTATTAGAAGCGACCAGCCTTTGCGAACTCTAAAGGTGGCCATACATGGTACAATTTTTCAATTAGATAATTTAGTTCGATTATTCAGTTAGATCGAATATAATGATTTTTCCAGCATGTCCGATCATTTTTCCCGAAAAAACAGGATAATCGTTCGAATTTCTTGATCGAAAAAAAAAATATTTTCAATTTTCATTCAATTCGATCATTTAGATCGAATAAACGGGAAAATAGAATGTTTTTATTGTACTGTGTATGGCCACCATAAGTGGGAAGGGGGGGGGGGGGTGGGGGGCGTGAAGAGATTTGAAGAGGTTGATAGTCAAGGGGAAAAAACTGTACCTATGCCTCCTGGTGGAATTTGCCCAAACCTCTACCATCATGGTAGCAGATAGAAGAAGCAGTGGCCCGGGTGGGAGGAATCTTGAGCGCAGGTCCTTGTAGGGAGGATGGGTGGGTGTTGCCTCTCTCGATCCCACAAGGAAGTTCCTAGTCCTTTCTTTCCTCTGCACTTACTGAGGTGAGCTGTTTACCTGCCTACCTCAGTTTGTCACCTTGACCCTAGTTGACCCTACCTTGACCCTAGTGGACCTATCCTGCCATTCCGGAGGTCACTTTTTTTTTCTCCATCCATGTACCCCTCCCGCTCTGCTCCGCTCCGCCTGCTCTGGGGCTCACTTGACTTGGATAGGACCCATAAGCGACCCCTTTTCCCCCCAACAAAAAAACAGTGACACACTTGGAATCCAACAGCCACAGCTTTTATTTAATATAAACACACCAATATTTTTTACAATGAACACCAAATCTCAGTATACAATTTTTTAAATCATTTGATATTTTGACAAGGCCGCCAATTACCATAGTAGCCACCAGCCATGACTTATACAAGCTCTGTGGGTACCTGATTCTACCCTTGTTGTACCAAGTTGGCCCTGTCAAAGGACCCACCACAGCACTTCAAGAGTTTATAGCTAACCCTGAATGCCACGCCTTATACTGAGGGCAGCTCCCAGAGCCTCCTTAAGCCCAAACAGGAACACGTCATTTCCAACATCAGTTAAGTAGACACCGTCATGCTGGAAGAAAGTCGGGTAATTTTTTAGCAACTTGTGTCGGACCGCCACCCCACCCTTAATACCAACAAACTTTGCAACTTTTTTATGTTTGTTTTTCTAAGGGATTAGGGGCTGCCAACGCATTCTTGGAACCATTTACGACTGCACCACCATAAGGTTGGGAAACAAGGCCCATATACGGAAAAAAAAGGATTTTAAGTCTGTTGTCAAACAATCCATGGGGTACCAACCCAGGTTATTCCATCCTATAGGCAATATTAGAATATCTGTGGGGCCCCATAGGCATGCTAGTCTGAAGTACTTTGAAACACCCCTTTCCAATGTGAGCTCCGGGTACCCAAACAGCAGCTCTGTGTTCTCAGCGTCCTGATCTAGCTTCCTTTTCCCGCAGCGATTCACCACCCTCCTTTTGGCCCATACCAAGTAAGAATGTCCTATAAGCCACACTCTACACCTGCCCTTGTTGATTCCTGTAAATATAGCATATTGGATGGCAATGTTGTGACATGGATGTTATTTCACAATTTGTTATGCAAACTTTGGTTTTGTTACCTGTCCCTCTCCCTTTTCACTCTGCTAAGTGGGGTCAGATGTACAACTTAAATTTAAGTTCCATCTCCCAATCTTACGCAACATTTGGTCACTCATACCCCTCCTTGTTGACTCTGTGGCTAAACTGATGCGATAATAATGGGACCCGTACTCCCCTGCTTTATACCCCACCTAAAGCAAATGCAATTTCTATACTGTGATAAATTGGTAACGTAACCGGGAGGACCTATTCTCATGTAGGAGCTATGAGTCCCCCCCCCCACCCACCTTGGGCCGCCGGCACATAAATTGGTTATATAGCAACAGCTATAGTATTGAGCACTTGCGTTTTGTCAGTTGTTGTTTGGTGCCTTTGATTTTGCAATATTGAAGAAAAGTATGTCCTGACACTGGGACACCTGTGTGATGTGAAAGCCCAGGAAGGCCCCCTTTTGTGTTGTGCGTTGGCTAACGCCCCGTAGAAGACAAGTGCAAAAGCTAATTTTAATAGCCTTCTCTCAAGGTTGTTTTGACAGATTGTGCCAATGCTTCCTATGAGGTCCCGAAGTAAGGGGATGCTTATTGGTCGCCTTTTATCCCTTGTCTTTGGTCCTCTTTGGAAACCCTTCACTGCCTGGCATATTATGCTTTGCCAACTTGTGCAAGCAATGCTGATAGCAAGAGAGTTCTCAGGAGCTGATTGAAGCAGGTTTTCAACACTATCACAATACTAGGTATCTAAAGAGCCTGAAGAAGTACCTCTTTCAGGTTCTTGTACTCTAATTGCTCTCCACGTACATCTCCAGCAAGCAAGAGAACCTACTTTTTGATACTTTTTTAATTGCAGAGTGCTGATTTTTTTTAAACTGCAGATGAAAATGATCTCCTAATTCAAACTTAGGAGTAAAAATTAATTGAATGGGGCCCTTATAGTCTTTCTTAAAAGACCTATGCAAGCAAATTTAAAAAAAAAATCTACTTACCTGGGGCTTCCTCCAGCCCCTGGAAGCCGTCCTGATCCCTTGCCGCAGCTTTGCATGCAGCCGGTTGTCCGGGGTCCCCTCAGTTGCAGATGCCAATGGGCATCTACTACACCTGCGCGAGAGCCGCTCATGGTTGTGCTGACGTTGTCTGGAGTGTCCTGCGCTGGACTACTGTGCCTGCGCGGTTAACTCCAGACCATGTCAGCGCAATCACGAACGGCTCAGGCGCAGGTGCAGTAGATGCCAACCTGGTGAGGTCAGCATCTGCACTGGAGGGAACCCTGGCCAACCGGCTGAATGCAGAGCTGCGGTGAGGGCACAGGACGGCTTCTAGGGGCCTTCTCTTTAAGATGGCCACACATCATACCATTTTTTACATTTCTTTTCAAATCAAGGATTACAATCAGTTTTTCTGATTGATTGTAACGTTTAAAAAATTGATCATTGTACCACACACGTGTTCAATTTTTCCCCAGTTATGAAAAATAATATTGAAAATGCAAAAAAAATATATATATTGAAAACTCTGAGAAAATTGCATGGGTGTTGTCACGGAACAGCCGTGAGAAACTAGAACGCAATCAGTTTATTGCGCCGATCGCCCTGGATGGTAGTCAGGCCAGCGATTTAGAGATTGACATTCCGGGTTTTTTTTAAATAGGAAGTTTTTTTTCCCCTGTTAGCAGCTGGCAGGAAGACTTGCCCTGTGACCAGAGCCGGGACAAGGTCCTCCAGCACCCAAGGCTGAGACACCAAAGTGCGCCCCTCCATCCCTCCCACCCAGCCGTCACACACTGATTGCTATTAGACTAAGAGGCGCCACAGGGCCCACAACCTCCCCAACACCTTAATATCTAGTTATCTGGCATGCAGTCACTGCCATGTATCCCCTTTTCTTATTTCTTTCTGCTTCAAACACAATTAGGAATGACAGCTGAATGAATTCTGCACCCCCTCCTACCCTGCGCCCCGAGGCTGGAGCCTCTCCAGCCTATGCCTCGGCCCGGCCCTGCCTGTGACTGCTGATTAAGCCAGAGGTGTAAACTCAAAGTTTGTCTAAGCTGATCTCACATTCAGATGTTAATTGAAGGAGCCAACAGGGCCTTTTCATAGACGGAGATCCCAAGAAGCAGACACAGCTGGACTCCAGTCAGGCTGACTCCAGCCTTAGCAGGAAGAAATGAATGTACTATATAATCTTTTGCCCATTTACAGAATACAATAAATAGGGTGGTTATGAGAGCGGTATCATTGGATCCGTAGGGTCATGCTGGATCTCTTGATACCAGTCGAGAGGGGCCCGGGGCCCCTACAACCCAGGTATGAATCTACCCAGGACCCTGATCTGCTGCACTAGCCATGTCGGATATCATATTAATCTGTATTTTCCTCCAAGTATGAAGCTGTTACCCCCCTAAATGTAACGTGTATGGTTCAGGAGTTACAGCAATTCATAAGTTTAGCTCTAAAATCTCTCAGAGGGAATGAACTGTCATTTGCTGGTAGCTCAGAGGGGGCCGGCATTGCCACACCCCCAAACCAGCTTCATCAAAAGCACAGAGCCAGCAGGCGGGCTGGAGTCCTCCACACTGAAACATCTTGAACTCATCTGTGCCAGCTTGAGGATATGCTGGCATCCACCTGGTCTGAACTCTGAACTTTGATTGAAACCCAGAACTCTGATTTTTCCCACAAAAAGGACATCTTTCCAGGAACTAAGTATTTTTCTCCCTTCTTTTATTTTTTATACTGGCTATTACTGTTTTAATAATTGTTGATTTTAATAATTGTCTGTATATATTAATTATTTATATTGCGTGAATAAACGACTTTCTCCAAGTCATTCACTGTCCGCTACCCTGCTTATCAGCACACACAGAACTGATCCCGGGTCTCTGAAGATACGCTACTGTTTGTTTGTTGTTGGCTAGACAGAATACCGTGTGTTTAACCGTTTTATTCGCAGGACTAGTCAGTCAGTAAATCGGGTCCACTGGCCCATACCAGTGGTGGTGGCAGATACCGTGGAATCGTGTGTACGTTGTAATTACCCGTGTCTCACAGGCTCCCTTCTGGTTTGTCTGCGGTTGATTCTTAGCGGTTCCTGCGCATTGACTGCGACCAGAGTTCGCACGATCTGTGCGCTGGCACCGTTTAGAAGGCTAAGCGCGGTCAGCCACTAGGGCTCCTGTGACAGTGTTAGGCAGCGGTCGGGATCTGTGTTGTGCTGAAAGTATCTAAGATAGCGCTAGCGCTATCAAGAAACGAACTAATTCGTTGGTGTAGCTGGAAGGCAATATATTTTTTATATATACAGAGAGACTGTGTAGCCAGTACCCCTCCCCAAAAGTTTTATTTTATTTGGCGTGGGAATGTCCGGGAACTACAAGAAAATGTGCCTGGCGGACCTGCAAAATCTTTGCCAAGAGAGAGGCATTGATGTCGGCCGCAAGAAACAAGGGGACCTGGTAACGGAATTGTTTCAATGGGATACCCAGCAACTGCGGGAGCCAGGAGTGTCCGCTGAAGTGGATACCAGCCCATCTGACAATCGAGGGGAACCAGAGACTGAGACTCCTGACCGTACAGAGGTTGTGCATCCTGAGGGCCCTGCATCAACAGTTACGCCAGAGACTGTCAGTATGGACCCCAATCCCAGAGTTTCTGAAAGTACTCGCCTGGAACCGGCCAGTACTGGACTGTCCGTTTGTACTGATCCGCTAATGCAGCAGGCATTACAAAAGCTGATGGACACTGACCTGGACAAGTACCTGCAGTACATGCGTGAGGAGCGCCAATCTGCTGAACGCCACGCAGAGAGGGATGCCGCTGAGCGAGAACGGGAGCGCCAACGACAGCATGAGCTAAACATGGCAAAAGTGCAACAGGCCAGCCGGAGCTCACCGCCCAGCCTCCCTGCTGAAGGAGCTGCACCACCCGTAAGTGCAAAATTTAAATTTGCTAATATTGAAAAAGACACAGACATTGACTTGTTTTTGCGGTCTTTTGAAAAAGCATGCTGTCAGTATCGTCTGTCCCAAGACCAGTGGGCCAGACATCTGACACCTTTGCTGCGCTACAAAGCGCTTGATGCCTTCGCAGAATTGCCTGCGGAGAAGGATAATGATTATGCTGCTATAAAAGACGCTATCGTTACTAAGTACCAGCTGACGCCAGAAGCCTATCGGAAAAAGTTCAGGGCCTGGCAGAAAAAGTCTTCTGATTCGTACCGAGATGTGGTCAGCAGCTTGCTCACCACACTCCGCCAGTGGACTCTAGGCCTCACCAAAGGGTCTTATGGCGTCCTGGAGGACTTGATAGTCCTCGAACAATTTCTGAACATTTGCCCTGCTGATGTACGACAGTTTGTGTTAGAATGCAGGCCGGCTTCAGCCACTGTCGCTGCAGACCTTGCTGAGACTTTTGCAACTACCCGGGTGGCTGATACCCGCAGAACTGTCCCATCCAGCTGGAGAGGAGGTCAGCCCAATACCTCGGCAGACTCTCCTGCCCCTGTGAGCCGTCAGCCACAGAGGCCACCCAGCACAGCTTCTGCACCCAGGGCTGCAGCCTCTGGAGAGGTCACCTGTCACTACTGCCACAAGACGGGACACATGAAGTTCACCTGTCTGGAGCGGAGGCAGACCACCCCAGCACCTGGACCACCCGCACCTCGCCCGCGGCAGACACCACCCGCCAGTGTACCCCAACCAGGAGCCGCATCCAACCTGATGTTTGCCAAGGGGGCAGGGAACTCCCCCATCACAAGCAATCACCAGCTGGTTACTGTGAATGACCAGCTTGTCAGGGGTTTCCGTGACACCGGAGCAGATGTCACTCTGGTGCGTGCACACCTTGTCCCCGCAGAGGCCATCATTCCTGACCAGTACCTCACCCTCACTGGAGTGGGGGGCACTCTTTCTCACATTCCCCAAGCTCGGGTGTCCATCGACTGGGGGGTGGGGGTCCACGAGAAGGTTGTTGGGATCCTGGACCAACTGCCGGTCCCTGTTTTGCTGGGGACCGACTTGGGCACGCTGGTGTCGTACTATGAACCTGCACCAAGCCCTGTGGAATGCCAGGACAGAGACGGACTCTCTGCCCACACCCAGGTACTTTGCACCCAGGGGCAAGAACAGGGGGGAGGTGGGTTGAACGTGCCCAGTTCACGGGTACCTGTGTTCGATGTACAAACTGTCTGTGATGAAAATGTTCCTGTTACTGTTATTAATGCTTGTGACAATGATGTAGGTAATGCCAATATGTGCCATTCTGAAGGGATACCTGTGCTAGCGGTAACACGCAGCCATACTGCTCAGAACCTGAGCTCAGAACAGGTGGAGGAGGTTCCGGCCTCCTCCCCCTCCTCTGACCACAGGGATGGTACCCTTCAGCCCCTAACCTCAGCTGGCTGAGAGTGAGAGTGCTGCATTTGTGCAAGCACTCCAGACTGACCCTAACCTCGAGGCCCTCAGAAAACAGGCTTCTGAGCCCCTCACAGACGAGGCTACGTTCAAGGTATACTGGGAAGGTGGGAAGTTGTACAGTGAGCCTGTACACCCTACCGAAGGTGAAATGGGGATGGGTACCAAGTTGCTTGTGGTACCTAGTGCCTTCCGGGGGCATGTGCTGAAGTCCGCACATGACATTCCCCTGGCCGGGCACTTGGGGATCCACAGGACACTTGATCGTATCCGGGGACATTTCTACTGGCCTCAAATGCGGATAGATGTGACTAACTACTGCCGCTCATGTACCATTTGCCAAAAGGTAAAAAGGGCTGGGAATCCCCGCAAAGCTCCCTTGTGTCCACTGCCAATCATAGGTGAGCCCTTTCACAGAGTGGCAGTCGACATAATTGGACCGTTGCCCACTCCCAGCAGCAGTGGCAAAAGGTACATCCTGACGGTGGTGGATTACGCCACCCGCTATCCTGAGGCCATGGCCCTTTCCTCCCTGAGGGCGGACAAGGTAGCCGACGCGCTACTTAACATTTTCTCCCGAGTCGGGTTCCCTACGGAGATGCTCTCTGATCAGGGAACCCAGTTTATGTCCGGACTCATGGAGGCCCTGTGCAAAAAGATACAGATGATGCACATTGTCTCCAGTCCCTACCACCCGCAGACCAATGGACTGTGTGAAAGGTTCAACGGGTCGCTGAAGCAAATGCTGACCACGTTTGTTGAGTCGCAAGGTGGGGACTGGGAACGATACCTGCCTCATCTGTTGTTTGCATACAGGGAGGTGCCGCAGGAATCTACCGGGTTCTCCCCGTTCGAGCTCCTGTATGGTAGGAATGTCCGAGGACCCCTACAATTGATGCGGGACACGTGGGAGGGCAAGGGGGACCCCACAGATGTCTCTGTAGTTGATTACGTTCTCAGGTTCAGGGACAAGATGGAGTCCCTCACAGAAATGGTAACGGAAAACATGGCCCAGGCTCAGGCCAAACAAAAACTCTGGTATGACCGCACTGCTGGAGAGAGGTCATTTGAAGTAGGTGACAAAGTGTATGCCCTTCTTCCAGTGAGGCAGAACAAGCTGCAAGCGGCCTGGGAGGGACCCTACACTATAGTGCAACGGTTAAACCCTCTGACATACCTGGTGAACATGGGAGGCAGGAAACAGAAAAGCTTTCATGTCAACATGCTGAAGGCCCACCATGACAGGACCAAGTATGTGCTGCCAGTGTGCAGCCGGTTAGAGCAGGGAGAGGCAGACCCCCTGTTAGACCTGCTGGCTGACATACAAGATGTGGACAGCGACCTAAGCGTCAACCCACAACTCTCCTCGTCCCAGCAAGAGCAGTTGCAGGAGGTGCTGGGTCCGTACCAGCACACCTTCTCCGGTGTCCCGGGGCGGACCAGTCTGGCAGTGCATAGGGTAGATACGGGCACCCATCCCCCCATCAGGCAATCCGCTTACCGCGTCTCCCCTGAGGTGCAAGCGGACATGCAGAAAGAGGTGAGGGAGATGCTGGAGCTAGGGGTGGTTCAAAAGTCCTGTAGTGCCTGGGCAGCCCCTGTTGTCCTGGTCCCCAAGAAGGACCAGACAACTCGGTTCTGCGTGGACTACAGGAAGTTGAACGCCATCACCACTACAGATGCCTACCTCATGCCTCGCATCGATGAGTTGTTGGATACGCTGGCGTCCGCCAGGTACCTATCAATCATGGATCTGAGCCGGGGGTACTGGCAGATACCACTTGGACCTGACGCGAGGCAGAAGTCGGCCTTCATCACCCCTTTTGGCCTCTTTGAGTTCACGATGATGCCCTTTGGGATGAAGAACGCTCCTGCCACGTTTCAGCGGGCCGTAAACGACCTGCTGGAGGGACTGCAAGGGTTCGCTGTAGCGTACTTGGATGACATTGCGGTGTTCAGCCCCACCTGGGAGGAACACCTCAAACACCTGTCCCAGGTACTAGAGAGGCTGGCCGCAGCCAATCTGACAGTTAAGCCGAGTAAGTGTCAGATTGGTATGACCGAGGTGCAGTACTTAGGTCACCGGGTGGGGGGTAACACCCTGAAACCTGACACGGGAAAGGTTGACGCCATCCTGGCATGGCCTCGGCCTATCACGAAAAAGCAGGTCCAGGCGTTCCTGGGGACCGCCGGCTACTATAGGAAATTTGTTCCAGCCTATAGTACCCTGGCGAAGCCCCTGACCGATGCCACTAGTAAGAAACACCCCAAGGTTGTTAGCTGGACCCCCGCTTGCGAGAACGCCTTCCAAGCGTTGAAGCAGGCACTCGCGAGTGCCCCTGTGCTGCAAGCCCCGGATTTCAGTCGTCGGTTTGTTGTGCAAACCGATGCCTCTGACTACGGTCTCGGCGCAGTCCTCAGCCAGGTGGATGGAAAGGGAGATGAACACCCTATCCTCTACCTGAGCCCGAAGCTCCTGCCCCGAGAGGTAGCCTACTCCACCACTGAAAAGGAGTGCCTAGCGATCGTGTGGGCCCTACAGAAACTACAATCGTATCTGTACGGCCGCTCTTTCACGATCATTACCGACCATAACCCCCTCAGTTGGCTAAACCGTACTGCTGGGACCAATGGCAAGCTCCTACGGTGGAGCCTGTCATTGCAACAGTACGCCTTTACGATCCAACACAAAGCGGGCAGCCGACACCAAAACGCTGATGGGCTGTCCCGGTGTCAGGGGGAACTAGGCCCAACAGCGCCAATGGCTGCTACGACGGATGTCTTGCTGACAACCCTCTACACAGCGTCAGGAAGGGGAGGTGTCACGGAACAGCCGTGAGAAACTAGAACGCAATCGGTTTATTGCGCCGATCGCCCTGGATGGTAGTCAGGCCAGCGATTTAGAGATTGACATTCCGGGTTTTTTTTAAATAGGAAGTTTTTTTCCCCCTGTTAGCAGCTGGCAGGAAGACTTGCCCTGTGACTGCTGATTAAGCCAGAGGTGTAAACTCAAAGTTTGTCTAAGCTGATCTCACATTCAGATGTTAATTGAAGGAGCCAACAGGGCCTTTTCATAGACGGAGATCCCAAGAAGCAGACACAGCTGGACTCCAGTCAGGCTGACTCCAGCCTTAGCAGGAAGAAATGAATGTACTATATAATCTTTTGCCCATTTACAGAATACAATAAATAGGGTGGTTATGAGAGCGGTATGATTGGATCCGTAGGGTCATGCTGGATCTCTTGATACCAGTCGAGAGGGGCCCGGGGCCCCTACAACCCAGGTATGAATCTACCCAGGACCCTGATCTGCTGCACTAGCCATGTCGGATATCATATTAATCTGTATTTTCCTCCAAGTATGAAGCTGTTACCCCCCTAAATGTAACGTGTATGGTTCAGGAGTTACAGCAATTCATAAGTTTAGCTCTAAAATCTCTCAGAGGGAATGAACTGTCATTTGCTGGTAGCTCAGAGGGGGCCGGCATTGCCACACCCCCAAACCAGCTTCATCAAAAGCACAGAGCCAGCAGGCGGGCTGGAGTCCTCCACACTGAAACATCTTGAACTCATCTGTGCCAGCTTGAGGATATGCTGGCATCCACCTGGTCTGAACTCTGAACTTTGATTGAAACCCAGAACTCTGATTTTTCCCACAAAAAGGACATCTTTCCAGGAACTAAGTATTTTTCTCCCTTCTTTTATTTTTTATACTGGCTATTACTGTTTTAATAATTGTTGATTTTAATAATTGTCTGTATATATTAATTATTTATATTGCGTGAATAAACGACTTTCTCCAAGTCATTCACTGTCCGCTACCCTGCTTATCAGCACACACAGAACTGATCCCGGGTCTCTGAAGATACGCTACTGTTTGTTTGTTGTTGGCTAGACAGAATACCGTGTGTTTAACCGTTTTATTCGCAGGACTAGTCAGTCAGTAAATCGGGTCCACTGGCCCATACCAGTGGTGGTGGCAGATACCGTGGAATCGTGTGTACGTTGTAATTACCCGTGTCTCACAGGCTCCCTTCTGGGCTGTCTGCGGCTAATTCTTAACGGTTCCTGCGCATTGACTGCGACCAGAGTTCGCACGATCTGTGCGCTGGCACCGTTTAGAAGGCTAAGTGCGGTCAGACCACTAGGGCTCCTGTGACAGGTGTATTTGACAATCTACCCTACACCATTCAATTTTCATAAAATTGTTTAGAAAAATCCACCACTTCCGATCGAATGCTATCGAAATAAACAGGAAATCCGGAAAGGGAAAAGCTTTGATTCTTCGGTCAACTGACCATTTTTATTGAATTGCTGTAAAATCATGTGTGGCCACCTTTACTAATACTCTGGCCCTTATTCAGTTCATTTTTTCTCCTGAGTTTTCTCCTTACTCTGCAATTACAGAGTACCAAAAAAAGGTGAAAAAGTACTGGGGAAATGATTCTGAATATTTTCTTGCTTGCTGGTGACTTAAAAGGAATTGTATTGATAAAGTGTGAAAATATCACCTAGGAGAAAACTTGGCGAACAAGTGAATTGAATAAGGAAGATCTCTATGTCTATCATATCTCAAATTGATAACTGTAACACCTCCCTATGCAACCTATCAGGTAATCGTTTGGTCCCACTCCAATCCATTCTAAACACTTCTGCTAGACCAGGGGTCAGGAACCTTTTTGGCCGAGAGAGCCATAAACGCCACATATTTTAAAATGTAATTCCGTGAGAGCCATACATGTTTCAAACTGGGAAATTAGGTTTCATGTCCCTGTTGCCATGGTGATGTGCATACAGTTGATCCACCAGGCAGCGGAAGTGTCAGACACGTCTTCAGCTTCTCTTGGGTTTCAGCAACATCAGCAATTTCCCTGCGAGCCAAACAAGAGAAATACTGACGAACAGCTTGTACAATTAGCTTAATAATTGTGTGACCAGAACTACATACTGTATTCAGAAGGTTGTGATAAGAAGAGCAATATAATAAAATAAATCTTGGACAGTCTAAAAAGAATAATAAAAAAAATGCTCACTGTGGGCACTTGCATGGGACATGAGACATCAGGAATATCTGATCACTTCTCCTGCACAGAGAGGTCAAAGGAATCTTGTTAAGGAGAACGATGACCAGAAGTGAATGCTTTCAGACCGGTTGACCAGAGGAGTGTTGGCTCTGGAGGACCCAGAAGCTTCCCTCTATTTAACTTTTGACCCGAGGTTCG
The DNA here is from genome assembly GCF_040937935.1 of Hyperolius riggenbachi. Lineage (NCBI taxonomy): Eukaryota > Metazoa > Chordata > Amphibia > Anura > Hyperoliidae > Hyperolius > Hyperolius riggenbachi. The sequence continues at coordinate 242,979,972 of NC_090651.1, read as the reverse complement.
CCGCAGGTGCTCTTAAATTCTCTATGTAACCTTTCTTTATTGAAGAGAGACACATTTCCTGGCATTGTCCAGCTGTTTTTATTGCCTCATTCAATTTATTTCAATGTGCTCCGTTTTACTTATTGTAGTAACCAGGTAGTTAAGAGTGTCTATGTGATAAATCAGTGCATTTTGAAGTGCAATCTGGTGGTGCATGGTGTCCCTTGCTTATAAGACCCGGTTCAAATTAGCGTTCCCTGTCCGGATTCGCCGGGCCGGATCCGGACCGTATACTGTACAAACGGAACGTACGTTCCGCATAGCAATGCAAAGGCTATGCGGACGTTCACACGTGTCCGTTCCGTACAGTACGGAGCCGGACCGGATCCGGACTCGGGACACTTTTCCAACATGCGCTATTTTTTGGGTCCGGATCTCCGGCCCACGCACCCGGACCGGAGCCGGACCTGAGCCTGACAGCACCATCCGGAACACAGAAACCAATGGGAAACGGAAGGCACAGAACACACTGCCTACAAACACCTGACTTTCTACCCCACTTCCTATGCGTATCCAAGCGGCCATTTCGGATGGGGACACATGGGCCAAGCATGTCTGGAGTGGAGCAGCAGTGACAGACGTGCTTGAGCTGTTTGGCAGAATGTCGGAGGTGGAGGTGAGGCCTACAGCGGAGGAATCTGATTCTACAGGTGCACCAGGTGCACCTTCTGCTGACCCCAACATTTTTTTATTTAAATTTCGCTATTTTTTGCCCACGGATCCGGATGGCAGCCTGATGCATGCCTGATGCAAACGGACCAGATCCGGATCGGATCCGGATCGGAACCACACGGTTCCGATCCGGATCAGGTCCTGATCCGATCAGGATCCGGTCCGTTTGCATGGCAAACCGCAAGTGTGAACGGGGCCTAACTATGTTGTGTTTTTTTTTTTTAATTTAGCTACATTAATGTTCATGTTGTATCCAGGCTTATTGGTTGTTTGCTCAGAACTACACGATTTTCTGCAAATGCCCCTTTAAAAAGTGATTTATAACATTATAATATTATTCTTGCGTTCCATATTTCCATGTTTTTAGCACCCTCTATACAAAGGACAGGATTGTATTTACTTTTGCAGCTGCTACTTTCAGTACCCCTGTCTAGTTTATTGCTGGATAGCATCTTTATTGTGAAAGGCTAGTCAGCTAGTGACTGTGTAATGGTAGTAGTGTAGTAGAGCCCGGTTATACAGAACTCAACTAACCAGCCGTCAGTGTGGTCATTTCTCCTGCAGCTCCTCCAACCCATCTATCAGGTGAATCTTAGAGATGCACATAAAAGAAAGGAGGAGTGCTCTGATAGTGATCACAGTTTTATTTGAACTTAAAGTGCACTTACTAGAAGTTAAAGGACAACTGTAGTGAAAGGTGTATGGAGGCTGCCATATTTATTTCCTATTAAACAATACCAGTTGCCTGGCAGCACTGCTGATATATTTAGTTTCAGCAGTGTCGGAATAACACCAGAAACAAGCATGCAACTAATCTTGTCAGATCTGACAATAATGTCAGAAATAAACACCTGAAATGTTGCATGCTTGTTCAAGGTCTATAGCCAAAAGCATTAGGGGCAGATGATCATATGGACTGACAGGCAACTGGTATTGCTTGAAAGGAAATAAATATGGCAGCCTCTATATACTTCTCACTACAGTTGTCCTTTAAATTAAACATGCTTCTCACGGTTTCATTGTGGAAGCCAGTCTCTTGAAACTCCTGGGACAGTGGTGTAGCAATAGGCGACGCAGAGGTTGCGACTGCACTGGGGCCCCTGGACCAGAGGGACCCACTAGGGGCCCTCCTTCATCCTTCTTAGCTTTTCATTGGTGCTATGCTGGTAATAAACACCTCCATACAGTATGTGCATTGCATAGTGGTAATCCATAACCGTTTCCTTACCCTAAATACAGCTCTCTAACACTGCAGCTTTCCTTGATTGATTTTGGGGCTCCATATCAATAGAGTGCATGGGGCCCCAAGCTCCTTAGTTACGCTACTGTCCTGGGACCTACAGCGCTGCTGGCCACAGCAGTCAGAGAGGCCACACATATGGATCTAGAGGGCTTATACCCCGGAGAAGCATGTCAAATGTAACTTCTAGTAAGTGCAATTTATTGTATTTTTAAGTTCAAATAAAACTGTGATCACTATTGGAGTTTGTGGTATTTCTACGGCTCCCCCAAGGTTAATATTCATTCAATTACTGTCGAGCATTTTAATACACAATTTATGGTATGTATATAGAGTGGGATATAGTACTTAATTAACTAGGCCTAGTTTTAACTCTGAGTCTCAAGCAACCAGATAGCATGCTTATCAGGCATCAGCCAATCCCTGTTGGTGCTGGATAGCAGAGACTCTACTGTAGTGTATATCACCTGTAGCTAGGACTTGTGTGAAACATCTGAAATTGTGAGTGCATGGATGTGCCTGCAACCTCATCAATAACTATAACTAACCTTTCAACTCCCATTATATGTGAAATATGACCTAGCTGATAGAGGCAACTCGTGCTACTGAAAACAGGACTTTAGATAGATCCCTAAAAAATTGTGCTGTCAGTGAACGGTGGATGTGGTTTTGAAGTGTTTAAATCTGTACATGAAAAGATATGCAGTTTGCTGAGATATTTAAGAGCAGGTTGGATCAGGCGATTATATGAAGCTATTATACCAGGGTAAATGATTTTCCAGGCAGGTAAAAATGAACATGCTGCATGAAGAGAGGACATCACTGTTATAACTTACATATGGAATTAGTATTATTTAATGGTATTTGGCTATTTCCCACGTGCTGTGCCAGTCTCTATGCTTTAATTGCTGAAGAGACCTATGTTCTGTTTATCCGGGTTTATATTCTTTTCTTGGCTAGATTCTCAGCTGGGGAGATGTTCCCCACAGATGCCGCCTCCCTCACATCCTCTCTTAGTAATCTGTGCAATTTCCATTTTCCACCAGTTCCCAAAAGAATAGCTATTGATTCCAATTGGATCCTTAGGGTTTTCATATTGTTCTGCAAAGTATATTCATGGGTTGCCATTGTTTTAGGTAGATAAAATACAGAACATATCAACAGTGAATTTAACAAAAATGTATAAAAAACCTAGGTTAATACTTGATATTTGATCTACTGTAATACTGTGCATGCCAGAGTGATGCCACTGATGTTCACATAGCTTTGTATTACATCAAGCAGTAAAAAGCGAATGTAGAGGTAGCGCCACTGCAATCCCTATCTAATGAAATCGGATGGAATATGTAGTAGTGTATGATGCATGATTCAGAGAAAAGTATTTTTTTGTACCTTGCAAATTATATTTAGTATCAGGTATTGATTGTTTTCCTGATCTGAAGGCTGATAGTGTATGGTAGCCTGATAACTACAAATATTCTTCATCAGAAAGTGGGGAGGGTAGAGAGGGGGTTAATATGTAATTCTGGAATTTATTATGCCTGGTACACACCATGCAATTTCCTGTCAGGTGGAAACAATTTTTTATGACAGGTCCGATCTGATTTCCATTGTTTTTCTGATTGATTTTGTACAGACGTGATTGGAAAATCGATCAGAAAAACAATCGGAAATCATATCGGACCTGTCAGAGATAACTGATTCGACCCGTCTATCTGAGAGTAAATTACATAATGTGTACCAGGCATTAAGCACACATAAGGAAATCTAAGATATTGCTACAACAAAACAATACTAACATCTATTAACCACTTATAGTTCACAATCACTCAATAAAACCATGTTCCTTTATTTTTAGTAAATCATTACAATCCTCATTGTTTATCCCACAAAAATCCTGGCTCCCTCTTTAAGGCTACTTTCACACCAAGACGTTGCGTTTTAGGGGACGTTAAAGAAAACCTGAACTGAAAATTAAAAGTCAAAATAAGCATACACAAGTCATACTTACCTTCCATGTAGTCTACTCCTCGGTGTCTTTCTCCTGCCCCACGTCCTGTTTGTTCACTGTGATCAAGGGAATTTTCCGTCCTCCATTTTGAAAATGGCCATTACCCCATGACAGCTTCCTGGTCAGCACACTGTTAAACTGTAACATCATCCACTTGAGCCATAGGGAAACATGGACATTACCGGGCATATCAGTTGTCCACTCAGCTATAACTGACAGCAACTGATATATAACTGACAGCAACTGATATATTTCAGTTCTGACAAAATGTTGTCAGAACTGAAAGGGATCATTGTCAGAAGAAAATGGTGAGCTTCTGAGAGGAACTGATGGCAAGGTAACTATTTAATGTTCATTTGAAGTTACCTCATGTGTTTATTTTAAATAATTTTACTCAGCACAGGTTCTCTTTAAGGTAGCATAACGTGCCCCTAACGCAACCCATGGTGGTGTTGAAGTTGGACGTCAGATTGAGCTGCCGTATGCGGCTCTCAAAGCAGCCGCTCCAGGATAGTGATGGGAAGTCCGGATCTTTTTTTTTTTTTTTCAAACAAATTTTATTTGAGTTTTCTTATTGTTCAACAGTGCTTTTAGGTATAAATACAGGATTACAAAGTGTTATATAGAAAACAGATGGGTTACAAGGTAACTTCCTTCTCTTGAAAATATAATGGTTGTGCAATACTGGAAGCTTAAGTAAATTCCCAATAATACAACGCATTGAACCAACATAGAATACACCATTGAACTAACCTTTCTTCCCCTTTCCCACCCTCTTCAACCCTTCCCTCCCTACCCCTGTCATCTCTGGTTCCCCTCTTTTTCTGTTTGCTTATGTCACCTCTAACTTTCCTAGTGTGCCGGACAATTGCTCCGTTAAATACCACTTTGTGTCTTTAAACGGTGATACCATCTCGATTATTTCTCTTTTAGAGAAGGTCTTTATAATATATTGTTTCCAGGTTTTGAAAAATGTTTTTGTTTTTTTATCCTTAAGTGTCATGGCCTCTAACCTGTCCATTCTCAGCAGCTGTATAAGTTCCTCTTTGACATCCCACACCGTGGGAGCGCTAGAATAGATCCACTTATTAAAGATCACTTTACGGGCGGCCATTATCATTAAGTGGGCCAAGTTAGGGATATTTACATTGGCTGTCGAGAGACTTTCCGAGGAAGGACTTCTTGATGGAGTATAATGGAATAACATCAGCAACGGATTTACTTCTGGTTTGAATTTGCTAATTGTATCAATATAATTTGCTACTTTGTTCCAAAAGGTTGATATTACTGGACAAGTCCAGAGACAGTGAAATAAGTCCGCCTCTGCAAGAGCACATTTTGGACATTCTGGAGAATAGTGCGCTGGAGGATTTTTGTACTTTATATTGAATGCATATTTGGCCCTATGTATAAGTTTTAGTTGTGATTCCCTCCAGTTCTCTCCTGGTATTAGTTTATAGGACGTGCGGTATCCTTCAATAATTTTTTTTCCTATGTCTTCCCCTGGAATATCTCTCGACCAGCGAGACAGATTGTGAAAGGCCTTGTTTATGATACGAATTTGTTGTAAACTTGTTTGTAGTGTGGAGAGGGATAGTTTATTAGTGTGTGGGGATATAAATTTATCAAAATCATTCAGAGAATATAATGATGGGGATTTACCCCCCTCATCTCGGACATAGGACTGCACTTGACCATAAAACAGGAAGTGCTGTTTAGGAATATCATATTTTGATCGAATTCCTAAAAAGGACATAAGTTTGCCTTCTCTCAGATCTATGAGATCTCCAAGTCTTTTTATTCCTTTTTTCTGCCATTCAAGAAAACCCCCATGGGCAATACTAGCTTGGAACCCCGGTAAACCCCATAGGGGCATATATTTAGACACCCGGTTGGATACATGAAATAACTTACATATTTCTTTCCATGCCACCACCGTGTCTTTAATTATTCTGCTTGATTTTGTTTTAGCGGGGAAGTCTTTTAGTGGGGTGTGAAGTAACCCAGTCAATTCCCAGGGTTCTGCGAAAGCTGATTCTAAAGTAAAATTAGAGTAGTAGCTAGTTCCATTTATCCAGTCTCTTATATTGCGCGTGAGGCACGCTAAGTTATACCACCGTATATTTGGTATCGCTAAGCCTCCCCAATCCTTTGGGAGGTGAAGCTTTGATAGTGCTATCCTGACTTTGCCTCGCCTCCAGAGAAAATCTGAAAAAGCTCTGTTTAATTGTTTTATATCTGAGTGTTTCAGTAATAAGGGTAGTGTTTGTAGAGGGTAAAGTAATCTTCCAAAACTCACTGATTTAATAAGGGCTGCCCTTCCCAGTCCGGATCTTTTTAAGAATTCAGGTCATTCGAATCGGATCGTTGAAAAGATCCAGATCTTTGAACCGAATCATTTGAATCATTTTACTAGGGAAGCAGACTGGGTGAAATGACTAGCAGGACAGGACTTTCCCTGCACTGTACATTCTGTATGTTCCTGTTTCTTCCAGACAGACATCCACTGTGAACCGAATCTTTCATTGGGATGATCCGGATGATTCGACTCACAAAAAAGATCCGGATCAAATAAACGATTTGTTCATGATCCGGACAACACTACGAGTCCCACCACGAGTCACCACAGTGCAGTGAATATTAATAAGCCATGTGGCTAGTCACTGAGCATGTGCAAACAATCTAACGCAGCTCTATAGGGGTATAACATACAGCATGCTGCACTTTTATTTAACGGCACATTGATTTTACAATGCTGTGAGTTAGGCTGTGTTACTGGCTGCTGTAACGTGGGACTTTAACGTCCCACTGTGAAACCAGCCTAAAGGAATCCAGAGATGAACGCTTTGGCACAAAATAAACATATCCCCCGATAGATTTTACAAAATAAATACTATACCAGGTATTTTCGCCACTCTGGTGTGCCTTTTTTGTGTTTTTTTACTAAAACTCCATGTAAAACACAGTTCATCAGAAAAGCATATTATGTAGTGGGCTGTGTGCAAAATGAAATCACCATTTCTCTTATTACTAACAAATATATGTTAAAAAAATGTTTTTCAATATATCCTTACATTAGCAGCTCCTCTCATCTCATCATAACTCTCTGTAATGCTGCAAGTAAACAGAACAGGAAAGCAGAGCCAGAAGGGGACAGGCTTGGGCTTGAAAAGACATCAGAGAAGACAGACTCAGCCATAACGATTCCTGAGCAAAGCCAGTCGGGGATTTTATCATGGCTGATATCAAGCATGCTGAGCAGTGAAGGAATAAACAGAGAGCAGGATAGGTGTTTTCTCTAATGTTCCCACTGATATATATGGTAAAATACATGAGGGTGCTTCTGGTTCACTTTAAATGAACCGAGTTAATGTGAACCCCCATAGCACCACAACGAGGTATATGCCATGCATACCACTTGCACATCTCAAGGATAATCTCCTATTTCACTGTGTTTCAGGCAATGAGGCAAATATAGTCTTTCTGCTTTGGGCCCGTTTCCACTATGGCGAATTTGCATGCATTAGCTGCATGTGAATTCGCATACGCAATGTATTTCAATGGGCATGTTTCCATTACAGGCAAAAAAAAGCCCAACCACCTCTGTAACAATTTTCTGCATGGTTTATGCATTTTCGTGTTCAGGTGTACGCGTTTTCACAAGCATAGGTCAATAGTGATGAATCACAACGGGAATATAAAAAAAATTGGTTACTTATGCGAATTCACATGAAAAAATCAGGGCTGTGGAGTCGGTACAAAAATTTTCCGACTCCAATTCCGACCCCTCACTTTATGAAACCACCAACTCCGACTCCAACTCCGAGTACCCAAAATGGCTCAGACTCCGACTCCTTAGTCTAATACTTACCAGCGCTGTGGATTTTGTACAAAAATCTTCCGACTCAGTTTATAAAATCACTGCCTCCAACTCCGACTCCAGGTCCCCAAAATTGATCCGACTCCTCGACTCCGACTCCAGCTCCGACTCCACAGCCCTGGAAAAAATGTCCACTAATGCACGCGTATGCATGTGAATTCACAGGTGTTTTTTTTCTATACGATTTTGTCTAGTTATAGTGGCCACTGGCTAGCCTATATAGTGGTAAAATAAATAAAGTGGTAAAACAAATCTTTGCATACCCATGTAACAAAGCAAGTACACTGTGCATAGTCCATTTTGCAACAAACTTCCAAGGAGCACAACAGTTTCTGCTCACAGCTCCAGTAGTCAAAATCCTTAAGTTATTTGACATTGATAGTTACTTGGCAAACCAGGTTCTTCGCTGCATACACAGCACCCACCACCTTTCCTGCATACAGCTTCTCTAGTCTCTGGCTCATCCTGACAATGCTCCACCAGCCAACCATGGCGTAGTATAAACAGGAGCCTGCTGATTGCACTGTGTTTTAGTGTCTGTGTTTGCCTCTTGTGGGATGAGAGACATACATATGGGGTCATGCCTGCATTGGATCCCACATTTTGTTTACACATTTTTCTTTGGGGGGCACCAGTGCCAGCTTTTAGCATGCACTCTGCCTACACTGGTCCCATTTCTTACATCGATGGCTTCCAGAAAGTTGTGAATGAATGAGAGAGAAAAAAGTGTAGTTTATGGTGGAGCCTTTCATGTCAGAGTGTTGACTCTGTGTTAGGAAGTGGACAGTGGGAGTAGTGTAAGTCTCTGGTTGGGTCGCCAATGGATGTAGTGTAAGTCTCTAGGTGGGTTGCCAATGGGGCTCATGTAATTCTCTGGGTAGGTGGCCAGTGGGTGTGGTGTAAGTCTCTGGGTGGGTGACCAGTGAAAATGTAGTAATTTATTAGGTAGGTGGCCAGTGGATATGGTGTAAGTCTGCGTGGTTGCCCAGTCGGTGTGGTGTAAGTCTCTCGGTCGGTGGGTGTGGTGCAAGTCTCTGCGTGGGTGGCCAGTCGGTGTGGTGTAAGTCTCTGGGTTGGTGGCAAGTGGAGGTGGTGTAATTCTCTGGGTGGGTGGATAGTGGGGGTGGTGTATGTCTATGGGTGGACAGTGGGGTGGTGTAAGTCTCTAGGTGGGTGGACAGTGGGAGTGTTGTAAGTCTCTGGCTGAGTGGACAGTGGGGTGGTGTAAGTCTCTGGGTGGGTGGACATTGGGGGGTAGTGTAAGTCTCTGGGTGGGTGGCCAGTCGGTGTGGTGTAAGTCTCTGGGTCGGTGGCCAGTGGATATGGTGTAAGTTTCTTTGTGGGTGGACAGTGGGAGTGGTGTAAGTCTCTGGATGGGTGGACAGAGAGGGTGGTGTAAGTCTCTGGGTGGGTGGACAGTGGGAGTGGTGTAAGTCTCTAGCTGAGTGGACAGTGGAGTGGTGTAAGTCTCTGGGTGGGTGGACATTGGGGGGTGGTGTAAGTCTCTGTGTGGGTGGACAGTGGGGTGGTGTAAGTCTCTGGGTAGGTGGACATTGGGGGGTAGTGTAAGTCTCTGGGTGGGTGGCCAGTCGGTGTGGTGTAAGTCTCTGGGTCGGTGGCCAGTGGATATGGTGTAAGTTTCTTTGTGGGTGGACAGTGGGAGTGGTGTAAGTCTCTGGATGGGTGGACAGAGAGGGTGGTGTAAGTCTTTGGGTGGGTGGACAGTGGGAGTGGTGTAAGTCTCTGGCTGAGTGGACAGTCGATTGGTGTAAGTCTCTGGGTGGGTGGACATTGGGGGGTGGTGTAAGTCTCTGTGTGGGTGGACAGTGGGGTGGTGTAAGTCTCTGGGTGGGTGGACAGTGGGGGTGGTGTAAATCTCTGGGTGGGTGGATAGTAAGTGTGGTGCAAGTCTCTGGGTGGGTGGACAGTGGTAGTGGTGTAAGTCTCTGGGTGGGTGGATAGTGGGGGTGGTGTAAGTCTCTGGGTGGGTGGACAGTGGGGGTGGTGTAAGTCTCTGGGTGGATAGTGGGGGTGGTGTAAGTCTCTGGGTGGGTGGACAGTGGTAGTGGTGTAAGTCTCTGGATTGGTGGCCAGTGGGGGTGGTGTAAGTCTCTGGGTGGGTGAACAGTGGGGGTGGTGTAAGTCTGTGGGTGGGTGGACAGTGGGGGTGGTGTAAGTCTCTGGGTGGGTGGATAGTGGGGGTGGTGTAAGTCTTTGGGTGGGTGGATAGTGTGGGTGTGTAAGTCTCTGGGTGGGTGGACAGTGGATATGGTGTAAGTTTCTTTGTGGGTGGACAGTGGGAGTGGTGTAAGTCTCTGGATGGGTGGACAGAGGGGGTGGTGTAAGTCTCTGGGTGGGTGGACAGTGGGAGTGGTGTAAGTCTCTGGCTGGCTGAGTGGACAGTGGAGTGGTGTAAGTCTCTGGGTGAGTGGACATTGGGGGGTGGTGTAAGTCTCTGTGTGGGTGGACAGTGGGGTGGTGTAAGTCTCTGGGTGGGTGGACAGTGGGGGTGGTGTAAATCTCTGGGTGGGTGGATAGTAAGTGTGGTGCAAGTCTCTGGGTGGGTGGACAGTGGTAGTGGTGTAAGTCTCTGGGTGGGTGGACAGTGGGGGTGGTGTAAGTCTCTGGGTGGGTGGACAGTGGTAGTGGTGTAAGTCTCTGGATTGGTGGCCAGTGGGGGTGGTGTAAGTCTCTGGGTGGGTGGACAGTGGGGGTGATGTAAGTCTCTCGGTGGGTGGACAGTGGGGGTGGTGTAAGTCTGTGGGTGGGTGGACAGTGGGGGTGGTGTAAGTTCTGGGTGGGTGGATAGTGGGGGTGGTGTAAGTCTCTGGGTAGGTGGACAGTGGGGTGGTGTAAGTCTCAGGGTGGGTGGACAGTGGGGTGGTGTAAGTGTCAGGGTGGGTGGACAGTGGGGTGGTGTAAGTCTCAGGGTGGGTGGACAGTGGGGTGGTGTAAGTCTATGGGTGGGTGGACAGTGGGTTGGTGTAAGTCTCTGGGTGGGTGGACAGTGGGGTGGTGTAAGTCTCTGGGTCGGTGGCCAGTGGATATGGTGTAAGTTTCTTTGTGGGTGGACAGTGGGAGTGGTGTAAGTCTCTGGATGGGTGGACAGAGGGGGTGGTGTAAGTCTCTGGGTGGGTGGACAGTGGGAGTGGTGTAAGTCTCTGGCTAAGAGGACAGTGGAGTGGTGTAAGTCTCTGGGCGGGTGGACATTGGGGGGTGGTGTAAGTCTCTGTGTGGGTGAACAGTGGGGTGGTGTAAGTCTCTGGGTGGGTGGGTGGGTGGACAGTGGGGGTGGTGTAAATCTCTGGGTGGGTGGATAGTAAGTGTGGTGCAAGTCTCTCGGTGGGTGGACAGTGGTAGTGGTGTAAGTTTCTGGATTGGTGGCCAGCGAGGGTGGTGTAAGTCTCTGGGTGGGTGGCCAGTGGGGGTGATGTAAGTCTCTCGGTGGGTGGACAGTGGGGGTGGTGTAAGTCTTTGGGTGGGTGGATAGTGTGGGTGTGTAAGTCTCTGGGTGGGTGGACAGTGGATATGGTGTAAGTTTCTTTGTGGGTGGACAGTGGGAGTGGTGTAAGTCTCTGGATGGGTGGACAGAGGGGGTGGTGTAAGTCTCTGGGTGGGTGGACAGTGGGAGTGGTGTAAGTCTCTGGCTGGCTGAGTGGACAGTGGAGTGGTGTAAGTCTCTGGGTGAGTGGACATTGGGGGGTGGTGTAAGTCTCTGTGTGGGTGGACAGTGGGGTGGTGTAAGTCTCTGGGTGGGTGGACAGTGAGGGTGGAGTAAATCTCTGGGTGGGTGGATAGTAAGTGTGGTGCAAGTCTCTGGGTGGGTGGACAGTGGTAGTGGTGTAAGTCTCTGGGTGGGTGGACAGTGGGGGTGGTGTAAGTCTCTGGGTGGGTGGACAGTGGTAGTGGTGTAAGTCTCTGGATTGGTGGCCAGTGGGGGTGGTGTAAGTCTCTGGGTGGGTGGACAGTGGGGGTGATGTAAGTCTCTTGGTGGGTGGACAGTGGGGGTGGTGTAAGTCTGTGGGTGGGTGGACAGTGGGGGTGGTGTAAGTTCTGGGTGGGTGGATAGTGGGGGTGGTGTAAGTCTCTGGGTAGGTGGACAGTGGGGTGGTGTAAGTCTCAGGGTGGGTGGACAGTGGGGTGGTGTAAGTGTCAGGGTGGGTGGACAGTGGGGTGGTGTAAGTCTCAGGGTGGGTGGACAGTGGGGTGGTGTAAGTCTATGGGTGGGTGGACAGTGGGTTGGTGTAAGTCTCTGGGTGGGTGGACAGTGGGGTGGTGTAAGTCTCTGGGTCGGTGGCCAGTGGATATGGTGTAAGTTTCTTTGTGGGTGGACAGTGGGAGTGGTGTAAGTCTCTGGATGGGTGGACAGAGGGGGTGGTGTAAGTCTCTGGGTGGGTGGACAGTGGGAGTGGTGTAAGTCTCTGGCTAAGAGGACAGTGGAGTGGTGTAAGTCTCTGGGTGGGTGGACATTGGGGGGTGGTGTAAGTCTCTGTGTGGGTGAACAGTGGGGTGGTGTAAGTCTCTGGGTGGGTGGGTGGACAGTGGGGGTGGTGTAAATCTCTGGGTGGGTGGATAGTAAGTGTGGTGCAAGTCTCTCGGTGGGTGGACAGTGGTAGTGGTGTAAGTTTCTGGATTGGTGGCCAGCGAGGGTGGTGTAAGTCTCTGGGTGGGTGGCCAGTGGGGGTGATGTAAGTCTCTCGGTGGGTGGACAGTGGGGGTGGTGTAAGTCTCTGGGTGGACTTTTTTATTAAAGAAAAACTCAAGTGGCATACAATAAATAAGTAGGATAAAAATATGCCATTAAATCCAAGCATGACAACACATAGCATACAATATAGTAAGAAAATAAAAGTATGCAACGCATCTTATATAAACAAAAAAGCCATGGGATAATCTATCCCAACAAACTGCCACAGTTTAAACAACATATTAAGTGCAAATTAATTCAGCATAATTCGTACTTCATAATTATACAAAAAATCTAGAACAAGCCACTCTATATAAAAGAATAGCCAGTATACCCAGAATCAACTGATGAGAGGACATCACGCATTCACATTCAAAACAACAGGATAACTAGACAAAAAAGAGAAATAAAAAAACACATAACATTGACCACCACCTAAAAAAGAACACATGTCAACACCTACACTACGCCATATACACAACAGGACAAAAAGAATATAAAGGAAAAATAAAGGACATATAACATATACCACCACCCAAAAAGGTGAAGACAACAACCTACATCACCATACATTCCACATGCATACCGCGAGACTTTTACGCTCGCATAATGAGAACAACATAAGACTGAGGACCTACATAATACGGGACAAAAATTAAAAATAAATTCCCTGACGAGACAAGACCTCACTCACCAACAGGTAAAAAGAAACATAAAGGGACACTCCCCTTGTGCCTGCGGCCAGACTTCAAAAATACAAGAAAAATCAAAAACTACGGTGAAAAGGAGAAGAAATAGAATAGCTCTGCACCCAGGAGAGACTTCCACCAGTTCAAGGAGGCTTGATGTTCTGCCACGCAAGAACCCAAGCCCCTCTCCCCAGTTTCTTCCTCTCCAAGTACCGAATGCTCCCCACCTCACCCAGAATGTTGCTCACCACCACCTGGACGGGCAAGAGTTGCTTCCTAATAGCTAAATCACACCGTGCCAACCATAAGTGTGTCCTAACCACTAAACTAACTACATATAACGTGCACAAATCATATCCCTGGCGCTGAATGAAAGCCCCATAGGCCCACTCGGCATAACTGAGATGCGCCAGGAACGGGATATTCAGGGCCCTCCCCACTTGTTCATACACCTCTATGTTGAAAGGACACGACATCAGGAAATGGTCCATGGTCTCCTCAACAGGGCACTCCTGCCGAGGACACGCACGGTTCGCCGCATCCCGACACTTCACGTTCCCTCCAACATAGAGCTTACCCTGGAAGGTGAGCCAGGCGATGTCCCACAATTTGTTCGGAACCCGCGATGAATTTAACAAACGCAAACCATCCTCCAAAATTGTGCCTGGGCAATCCCTCAAGGCCAGAGAGTCATGAAAGTGCGAGTCCATCACCCTAGCCAACAGGGCTTTCCTGTCGACCGATCTGATGTCCTCCACCGTCAATCCCCACTGCAGCAGTTTCTTCATGCACGGTAAAACATAGGCCGGAAGATAGCCACGACGTATTCTCAGACTCTTCACTGGGCCACCGCTCTTCCATTCTCTAAGGTAAGGCTCACACCAAGTCTGGAAGATCTCTACCCAACTAGGCGGGCTCTCTAACAGTATGCTACCAATATTGTGTTTAATAAAAATTAGAGAGAAAAACACAATCGGGTTGACCATACCTAAGCCACCCTCCCGCCTAGTTTTGTAGGTGACATTTCTACGCACCAGGTTCAGTCTGTTTCCCCACAACATTAGGAAAAACAAACTATTGACCCTGGTGTACAGAGATGCTGGCAAAATCGCAACATAGCTGACATATAACAATATTGGCACCAAATAGCTTTTGATCAAGTCAACTCTTTCCCTGAAGGTCAAACTCCAACCTTTCCAGCGTACCACTTTCCTGTCGACATCAGACAGCTTGCTCTCCCAATTTCGCAGGCCATAATCGCCTAGGCCGAATTTGATGCCGAGGATTTTAATTTCTTCTTGAGGCATGGGAAAGGATCCGGGAAGTCGAAAGGACTCTCCAATTTTTCCCATCCAAAGCGTCTCACATTTATCTGGATTGATCTTTGAACCAGACGCCAACGAGTACCTGGTGATCTCATCAGCAACCACCGACGCCTCCTCTGCATCAGAGATCACCACGGTAACATCATCAGCGTAGGCTATTACCTTCAGAGGCGAGCTCCCAAAGATGCCAGTCGGAACCCCACTAAGCACGCTGCCATCTAGCCTCCTCACGAAAGGGTCGATGGCAAACACGTACAGCAAGGAACTCAACGGACACCCCTGGCGGACCCCCGAGCTCACCTCGAAAGGCTGGGGGACCCATCCATTGATCAACATGAAACTTTCTGCCTTTCTGTACAAAGTCTGCAGCCAATCAACAAACCCCCCCTGCAAACCATACACAGTAAGTAGTCGCCATAGGTACTGATGATTGACTCGATCAAAAGCCTTAGATTGGTCCAACGTCAGCAAGTACTTTCCCCAACGTTCAGCCCTGCACCGCTCCAGGCCCTCCCGGACAGCCAACAATGCTGAGAGTGTGCTCCTACCCACAACAGAACAGTGCTGATAGCGGGAAAGTACATCTGTCACCTGGGACAAACGCCAGAACAAAACTTTTGCCAAGATCTTCCTGTCGACGTTGAGAAGGCTGATGGGACGCCAATTCTCAATCATCTCAGGGTCACGACCTTTTGACAACAGGATCACCGCAGATTGCCTCATGGAGGGTGGTAACTGGCCCTCAGCAAGGCAATCATTGAAAGCACCGGCCAATTGAGGGGCCAAGATGGACACGAAGGCCTTGTAAAACTCAGCCGTCAGTCCATCCGGACCCGGAGTCTTTTTAGGCGCAAGGCCACCAATGGCCCTTGCTACTTCATCTGCGGTGATCTCTGAGGTCCAATCTAGGGCAGAAACGTCAACATCTCCCAGACCTGGTGTGGAGACCAAGAAGTCCTCCATCCTCGCCTGATCAAGTGGCTTCTCCCCAAGCAAGTCAGCATAAAACTCTCTAGCGATGCCTAGGATCCCTGACCTGGACTTCACCAGAGACCCCGAGGCATCCCTGAGACCAATGACCGTCTTAAGCGCCGCACTTTGTTTAAAACTCTGATAAGGGTCTGGCGAGCGGTATTTACCATGATCCCTTTCCAGAGTCAAAGAAGCCAGCCGGTCGTATTGCTGCTGCTTGAGTTGAAGTTTGACCTCGGAGATCTCCCCCGGATCTCCGCCCTCAGAGACGAGGACAGTCAACCTCTCCCTTAGCCGCCGGTAAGCGAGATTTCTATCAATGCTTCTACGAGATGCTAGACCCTTGAAGAGTCCAACTGTTATGATCGCTTCTGCAGCGTTTACTGCTGACTGCAGTGGTATTGCAAACCAAACAGTTCTAATGTCATTACATGCATTTGCTTGCATAGTTTGGTTTGCACTTAAACTAGTTGCTGATTCCATCTGCAGTCGCTCTGAAGTTAATGACAGTTTAATATGCTTTTGTGTAAACAAACATTGTCTGCTGCAGTGGAGGGGCAGTCCCTTTCCTGCAGGCTGCATATCATTGTCTGCCTTTTCCTGCTATCAGCCTGTGATTAATTACCATTCACTTGTGTGGGAGTCTGCAGGTCTGCTCCCATTGGATGACCTCAGTATAAAGAACTGCTTCCTGCAATGCCTCATGGGCTACCATAGTTTCAGACTCTATCTGTTACTCTGCTCGTGCCCCACCTCGTTCCTGGTCCGTGTGGACTGCGCTGACTCCTGCGAAGGGGTCAGCGAGTTCTCCTAGTTCTGCTCTTGTTCTAGAAGTTGCTACTTGCTTGTCTTGTGTCATATATTGGTTCATCGCCAATATATACGCATACTTGCGCATTTTGTTATTTTCCTTGTATTCGTGTTACGTTAATATATCAGTGTCGCTGATATATACGTACACGAACTGTTTATTTCCTGTGTTCAGTTAGTCAGTTTTCCAGCACGTTTTGGTAGTTTGCGCGTATCGTGAACACCCGTGCTGAGCTAGTTATCCTGTTCCTGGTCCTGTTTGTGGATTGCGTTCATCTCTGCGAAGAGATAACGAATCCTTCTGAATCCTGTTCCTGGTCCTGTTTGTGGATTGCGTTCATCTCTGCGAAGAGATAGCGAATCCTTCTGAGTCCTGTTCCCTGTATTACTTCAGTCTTAGTCAGAGTTCCTGCTTATGTCATATATCGGTTCATTGCCAATATATACATATGTTAGTCAGACGTTACGAATAGTTTCATTGATAGCTGTAATTGTAATACGCTAGGAAAACATACTTATTGTATATTTATCTGTGTTACGTTCATCTATCTCGATCCTGCTGTTTCCTGTCTCTCCTGTCCTGTCTTTGTGAGGCACGCCATCGCCGCAACGCATTGGCTGCCTCATTCCAGTCTGTCTGGTTTTGGACGCTTGCTGTCGCTAAGTAATCGCTAGCTAGCAAGCGTTCATTCTGTCTACCTGTCCTGATCTCCTCAGTCCTGGTTTATGCGCTCAGCGCTACTTTGCGCTGAGACGTTATTACGAAAGTGTTTGTGGCTGTTCAGATCTGCACCGGCTCTGTGCACCACAATCTCCTATTGGAGTCAGTCCTCTCCTCCACTAAACTGGGGATATCCTGATCCCTTGTGCTGGTGTGTGTACCTCCTTCACGTCAGCTTATGTGTTGTATGCTGACTGTGGAGATTACACCCCCAAGCTTAACATTATGGTAGCCCCATTACCAATCCCCATTGTGGGGGGGGTTCCCAGCAAAAATGACACTGTTTGTTATGGTTCCTGTTCCTTTAAGAAATTTGAGAAGCTCAATTCTGAAACAGAAAATGAGTTTTTTTCTGAATGTGCCAGGTTCCTGGCCAATCCTGAGCTCCAGGCTACTCCTGTTTCAACGTGGGCCCCCCAGCTAGTTTATGTTTTATTTAAGGGAAGATTGTTTCAGTGGGCCTACGATGTCTTGGATCATACCAATTTAAAAGAAAGACCACTGGAATTTCTAGCGTTTGTGATTCATAACTGGCTGCGCAAAACCGATTTGCCTAGCCCTTTTGATAAGCTCCTGGCAGCTTGTCAATCAGCTGCTCCTTCTACTGCCTACAAAAATAATCAGCAAGCAGATAATTGTTCTGATAACTTTTCTTCTGCTAAGGCAGCAGGGTCTAAAGCCAAACGTAAACGCTCCAAAAGAAAAGCGTTACAATCAGCGGAGTCGTTGCCCTTGGCGACTGCGCATCAGATCTGTAATGAGACTCCGCCAGTAGTAGATAATGAAATTCAGTCACCATTCAGGGGAGTCAAATGGACCTATGAAACTACTAATGAACTTTCATTGCTAGCCAGGGAAAATAAAAGTTCTTGTTTAAATGAATTATCTGAATATGATTATGAAGATATATTACAGAGTATTGAACAGATCAATTTATTCGTGCAGCAAGGGAGATTTGCATACACTACAGTTCAATACTTGCTACAGGTATTGGAGATCCTTAGGAATAAGAAATCGGCCAATCACCTGCTAAATAACCCAATGTATGTTTCTGCCACTAACACATTTGCAAACTATGATCAGCCGGAATGCTCAGCTGTTAAATATGCATGGGATCCTCCATTTGAGAAAGGAGAGATGGAAGCTCTGGTCTATGAATGGAAGAAAGATGCAAGTTCATTTTGTCAGTTTTACAGTGCAAAAAGTGAATTAGTATTGAATGCATGCATTAAGTCTGCCTATAACCTAATAAAAACTGGTGTGTGTGGGTATGACTTTGTGGCTCCATTGATCGATGTGTGGAGAATGATTCTGGACGATTTTTATGCAATTCAATCAGTTGATACCAGGGAAGACACACTGTCAAGTGGAGATTGTTCCACTTCCTCAGTTCCTGAGGACTCGCCTGCTTCAGCACTTTTGGCTGATTCAGCGAGTGATTCAGAGCTCCTTTTGTGTGAAATTGAAGTTCCTGTAATTCCACCCTGTACCATGGATAACTCAGTGTTACTTCCCAGTAAGACAGAAATTACTAATACTTCCTTAATCTTGCCCTGCACAAATTTCTCAGCAGAGGACCCAGAGGTCCTGCTGACTTTCGAGTCCAGCCTAGCCAGTACTCATGACTCTTTGTTTAGTGAAACAGACACCAGAAAAATCTTGCCTGTCTCTGCAAACACTTCTGCAGAAATTACCTGTGTTAATAAAGTTCAACTCCTGTCTGATTCAGCAGATGCCAATAGATGCATTATATCAATTTCCGAGTCCCAGCAATCCTGTCTAGTAAACTCAGAACCCCAGCATCTGAATTTTCCAATTTTACAAATGAATGGTGATTCAGATGCGCAAACATTGTGTCTTGATCTTCCTGTTTCTACACCTCGCTCTAGTTTCGTGAATAGCTCAGAGCATCTGCTATGTGAACCTGAAATCGCAGAATTATTACCTTGTTCAGAAAATTTTCCAATAAATTTGCCCTGTACCATGAATTGTGCAGTAGATCTCTCCAATGAAACTCAGGTCACAGAATCATTATGCTGTCCAGCAGGTGCTTCCATGGTTTTGCCCTGCAATATGGACTGTTCAGTGATCCTGTCCAGTGAAGCTGTGGTCGCAGAGTCTTATGCTTCACCCAGTACTTTGGATACTTTAAACCCTCTAGCAGAGGAGGCTGAAGCACTGCTTACCTCAGTTGGTGTTGCAGTAATATTCACTTGTCTAGCAGCTGTTTTGGAATTACAGTCTGCTCTAATAAAACTTGATGAATTTCTGCCCAGCGAAGCAGAAGCCATTGAAATATTGTCCTCGTCAGCAAGTGTGTTAGATACCTTGCCCTGTACACAGTCTGATTTAACCAATGTTGTTGAGTCCCTCTCCAGTGTTGTAACAGCCGAGGAACTCCAGCCCTGTCCTCTGAATGTTTCAAAAGTCTTGCCCTGTAACATGGATAATTCTGACTCGCTGGAAAAAATAATAGAAATCTCAGAATTTCAGTCCGGGTTAATGAGTGTTTCTGAAACCCAGCCCTGTATCCTGGAAAATTCTGGTTCTCTGGCCGGTGTGGCAGAAGTTCCTGAGTCCCCTTCCTGTCCAGTGAGTTACTCAGTTTTGCCTAGTTCAGTGGGGATTGCTGCACTACTGACTTGTTTTGCAGCCCTTCATGAGCTCCAATCCAGTGTATTTGATGAGTCTCTGTCTAGTCCAGAAGAAGTTATGGGAACCCTGTCTAGTTCGGTGCATACATCAGAAGATTTGTCCTGTCTTGTAAATGCCCCTGAACATGATTTGTTAATAACTTTGCTGGAATCAGAGACATCTAAGTCTGATCCTGCATTTTTTAGTGAGAATCCAGTAACTGTGAAGTCTAGTCATGATGATTTTTTTTTGCCCAGTCCTGGTTTCGGTCTTACCTTGACTGACTTTGAGGTTTGCAGTTCCTTGACATGCCCAGAAGTCTCTCTTGTGCCGGTGTGCCCAGATGTGCTTCGTATACCAGAGTGCCCAAGTGTGTCTGTGTTGGCGTGCTCACACGCTTCCCTAGTGGAGACATGTTCTGATGTTGCCGGTTGGCCTGCATGCCCAGAGATGGTTCTGGTCCCTAAAAACCCTGATCTTGATGTTTGTCCTTGTGACCCTGACTCTAGAGTTGCCCTGGGTTCCATAGGGGTTCTTGATAGTTCTCCATGTGAGCCTAAGGGGCGTTCTGACCTGTGGGGATCTCTTTGGAGCTTCCAAGTGTTCTGGGAGATCTCTAAGGAAACTTGTCCTGGTACCTTGGACTGGTTCAACGGTGGGTTTTGTGTTGGTGGGGACAGTTCCGGTGGGCATTGCAAAGGCTTTGGCGTTTTTGGACAGTCCCGAGAAGGCGGTGGGTATCGCTCAGAGAGTTTCTGGGGGCTTTTCTCTGGAAGTCGTGGTTCTGATGGGTATCACACTGAGGCTTGTAGCGCTGACGGGCATGGTTCGGTAGGTTCTGGTTCCAATTGGTCTAGTTTTGGTGAGACTGATTCGGGAATTTGGTTTTGTCGGACGGATCCGACCTTCATGAATTTTCAGTCAGATCAGTTTGCTGGATTTCCCACTTCTGATTTTTTGGTTTGGGTGGTTCAGGAGAAATATGTCAGTTTTCATAGGCGTCCAGAGGCCGCGTTTAAGGGAGGGGGTACTGTTATGATCGCTTCTGCAGCGTTTACTGCTGACTGCAGTGGTATTGCAAACCAAACAGTTCTAATGTCATTACATGCATTTGCTTGCATAGTTTGGTTTGCACTTAAACTAGTTGCTGATTCCATCTGCAGTCGCTCTGAAGTTAATGACAGTTTAATATGCTTTTGTGTAAACAAACATTGTCTGCTGCAGTGGAGGGGCAGTCCCTTTCCTGCAGGCTGCATATCATTGTCTGCCTTTTCCTGCTATCAGCCTGTGATTAATTACCATTCACTTGTGTGGGAGTCTGCAGGTCTGCTCCCATTGGATGACCTCAGTATAAAGAACTGCTTCCTGCAATGCCTCATGGGCTACCATAGTTTCAGACTCTATCTGTTACTCTGCTCGTGCCCCACCTCGTTCCTGGTCCGTGTGGACTGCGCTGACTCCTGCGAAGGGGTCAGCGAGTTCTCCTAGTTCTGCTCTTGTTCTAGAAGTTGCTACTTGCTTGTCTTGTGTCATATATTGGTTCATCGCCAATATATACGCATACTTGCGCATTTTGTTATTTTCCTTGTATTCGTGTTACGTTAATATATCAGTGTCGCTGATATATACGTACACGAACTGTTTATTTCCTGTGTTCAGTTAGTCAGTTTTCCAGCACGTTTTGGTAGTTTGCGCGTATCGTGAACACCCGTGCTGAGCTAGTTATCCTGTTCCTGGTCCTGTTTGTGGATTGCGTTCATCTCTGCGAAGAGATAACGAATCCTTCTGAATCCTGTTCCTGGTCCTGTTTGTGGATTGCGTTCATCTCTGCGAAGAGATAGCGAATCCTTCTGAGTCCTGTTCCCTGTATTACTTCAGTCTTAGTCAGAGTTCCTGCTTATGTCATATATCGGTTCATTGCCAATATATACATATGTTAGTCAGACGTTACGAATAGTTTCATTGATAGCTGTAATTGTAATACGCTAGGAAAACATACTTATTGTATATTTATCTGTGTTACGTTCATCTATCTCGATCCTGCTGTTTCCTGTCTCTCCTGTCCTGTCTTTGTGAGGCACGCCATCGCCGCAACGCATTGGCTGCCTCATTCCAGTCTGTCTGGTTTTGGACGCTTGCTGTCGCTAAGTAATCGCTAGCTAGCAAGCGTTCATTCTGTCTACCTGTCCTGATCTCCTCAGTCCTGGTTTATGCGCTCAGCGCTACTTTGCGCTGAGACGTTATTACGAAAGTGTTTGTGGCTGTTCAGATCTGCACCGGCTCTGTGCACCACAATCTCCTATTGGAGTCAGTCCTCTCCTCCACTAAACTGGGGATATCCTGATCCCTTGTGCTGGTGTGTGTACCTCCTTCACGTCAGCTTATGTGTTGTATGCTGACTGTGGAGATTACACCCCCAAGCTTAACACCAACACTACGTCTTTTGACTTCTTCCCACCACTCAGACCTATTGTTAAAACAGTCCAGGATGGAAACCTGTGCCTGAAAAAACTCCTCAAAGGATCGTCTCACCTCATCTTCCAGCAACAGGGTCGAATTCATCCTCCAAATACCCCGTCCTCTGGGAGGAGCGTCTGAAGCATTCAAGCCCACCGACAGAATAACGTGATCAGAGAACTCCACCGCCAACAACTTAGGAGTTGAAGTGATGAGGCTCTCCGAAACAAAAAACCTATCTAACCTAGACCTACAGCTACCTCTATAAAAGGTGAAACCCGTGAGATCCGGGGAGTGACGAACGTGCACATCCACCAGATCAGCCTCACTAACTAGCTTAACTAAATACGTACTATCTGTACCTATCCGGACCTGGGCCCTTGCCCTGTCCTTGGCCCTAGTGATGGTGTTAAAATCACCACCCAGGATCACAGGATAGGCTGAAAAAAGGAATGGCCTGATCTGCATAAAGAGGCGCTTTCTCGCCCCCAAACATTTGGGGTCGGCATAGATGTTGATTAGCCTGAGATCCTGCCCCCTCATGCAGACGTCCAAGACCAGACACCTACCCATCTCTACCTCAATTACTCGCCGGCACGTTACCATATCGGCCCTAAAAAGGACCGCCACACCACTACCAGGCTCTCCCGCAAGAGACCAAAAACTCGGACCAGACACCCAGTCCCTCTCAGCTAACCAGAGGTCAGCCGTAGAGGTGAGCCTGGTCTCCTGCAGAAAAAACATGTCAGCCTCATGGGCAGCCAAAATCGAGAAAGCCAATTTTCGAGCTCTGGTCATTTTAATGCTGGCAACGTTGATCGTTGCCAACATGAGTGGTGGGGGAACTGCCATCAGAATAATTTAAGGTTTCCTTTTACGTTTCTTTAGACACAGACAATAAAGAAAATAAGAAGGACAACGTTTACTAAGAGAAAGAAACACCAACACGACTACAATGCCCCCTCACCAGGAACTGAGACTTCAGTGACCATCCCTTCCTATTCCGAAGCAAGGGGAGAGGTGGCCAACACCTCAAACCGATTTGCCAAACTCAAATCTTTACTCCTCTGCCTTCTCTGAGAGGCAGCTGCCCTATTGGCCTCCCCTTTTTCTTCAGGGAGGGGTTTAGTTATGGGCTTTACTCCCTTCTTTTTCTTTATTTTGAGCCGTTGTTCCAGGTACTCTAGCTCATCCTGGGATAGGAACTTTCGACTCGAGGGAGAAAAGGCCGCATTAGTCGGCATGGGACTTGAAAATGCATATGCGGACGGGATAGGACAAGTTGAAACAAAGGCACCTTCAGAGGTGGATTGGGCATGGGGAGGGAAAGGAGGTAGGACAGAGTCAGGGGGGTCAGGGAGAGGGGGAGGAACTACCGGGGCTGGGGACTCAGGGATGGGGAGGGATATATCAGGGGCTGGGGGACCAGGGGAAGGAAGGGACACAACAGGGGCTGGGGGACCAGAGGAGGGAGGGGCGGTAGCAGGGGCCTGGCCCTCAGGAGGGGAAGGGGACACAGCAGGGGCTGAGGGGGCAGGGGTGGGAGGGGGCAGATTAGAGCCACCTGTTGGAGAACCGGTGGTAGGAGGGACCTTCGTCCTCCTAGGAGTGGGTTGAGGAACCTTCAAGGGTTCCTCCGCAGGAGCAGTAGAGAGAGGTCTAAGACCTCCTCCCCCCCTACTCCTCGCAGGTTTGAGTCGTTGTTCCTTGGGAGGAGGGTTGCTGTCACCCTGAGCAGCACTCAGGTCCAAGCTGCCTATTTGAGGCCCTGCCGGCTGAAAGAGAACCAGAGGAAGGGGCAACAAGTGACGAGGTAACAACAGACGTAGACACGTTAAGGGCTGAGGCAGACTGAACAGACACACTGGGGGTAGACACTGAGACTTCCTGGCTCTCTTCCATATTAGCCAACAGGGCTCTCTTCAGATCCGAGGGCATTGTCGTCCAGGAAGTCGGGCACTCCGTGTAAGGATGGCCGAATTCAAAACAGAAATTGCATTTTATCCTCTTACACGAGGACGCGGAGTGCCCAAATTCCTGGCAACGACTGCACCTCGGATCCGGGCAGCCGCTGGCCAAATGTCCCCGCTTCCCGCACCTGTTGCAGGTCCTGGGCTGGCCCGGGTAATATGTGATAATCTTGTCCCGCCCTATGAGGGCGGAACGGGGAATATGGGTGACGACCCCCTTCTTTACATGGAGCTTGATCGCCACCTCATACTCCCCCCACCATATCCCGAGCTCATCCAGGACCTTATGCGGCGGGGACATTATGTCTGCGTAATGTTGGACCCAAGTCATCAGGTCTCGGACCGGGATGCTCTCGTTCTGCACCACAATGTGTGCCTTCCTCTCCAACGATTGCCTAGACAATGGAATCACCTGAAAACCGTGCCATTCATTTCCAACAGACTCTTTTAATCGCTCTTCTAGAAAAGACTCCATGCCCTGTTGGAAGAGGAAGGACACATCGTAGTACAACGGAGGATCCCCTGGAGCCAGAATAGCATAAAGATCTGCGGGCCTAAACCCCAGGTCGAAGAGGTACCTTACAAATTCACGCTTAGTGGGGATGGCAGAGCCATGCTCCCACTTAAGACGGACAACGTTTCTTCGACCTGGGGCATGAGCCCCCAATTCTGTCTCCAGGGGAGCCACAACCCTCCTCCCAGAAGCAGAACCCCTAACTGCTCTTGAGTAAGATGTTGGTCTAGCTGTGGACGCACCTTGAGCCGAAGCTGCCAGAGGAGCAAGGGCCCCTGGGTTCTGTGCTGAACCAAGGGCTGGAAATCCAATCCTTGCTACACTCTCGAGCTCTGGCAGCTCCGGCTCCGCTGTGGCACCCCCAACAGCCTCAACCATCGCACTGTCAGTAATGCTAGGTGTGATTACCTTATCATTGGACGTGTCTGCCCCTTCAAAGATACCTTGGTCAGGCCTAGCCTCAGTGGAAACAGGGGGAGGAGGAGGCCTATACCTGGGGGCATTGGGCCCTAAACCAAAGATAGTTTCCATCCACTCAATCTTACCACTGAAATCAAATCTTTTGAAGATCTCATTCTCTACTACGACTTTTTTTCCATCGGCCCTAAATTCTAGCTGTCGCCCGCAGTCAGGGTCACCCATGCCCACCAGGTATAGACCCTCGTAGTGTCCCCCTGGTTCCACCAAGTGGGTAACGGCCTCACCAGTGTGCTCATTGATTATAACCAGCCTGGTCTTTTCCAACCTGTATGTAGTATTGGCGGACTTGAATTCCGTCACCAAATCCTCCAATACAACTGGTGGGGGTTCCGGATATTTTTTCTTCGCCTTTTTCTTCCCCCCTTCTTTTCCTTTATTCTCATCATCTGGATAAAATTCAGAAAAAAGATTCCTTTCGAATAACGCATCAAGATCTCTATAACCTTCCCCCTTGGACTTTCCTTGATCTCCTTAGGTTAGCAGAATTTCCCCACCCTCCACCTCTTGTACAAAAGTAGGGGACCTCTGCCCGCGTACGTTAAAAAGGGGCGATGGGAAAAAAGGGCGCCGGGTTTTTAACGATAAACATGGATTACGTTTAAAAATGTATTTCGTTTAAAAGTAATGTTTTTAAACGTTATAAATCATTAAATAATGTGCATTAAATCGGCAATTGTAAAAACGTTAATCTTTCGTTTAAATAATGGAACGTATAATAACGTTTAAAAAAAAAATTACTAAGTAACCCTCCCTGTACCTACCCCTAACCCCTAGACCCCCCTGTTGATGCCTAAACCTAAGACCCCCCCTGTTGGTGCCTAAGTAACCCTCCCTGTACCTACCCCTAACCCCTAGACCCCCCTGTTAGTGCCTAAACCTAAGACCCCCCTGTTGGTGCCTAAACCTAAGACCCCCCTGTTAGTGCCTAAACCTAAGACCCCCCTGTTGGTGCCTAAACCTAAGACCCCCCTGTTGGTGCCTAAACCTAAGACCCCCCTTTTGGTGCCTAAACCTAAGACCCCCTGTTGGTGCCTAAACCTAAGACCCCCCTGTTGGTGCCTAAACCTAAGACCCCCCTGTTGGTGCCTAAACCTAAGACCCCCTGTTGGTGCCTAAACCTAAGACCCCCCTGTTGGTGCCTAAACCTAAGACCCCCCTGTTATTTTTTTCGTTTAAAAATAATGTAAAAAAAAAAAAAAAAAAAAAAGAAAAGAAAAAAAAAAAGTAATGTTTTTCGTTTAAAAATAATGTTTGGAAAAAATATTGTACTGGTTTTCGTTTAAAAATAATATTTAAACATGTATAAATCATTAAATAATGTGTAATCATGAGAAACAGTAATAAAACATTAAGTCTCCGGGCGCCGCTTTTAAAACGTTAGTTTTCTCCGGCGCCCTTTTTTCCTACCGGGCGCCCATTAAACGATATTTATTATAGAAGTGAATGGCGGCGCCCGATTTGTCCACTAGCCTCAGGCGCCCGAATTTACTGTTTCCCCTCTGCCCACCCTGACCACTCTCCCCCTTACCACCCTGGGCCTCTGCAGAGGACACATCAGTTTCATCCACACACATTGAAGCAGAGATCCCCTTGTGTCTCCTACCTCCCCTACCAATATCAATATCAAGTTTTTTAAGCTTACTAATCTTATTTATCCTTTTTTTTCCCTTTTTTTGTCTTTTGCTTTGAAGATATTAGAGTTTTTATCTCACCATCTTCCTCAGTTCCACTCTGCTCTTCAGGGCCACTGCTGCCCTCCGCCTCGCCCGAATCTTCAGGGCATAATTCTTGGGCTAGTTGTTCAGACCCGGTCTCTGCAACGTTCATGGATAATCCAGGAAACTCCAAACTTTGATTTTGAGCAAAATCTTCCTCAGTGAATTCCTCCACCGACAAGTCCATCTTGAGACAGGGTTGCCCGGCCATTTGCACAAGATCCTTGTTCAAATCTCCGTCAGAAGCAGAGACCAAAAGTCCACGGTTAATAGACCCAGAATCTTCTGGCATCCCCTGCATCACTGCGGATTCCTTTGCTGTCGTTGCCTGGCTATTCCCATGCCCGGATGGATTCCTTTGCACAGAAATAGTCACCTCCTCCTCATCTGCATTCCCCTCCTCGGGATCCACCTCTTTTGGTAAGACAGGCAATTCCTCCGCTTCCCCTGCTTCCCTTTTCACTTCCAGAGGCGGAAATCCTTCTTCTGATAGACTCTCCGCCCGTTCAGTCTTATTTCCGCATTCATCTGCCTTGACTTCCATAGAGTTTCCGTCTGCATGCGGAAACTGGGTTGGATTAGCGTTACCGGAAAGTTCGCGTTCGGGCTCATTATCTTCAATGAAGTTCCCAGATGTATGCGGACTTTCAGCCGCTTCAAAACCGCCATGAAGTTCGCGTTCGGCGTCATTACCCTCAATGGAAATTCCGGATTGACGCAGATTTTTTGCCGCTTGCGTCACTTCCGCTTTACAGACAGGAAGTTTGTTCGGCGTGATCGTGACACCGCTCCTAGAGCCGGCGCCATCTTGGGGAGCCCCGCTGCGATGCGGAGAGCGTTCCCTGTAGCCCCTGGCACACGCCCCCCCCCTGCCTTACCCAGGACCCCACGTCAGGCACAGTAAGTGACCCCAACACGGGACCCAAGGCCACAGCAGGAGGGGAAGCCATGTGGGCGCCCGAGGAGGCTGCCGCAGCTCCAGCCACACTATCCCCTCCAGGTATTACAGAGGGGAACGTGGTAGCCACGACCACAGCACTCGTACCACCACCCCCTGCCACACCAAAGGCCCCAGCAGCATTTTCCATGCCACCAAGACCCCCGGCAGCGGGGGCAGCAGCACAAGCACCGCTGGCACTCCCACGGACACCCGCCACAGGACCAGGTATTTGCTCTGCATCACTCACCACCACTTCTTCCTCAGATTCCGGCACCTCTTCCTCCTCCATGGGATCACCTTGTCCAGGTGGGATCTGTGACTGGGACAGCTCAGTTTTGATCCATGGTGGTCTCTCCGGAGGGGTGCACTCATCTTCTACCACGATACAGTCCTCCTCCGTATCGCTGTCATCTATATCTGTTTCAGGTCTCAGCATAGATTTGAAGCGTTTTTTATAGCCTAATTGCTCAGCAAAAGGTCCTCCAATGGCTTCCAACTCGGTGAGTCTTGCCTTCTGAGCTTTGATCTGCTGTCTTAGGTCTAACAGTTCGTCGTCTTGCCATAGGTACTCCGGCTTTCACTTGAGCCCGTACCTAAACTTGGCCTTGGCGAAACTGTACCTTAGTTGTGAAAGTGTCTCTTCACATTTCTTCGCAGCCTTCACCCAAGCCACGGCATTCAAAGCGATATTTTTCTCCGACGAGGAATCCTCCTCTTCCCCCAGGTGAGTAGTGGAAGTGGTAGGGGGGGAATGAACAGTGGGGTGGTGTTAGTCTCTGGGTGGGTGGCCAGTGGGGGTGATGTAAGTCTCTGGGTGGGTGGACAGTGGGGGTGGTGTAAGTCTCTGGGTGGCTGGCTAGTGGGGGTGATGTAAGTCTCTCGGTGGGTGGACAGTGGGGGTGGTGTAAGTCTGTGGGTGGGTGGACAGTGGGGGTGGTGTAAGTCTCTGGGTGGGTGGATAGTGGGGGTGGTGTAAGTCTTTGGGTGGGTGGATAGTGTGGGTAGTGTAAGTCTCTGGGTGGGTGGACAGTGGGGTGGTTTAAGTCTCTGGGTGGGTGGACAGTGGGGTGGTTTAAGTCTCTGGGATGGGTGGACAGTGGGGTGGTGTAAGTCTCAGGATGGGTGGACAGTGGGGTGGTGTAAGTCTCAGGGTGGGTAGACAGTGGGGTGGTGTAAGTCTCAGGGTGGGTGGACAGTGGGGTGGTTTAAATCTCTGGGTGGGTGGACAGTGGGGTGGTGTAAGTCTCTGGGTGGGTGGACAGTGGGGTGGTGTAAATCTCTGGGTGGGTGGACAGTGGGGTGGTGTAAGTCTCTGGGTGGGTGGACAGTGGGGTGGAGTAAATCTCAGGGTGTGTGGACAGTGGTGATGGTTAAGGTTTCCAGGGGTGTGGACAATGGTACAGTATTATTGTTAAGAGAAATATAGAGGCAGGGTTCGTGCTAATCGAAAATCGAGATTGCATACACTAAAAGTTAGTGGAGATTTGCATTACTATTGTAAAATTGCAAAGTTATGTTTGCATTTGCATCAGTGCAAAAAAAACCCCCAAAACATTAAACATAAATGCACACACTACATTTTATTTGTCATTGACTATCATTAGTGCAATAAAAAATGCATATGAACAAGCACAGTGTCAGTAAAATTTGTGTGTGAAAAAACATTTGCGGATTCCACACTATCGTAATTTGGGCTTGATTCACTAAACTGTGATAACTGATATCACAGTTGCGCTAGCATTTTGTGCGCGTTATAACGCGCCTAACGGTTTTCACATTTGTGCACCGAAATTTGTAATTGCACGCGTAAAGTATTACGCCCATTATAACGCGTTCAAAACGCTGGCTTGTTATTACGGTTTAGTGAATCAAGCTCTATGTGGAAACCCTACAATATATATACCCAAAGCTATCTTTCTCTGATGTTCTGACACATCTGCTGCTTCGATCTATTTGAAATAAAGTTTCTTGTGTTTGAAGAAGCCCATGGCATGTTGGGATTTGTAGTTTTCAAGCTGAATAGCTTTTGTTGCAGTGTACTCCACTAATTCTGCGTGTAGAATCTGACACTTCATCACAGCTGGAGCCTCTGAGTGGCTGAGTTGGCAGAAATAAAAACAAGAAGGGGGTAAGTGCGGGCTTTCTGACACTGTAGCCTTTTTGTGGTGAGGATAATGGGAGATAGAGGACTGGCCAGTGTTCTCTGGCCTGCTGCATTAGGGAGGACCTGTCACTTTAATCTGCACAAGACAGAACAACAGTGGGCTTATTTTAACATGTGATGCAAAGGGCTGCAGTCGTAGACATCCAGGAGGAAACACTCCAGTCTTTGTTAAGTGCTAAGATTTGATTGGTTAGTTGTTATTCACAGTTATGTCGTGTGTTTGTATTGTGGGGATCTCTTCGATCAGGAACACAAATTGTGTTGATTGTGTGTCACTTCTACCTCCTCTGTGCAGATTATAAATTACTTGTGATATACAGTATAGTCTGCTCAGAAAGGTGAAACACATTCCATCTAGTGGCCCTTTAAAGAGAAACTCCAACCAAGAATTGAACTTTATCCCAATCAGTAGCTGATACCCCCTTTTACATAAGAAATAGAATGATTTTCACAAACAGACCATCAGGGGGCGCTGTGTGACTAATTTTGTGCTGAAACCCCTCCCACAAGAGGCTCTGAATACCGCGGTACTCTGGGCAAACTGCCACAATGTAACAATGTTCACAGACAGGAAATGGCTGTTTAAAGCTGTCTGTAACAGCCAGAGCAGCTAGAAACAGCTACATAACCTGCCCACAGTAACAATGTCACCATGTAATACATGTCAGAATGTGAATCTGGGAGAGGAAAGATTTTACAATGAGCAAACACTGACTAAATCATTTATACATAATTATTGTAAAAATGAAGCACTTTTTTTATTAAATTATTTTCACTGGAGTTCCTCTTTAAGGTAGAACTAAAACAGTTTGCTGTCTGTGAACCCTGTTGCATTGTGTAAGATAACAGCTTTTTTCAACTGCCAAGCAAGCAGTAGCTCCCTCTGTGCATAGAACTCTCTGTAAATGAACATTCACACAGATCACCTGGCAGAATTAACCTTTTCCCGACGCTGTATCGTGCATCTACACCTCTGGAAACTTCACTTCAGCACCAGTGGCATAAATACACATACTTGTTTGTTTACTTCGCCGTTTCAGATCAGCAGAATCCTGCCGTTCAGTGATCGGTGAAATTGAACAGCTTATTTCCGAACCCGATTGCAGTGCCTGTGATGAATGAAAAGCCGGTGTCAGCGAGACGCCGGGATTTCATTAAAGAGAACCCAAGGTGGGCAGATGGGACATAGAAACATGTTCTCTGCCTCATGACATGCCTCTTGGTCCCCACACACTGCTCTCTGCCCCCCCCCCACCGCCGCGCTATAGCCCCCCGAGATTAGTGGCAATATTTGGCGCTATCTCGGAAGTAAACACAGGGAGAGGGATTCCTTGTTCAAAACGCTGCCAGGGTTGCTCCTGCAGGGTTTTTTTGAGAGCTGCCATTAGGCAGCTCTCTCTCCCTGGCGTGCCCCCACCTATCTGCATGCTTCAAGAGACACACGAGGCTTGATTCAGTAAACGGTGCTAGCCCAGTTAGCACGCCTAAAGACTTTGGGCGTGATAACTAGGGTGCTAACTAGGTTAGCACTGTTTACTAAATTCACATCGCGCACAAAAACTTTGCGCACGTACAGGGCGGTGCACGCAAAATGGCACATCGCGGTGCAATGAAAACGTTGCACCCGATGCGCCTGTAAGGTCGACCTTCAAGTGCGCCATTTTCGTCGCACCGCGATGCGCCAAATTTGCAAGCGGGACTTTGCGCGCGATGTGAATTTATCATGCCTAAACTAACTTTAGGCGTGGTATAGGGCTTTTCACAGGCGTGCTAACACTTAGCACGGTTTACTGAATCAAGCCCACAGTTTCTCCTTGCAGCGTCGTGACCTATAGGCCAAAAAAACCACCTGTTTTTTTTCTATACGATTTTGTCTAGTTATAGTGGCCACTGGCTAGCCTATATAGTGGTAAAATAAATAAAGTGGTAAAACAAATCTTTGCATACCCATGTAACAAAGCAAGTACACTGTGCATAGTCCATTTTGCAACAAACTTCCAAGGAGCACAACAGTTTCTGCTGTTACTAGCAATAAGGACTGTAAAATCTGACTTTAGTCAATATTGTTATTTACTTACCCTCTTCTTCTCTTTGCAGTCTTAAATTGCCGGATCCCTGTAAGAATGTTATGGCGCTAACATTGGACAGTAGAGTAAGCAATAGACAGTACAAGGTAATCATTCCAGTCAGAATTAACATAAATATGTAAATTGAACTCTAAAATATTCTGCTTTGCTCCTTTATGCTTTTGATTCCAGTAATAATGGTATATGTTTATTGGCAAGGCACCAACACAAAAATCAAAACCACATTATCAGCGCAACCAAACAATCATGAATTTTTGGAACAATATGTGTGTGTCGCAGCCAAAGTCCAACACTTCAGTACAGCGTTTGAGTCAATATTGGCTCTCGACAGAACTACAATGTTGGGAGAAGGACGACAAGGAATAAAAAAGGAGTTATTTTGTCCGTTTGTGACGGAATATAATGTACAATACAAAAAGTTGGAGAAAATTTTAATTAAACATTGGCCCATATTGGGAGAAGATCCTGTTTTAGGTCCATTATTACCCAACCGACCAGAAATCATTTACAGAAAGGCACCCACATTAAAAAGTCTAATAACAGGAAGTGCCATTGACCAACCCCATTATAGAGGGTTAAGCTTTTTTGGGGAAAAAGGTTTTTTTAAATGTAGAAAATGTGTGGTATGCACTACCTGCACTCAGACCCCTAGAAAACAGAACATTTTTGCAGATTTTTACGAGATAAAAGAATTCATTACATGTGAGTCAAAATTCGTAGTATATTTACTCATATGCCCATGTGGTCTTAAGTATGTGGGGAGGACAAAAAGGAAATTGAAAGAACGTTTGGGGGAACATGTTAACAATATAAAGAACGGTTTTGAGGGACATTCAGTGTCTGACCATTTTAGAACAAAACATAACAAAGACCCCTCGGGACTGGTTTTTTGCGGTATTCAGAAATATCTGGGTAATTGGAGAGGTTCCAATAAAATAAGAGAAGTGTCGAAATTAGAAACAAAATGGATATATGAGTTAAATTGTATGATTCCACATGGATTAAATGTTGAATTAGATCTGAATTGCTTCATCTCAAATGTATGAGGCCTTTGAGAAATATGTCAATGTGAACTTCAACCACTAGATGGGAGTGTTTGATCACTTTTTGAACTGTGACGGAGTTTATAACTTGTAAAGAAATTTCCAAAATGTAATGAAATTTTATGACCAGGAGATGGCAGTGTAGGATAAGAAATGGACTGATTTATACACGAGATGTTTTTTTTCAGCATGTAATGAATTTTTATCACCAGTAGATGGTAGTGTTTGATAGAAAATGATGTGATCTCTGTAAATGGGACGCCGTTCATCCCCACGTTATGCCTGCAGGTAATTTTCTTCTTGCACAATAATCTGATAACCTTTTAATTTAACTATATTGGGTCTCAATAAATAATTATAAATGTAAGGGAAACGCTTTGCCATATACTGATATGGAATAATATCCGGAAACGTGCTTGGATTGACTCCCTATGAGGGCGGAAGGGGAAGTGATGTTGCGTGGAGCGCACCACCATCTTCCCGGAAGCACTGACGGCGTTCTCCCGTGCGGCTATCTCTGCACAAATCTGCCTAATTAAGGTAAAAAACTATATATAGGTATATCCAGCCACCATGTCTTTTAGCTCCTGAGGAAACTTTAATAGTGAAACCGGTCGAGTGAGGCGGACGTGTGGCTGGACGACGTCCCATGATTTATGTGCTGTCTTCTCTGTGGGTCCCTGTAATAAGGACCCTGATGTGAGTGACCCCTTTTAAAACTTTTTATGCTGTTTTTTACTGCGCTACATTAAAATTGCTACAGATACGCTTAGATGTGCATTGTTTTTTTGCATGCCTCTAATTTTGGTGAAACACTGCATATGAGGATTTGAGTTATTCTGTCCAAACTGGAGAGGAGGCCGGCTGTGAAGACACCTGCTGCTGACCTCATAAAGCTTTATTACAGACCCTGTAGTTAAGGTCTGTAAGGATCTGGTAAGCGCATCTGTTTTTATGGTGTTCTCGGTGGTGGACATAAGTGAGCCTGCGCTGAAGTGTTTTATTCTATAAGGCACCAACACAGGTGACATAAGGGATTCTTCTGAGTACATATTGTCCAAGCCAACAGTAAAAACCTGAAAACATTCGAACTTTTCCACACTACTGAAAAAGTTTTTTTTTTCCAATGCATTTATCTGTTGCCCTTGCTGATCGCACAGTGCAACACTCATAGGGCTCTGATGTACTTGACTTCAGAAAAACTCCAGTAGCCAGAGTATACATTAATCCCCTCCAAACGTTAAAAAAAACAACCAAAAAAAAACCAAAACAAAACATGGCAACATTTATATAAATAACAAAAGCAATAACAGTATACAGTAGGTAAAGAGTCTCCTGTAAAGATTAATCTCAATGCTCCTAAAAATACCGACAGTCCCCTACTTACTATTAACTCAATTTACGTTTCAGAGATACAAACAAAGTGGTCTTCATGCAGAAAATATACAGTAAAATTTTTTATTACAAGTCTTTAACCCTCCTGGCGGTATGAAAAATTCCGCCAGGAGGCAGCGCGGCAGTTTTTTTTTTTAAATCATGTAGCGAGCCCAGGGCATCCCCCCGCCCGCTTCGATCGCCTTCGGCGATCTCCGATCAGGAAATCCCGTTCAAAGAATGGGATTTCCTGGAGGGCTTCCCCGTCGCCATGGCGACGGGGCGGGATGACGTCACCGACATCAGCGACGTCGTGACGTCATTGGGAGTCCCGATCCACCCCTCGGCGCTGCCTGGCACTGATTGGCCAGGCAGCGCACGGGGTCTGGGGGGGGGGGGGCGCGCACCGCAACGGATAGCGGCGATCGGGCGCGGGGCGGCGGCGGCGATCAGTGCCTGCGGCAAAGTTGCGTCCAGCAAAAAAAAAATTAAGAAAATCGGCCGAGCAGGGCCGGAGAAAACCTCCTGCGCGGCTTACCCCGAACTACGTTCGGGGTTACCGCCAGGAAGGTTAAGTAGGAGACCACCTATCCCTGCATTAAATATATGGGAAAGTCCCTGCATTCTCCAAAGCTTTGACCTGCTCTGTTGTTTCAGACATCTGTGAGCTTTAGTGAAGTTGTGGTGTACTTCTCTGAAGAGGAATGGAGTCAGTTATCAGCATGGGAGAAGGATCTGTACAACAGCGTCATGAGAGAGATCCACACAGCTCTGATTTCTTTAGGTAAGTTGCACACAGTACAGCATTGATATTTAGCAGAACTATCTTTTCAAATTAAGGGCTCATTCCCACACATTGTAGTGTAGTTTTTTCATTTGAAAAGCTGCCAGACTATCAGACACTACATAGGAAGTGATGTGTGATGTTCCTAATAGGTGCGGTGCAGTGCAGTGCATAATCTAAATTCACTGCTGCATTCATTTCTGCTTGGATTTTGATGTTGCCCTATTCTGTGTAATGAAATGGTGAGTGCAGTGGCTGTGCATTGTTATAAATGTGGATGGCCACAAGAATTTTGTAGTGTTTACACATATTAGGGCAGGGAGTGAAACTGTGGTGTGCCATGATTATCATCATCATGGATTATATACAGTAATATAACTGGTTGTAGTAGGATACCGCTGTCTGTTCCTCATCCTAGCTAATTTCAGAACTTTAGTGAATTAGCCATATGGTTATACTTAAAGGGGCACTACAGCGAAAAACTGTAAAATTAGAAATATGTACAAACATATACAAATAAGAAGTACTTTTACGGAGTAAAATGAGCCATAAATTACTTTTCTACTATGTTGCTGTCACTTACAGTAGGTTGTAGAAATCTGACAGAAGTGACAGGTTTTGGACTAGTCCATCTCTTTATAGGGGATTCTCAGGGATATATTTATTTTCAAAAGCACTTAGTGAATGGCAATTGCTTTGTCCAACTGCCAAAAAACTGTGTAGGGAGCAGGGAAGCCGGCCAGCATCATTGTTTAAATCCTTTTTGGGGAATATCTTTATAAAGAATAAAAGCCTTGCTGAGAATCC
This sequence comes from Hyperolius riggenbachi, assembly GCF_040937935.1. Classification (NCBI taxonomy): domain Eukaryota; kingdom Metazoa; phylum Chordata; class Amphibia; order Anura; family Hyperoliidae; genus Hyperolius; species Hyperolius riggenbachi. The sequence goes on along the minus strand of NC_090651.1, from coordinate 242,943,957 downwards.
CCTATGAAGAGCTGGACTAGTCCAAAACCTGACAGCAACATAGGAGAAAAGTAATTTATGGCTTATTTTACTCTGGAAAAAACGTACTTCTTATTTGTCTAAGTTTGCACATATTTTAAATTTTACAATTTTTTGCTGTAGTGCCCCTTTAAAAAGGAAATGCAGCCAAAAACCTTATATGGTTTTGGACCACCACAGCAGGATGTTGAATTTTGCAGTGACCTCAACAGAGGGCTTGTTTACTTCCTTTGACCCACCCCAAAAACCTAGAGTGGTTCTTGATTACCTAGCAGTTGTTTACTTCAAATGACCTATCCACAAACCTCCATAAACGTTTGGACCTCCCAATCTTGGACTGATAACTGTCAAATGGCTGAAAATAGCACTGAGCAAGTTGGTATCCAAGGCCCTAAAGCAGCATCTGTACTATATGGCAGTGGTTAGAAGAATAGGGGAAGTTAGTATCGCGTTTTGTACAGTGTTAGGTTTAAGTCAAGGTTAATAATATATCATGTTAGTGTTGGGTATCATTAAGATGGCTAAGATTAACCTTTCACAGTAGGTCAGGAATAGGATTAGGTATTTGGCAGGGAAGGGGTTTAGGCGAGGTTAATGGTCTTGTTGAAAGGGGAGATCCAAGATCTGGTAAATTAAAGTATCACCATAGTCATATCGGTTCTTGCAAATAATCCTTGCATTAAAGAGAATCTGAACTCTAACATTCTTACAATAAAAAGCATACCATTCTATTCATTATGTTCTCCTGGGCTCCTCTGTGCTGTTTCTGCCACTCCCTGCTGCAATCCTGGCTTGTATTTGCCAGTTTTAGGCAGTATTTACAAACAAAAGACATGGCTGCTAAAAGCTTGTGATAGGCTCTGAGAAGCTCTGTCTGTGACTCACACAGAGCTTGCAGGGGGCGTGGAGAGGGTGTGTATAGCTTCTATCCTATCACAAGCAGAGCTGCACATTCCAGCCTGAGTGCCTGAGGCCGACAATGCCGTCAGAGGAAAGAAGATTAGATTATATAACAGAGATAATACAGCCACTGTGCAACTAGGAAAGGCTGCAGTAAGACAGACCACATTAGAACAGGTATAGGAACTTATAGGATAGGAGAAATAAGGCAGAACATTTTGTTACAGAGTCTCTTTAAGTTTTTTCTTGCCTATTTTATGAGTTTGCTGACAGCAACATTGCTACTATTTACAACATGTATTTGAGAGTGATTTTAATTGACTTTCAGACAGTGGCTTGTTTACGTCCCCTGCGGTGTTAACAATGAGCTGATGGAGAGCAATTCTTTGCACTTTTTCTGTCTTATAGGCTACACCATTCTTCACCCTAATGTGTTATGCAGGATTAGAAGAGAACATGAGCCCGGTATCAGTAGCAGCCTGGAGGAGCGGAAAGGTACTTGTTTTCATTGCTCTCATAGCCAATAGCCGCTAATATACGTCATTTTATTATTTATTTTACACCACAAGTGCCTTCGGGGAGGTGTGGTAATCTGCAAAAACAGCACTTAATCCTGATATTTTTGCTGCCTACGTTTGCACTTACATAAAACGGTATTGTATAGAAGGAACATCTTTGACATCCAGTGACTAGATTTGTCTTTTGTATGGTGAGCAGAAGCAGTAGAGTATTTGCACTGTGTTAGCTACCCCTAAAAGCAAGAAATCTTGAATCAAGATGATACCATTTATTGGCTAACTTAGAGATAAATAAAACGGAAGCTTATGGTGAGGACACATTTCCAGTTATGCTGCATCCACCACCATCAGTATGATGCAAGGAACTGTCTCCGTCCATCTGTTATTGGTGTACACACTTGGTACTGGTCATACCTTCCTCTTTTCTTAATCAGGAATATCTTTATTGAATAAGAAACACAGGTGGTATAAACAAAGCACTAAAACAATACAGGCTTATTAATAGCACCATAGTATGACAGTGCAGTAGGGTGTTGCAGACACATTGGGGGGAGAGGATGTTGCAGGTACAAAAGGAGAATTTAGTAGTATAAACCCAGAAACAGAACAGCAGATGTGAGATACCAAATACCAATATGGTATTTGGCCATATGACCATACCTTCTACTACATAATTTTGACCCAGCTCAGATTGAATTGACTACCTAATATATCCCAATCCATGACAGGTAGTAATGTAACAAGATAATCAATTTTGTTTTCTTGACCTGCCAGTGGTTTTACTGATGTGGCTGATTGGTGTTAAGATGGTCATACACTGGCATATGGCCACCAGTTTCAATCAACAGTTATACAATAATAAAATAGACCCCTCAAAATCTGATTAGAGAGGGATCTATAACTATCACACGCATCTTAATTGATTTCACTTAGAAATCTTCTAAAATCTATGGAACTGCTGTCGCAGTGCAGGACTGACTAACAGCACCCAGGTCTCCAGTATCTGGTGCTCCCTGGGCCCATGTAGAATGTTGGTAGCTGAGCGCGCTCCTCCCATGGCCTCTCTCTATCCCTGCTGGCAGCCTGTATCCCTTGTATGTTATGTGACCAGGTACATGTCACGGGGTACAAGCACCCAAGTGAGGATGGAGAAAGGTCACAGGAGGAGCGTGCTGGTGGATGGGTGAGTGCGCACTCTGTTGCCAATACTCTGTAGGGGTCCCGGGGGAGGACTATTTTAGATGAGGCAGACTGGCCTCATCTGTTGGCAACAAATCATTTCTGCTACCGCTACGCACCCAACCTATCAAGTATCTGTCCGAAGTCTTCTATAGTTTTGATTGATTTTGGCTGGAAATTGTTTGAAACTATCATCGGTCAGCCATGTTGGGGCATCAATCTCCAGTAGATTCGATCAGTGGTCTAATCTGCTGGGGAAAATTTACAAATGTATGGCCACCCTAAGTTTATAAGGGCCTGAGCCGACTATCTCAGCTGTCCGCTTTTCAACAACACACCAATGTAACAGATGCTGAGAAGCGGACAGAAGTGGACACAGCTGTATTAGTGGGCTCAGGCTCTTAAAGACAAGGGGCTTGATTCACAAAGCGGTGCTAACTGTTAGCACGCTTGTGAAAAGCCCCTTTTCCCAGAACGTCATTGGACAGCACCCCTGGTGAGACTTGTCTCCCTCCCAATCGTGGACAGGAACTGCAAAAGAAAAGATTTGCATAACAAATTGGCAGCCATACATAAGCCACTATCTTACCACCAGTAACTCAGTTCAGTTTCCTGTCCCGGACGGGAATGCAGAGGAGAGGTCTCCAGGATGCTATCCATGACAGATGATCGGGGGCAACGTCTTTCAGGGCTCCAGGCATGCTGTACAGTGGACAGTCGGAGCCCTGCAGCGTGGAGGAGGCTTCTCCGTATGAGGCAGCAGAGATATAGCGCAGGCGCGTTTTCAGACCAAGGTACTTCCGGGTCAACCCGGAAGTTGTCACGCGCGGCGTCCAGCGTGACTCTGATTGGGCGGCAGGGGCCGCGGAGGTGATTGCGAATCAGCATCAGCTGATTCGCTGAGGTAATTAGCAAATAGCGCGGCAGGGGCTGCGGAAATACGAGGTAATTATGCATATCTATTAAGCGGCAGGTGCCGCGACAGGGGATTATGCAAATAAATTATGCTAATGGGCTAGTCAGCTGAGTCCTGTTGTTCATGTGATTCTGGATTTAATCCTTTTCCCTGTCTCACTCTGGTGGTTTATGTGAGCATGGAGGACGCTTCTGGGTCAGCTCCTGTGCAGTCTGCCAGGCCAGCCCAAGATACCTCTCTGGCAAGTACAATGGGAATATAGATATGCAGTGTGTATATATATATATATGTGTGTACTAGAGAGGGTGCTAATGGTTGGCTTATTATTATGTTTTATAGCCTGAAAAACATGAAAAGCTTGAAAAACATGATAAAACTGACAAGGGTCAGCATGCATCAAGTGGATCTAGCAAATCTGCGAAGAAATGTGCCATTTGCTCCACTCGCCTGTCATCCTCATCCTCTAAAAAGTTGTGCCAGGATTGCACAAATAAGCTGGTTAAGGATGAATCCCCTGTCATATTTAAAGATCTGATGGGTTGGATGCGGGCGGAAATGTCTTCAGCAATCAAAGAAATTAAGGATTCTGCTATTTCTTCTCAAGCTGTAGCCCCCAACCCTGCTGATGTTCCTGGCCCTAGCAGTGACGCTGCTGTTATACCTATCAATACTGGGTCTTCTCCTACTCCGCCGGCACGTATTCCTGTGCAGGCTAGGAGAAGTAGGGAGAGTGATATAGAGGCCTCAGAACTCTCTGAGGGGGAAATATCTGCATTTGAAGAGATATCTGAGGGTGAAGAGATAGAAAAAGCTGAGAAATCACAGAAATTTGCTTTTCCCCAGATTTAATGAAGGATCTCCTAACCTCCATGCATGAAACAATGGGTATTAGATCAGAGCAAAAACCCCTGACACCCCTGGACCAGATGTATGAAAGTTTGGCGGACCCCCAATCTAGATTCATTCCGGTCCATTCTACTCTTAAATCTATGATTAAGAAAGAATGGGAAAATCCTGAGAAAAGGGCCTTTTGGCCCAAATCTTTATCTAAGCGCTACCCTTTTGCCCCGGATGATCAGGCTTATTGGGGTCCTCCGCCAAAGCTGGATCCTTCCTTTTCCAGGGTGTCAAGAAAATCAGACCTGTTGTTTGAAGACTTCGGTAACCTAAAAGATCCAATAGACAAAAAAATGGATAATGTTTTGCGTAGGGCTTGGGAGTCGGCTTCATTAACTTTCAAACCGGCTGTGGCATCAACAGCAGTTAGTCGTTCTCTGAAAACTTGGCTAGCAGACCTACAATTTAAGATTGCTAATGGAGTTTCTAGGGAAGAAATTCTGAATGACTTCCCAAAAATTACGAATGCCTCAAATTACATGGTTGATGCGGCAGATGATACAGTAAAGTTGGCAGCCCGAACTACGGCGCTAGTCAACTCGGCTAGAAGGGGAGTATGGGTTAAGACCTGGAATGGGGATACTTCCTCAAAATCTAAGCTTTGTGGTATCCCCTGTGAAGGTAATCTGCTGTTCGGTTCAAAGCTGGACGATACACTAGATCGTACGGCGGATAATAAGAAGAATTTCCCAAGGAAGCGCCCTTTTCAAAATAAGCGGCCATTTCGGGCCCCCGCCAAAAATGAAGCGGATAACAAATCTTCCAGGGGTAGAAGATGGGCCCCTTATAGACAACAAAGACCCCCCAATACCTCTACTAATACCAAAAAGACAAACAAGCAATGACGCCATCATTCCAGTGGGGGGGAGAGTCACCAACTATTTCGAAAAATGGCAACAACTGTTCAGCAATCAGTGGTTACTGAATATAATATTAGAAGGTTACAAAATAGAGTTCGAGCAGCCTCCCCCTCAAAATTTTGTCCTAACCCCTTGTCCAAAAGACCCATCTTTAAGAATAGCCCTTCAATCAGAAATAAGGTCACTTCTTCAGAAAAGGGTAATTCGTCAGGTTCCAGCATGCCAAAAAGAACAAGGATTCTACTCTCCAGTCTTCCTGGTAAAGAAGCCTCAGGGAACCTATCGATTTATTCTAAATCTAAAGAAACTAAATCTGAGGGTCAAATACAGAAAGTTCAGGATGGACAATATCCGATCTGTAGTTCATCTCTTACAGAAAGACGACTTCTTGGCATCTCTAGACCTAAAGGATGCATATCTTCATCTGCCAATCCATTTGTCCTGCCAACAATACCTAAGGTTCGCCGTGTGGATGGAAGGAGAGGTAAGACATTTTCAGTTTAATGCCTTACCTTTCGGATTATCTTCAGCCCCATGGCTATTCACCAAGGTTATGTCTGAGGTACTAGCCCTTCTCAGGTTAGAACAGATTAATATTGTCGGTTACCTTGATGATTTTTTATTATGGGGGTCTTCTGAGAAATCCGTGTTTGATCAGATATCTACAACTTTGAGCTTCTTCCAGGATTTGGGTTGGTTGATTAATTGGGAAAAGTCTGCCCTAGTTCCTTTCCAATCCTTAGAGTTTTTGGGTTTCATTATTTCTACTAGAAAGGAGAAATTGTTGTTACCTGATAGGAAGATCAGTGCTATTATTGACAATGTTCTCTCGTTTCAGAAATTGAGAAGCATATCGCTAAGAAAGGCCATGGCACTTCTAGGTCTTCTAACTTCTTCTTTTCCGGCAATCCAGTGGGGGCAGTTCCATGCAAGATTCTTACAGATGTGGATACTAAAATCTTGGAACAGGTCTATGACGTCACTGGACAAGAAAATCGTCATTCCACAGAGTACAAAGGCTTCTCTTCTTTGGTGGAAACAGCTGGATCATCTATCTCCAGGTCGTCTGTGGAGTTTTCCTCATCAGAATACAATTACAACCGACGCCAGTTTATGGGGTTGGGGAGCCCACTTCAATTCTCAACCGGCCCAGGGAGCCTGGAATATGACGATCAGTTCACAGTCATCAAACAACAGAGAACTGCAAGCAGTGTGGCAAGCGTTACTACATTTCGGGCCCCAAATCAAGAAGTCTCATGTGAGGATAAGGACAGACAATCAAAGTGTGGTGGCTTTCCTAAACAAACAAGGGGGTACGAGGAGTCAATCCTTATGGGAAAAGACGACGAGGATCCTATTTTGGTCAGAAAGGAATCTCTCATCCTTAACAGCGACACACTTAAAAGGAACCTCAAACCAACTGGCAGACTACCTCAGCAGGAAGAGGTTGGATGCGAACGAATGGTCATTAGATCAGGAAATATTCCAGCAGGTGACGTTACAATGGGGCTGCCCAAAAATAGACTTGTTTGCAAGGAAAGTGAATACGAAATGCCAACAATTTTGTGCCCTGTTTCCAGAAGATCTACCATGGAAAGTAGATGCCTTCTCGATCAATTGGGGGGAAGTAATGATGTATGCATTTCCTCCAGTTCCGTTGCTAGCACGAGTGATAAAGAAGATTATACAGGACAGGGCTCGAGTAATCTTAATAGCTCCACTATGGCCAAAAAAACCATGGTTCACGTCACTGAGGGCACTAGCAGTAACAGATCCGATAATATTTCCTCCTCTGCCACACTTGCTATCTCAGGGTCCAGTATGGCATCCGAACTTACACATGCTTCACCTTTCAGCTTGGAACCTGAATGGGGCATCCTGAAGTCCAAAGGGTTTTCAGATGAACTATCAGAAACTTTGATACAGAGTAGGAAAAAAGTGACTCGAGAAATATACCAAAAAGCCTGGAGAATATTTAACGATTGGTGTAGGGAAAGATCCTTTAACAATTCATCTCTTAAATCCGTATTGGAATTTCTTCAGTGTGGATATAAGAAAGGTCTTAGTATCAGCACCCTGAAAGTACAGGTATCTGCTCTTAGTGTGTTTTTAGAAAAACGATTAGCAGAGGAAAATCTAATTGTACGTTTTTTTCAGGCTTTAAAGAGACTTAAGCCAGCAATTAAAACAAAAGTACCTGCTTGGGATTTAAACATTGTTTTACAGGGTTTGTGTGAGGCTCCGTTTGAGCCATTAGCGCAAATTTCGGAAAAATTTCTTACCTTAAAAACCATTTTCCTGCTGACAATTACTTCAGCCAGGAGAATTGGTGAATTACAATCACTATCCATTAGAGAGCCTTATTGCACCATTTCAGAGGATAGAATAACATTACGTCCTGATGCAGCTTTTCTACCCAAGGTAGTTTCCTCTTTTCACAGAAATCAGGAGATCTTCCTACCCTCCTTTTGCGAGAATCCTAGTAATGAAAAGGAAAGGAGACTCCATTCCCTTGACGTAAGGAGATGTCTTATACACTACATGGAAAGAACAAGTTCCTGGAGGAAAACTGACGCAATGTTCACCCTTTTTGCTGGAAAACAAAGAGGCAACAAAGCTTCCAAAGCAACGCTGGCACGATGGATAAAACAGGCTATCACATCAGCGTATCAGGTTCAAGGAAAGCATTTAATCTCTCCAATCAGAGCTCATTCTACAAGAGCAATATCAACCTCCTGGGCAGAGAGGGCAGGGGCATCTATAGAACAGATATGCAGAGCTGCTACCTGGTCAAGTCAGAACACTTTTGTGAAACATTATCGCCTAAACATCTCGGCTGCAGCAGACTTATCATTTGGAAGGAAGGTGCTGCAGGCAGTGGTCCCTCCCTAGATCCTATATCTTGTACATCGTCTCACCAGGGGTGCTGTCCAATGACGTTCTGGGAAAGACAACTTTACTTACGGTAACGTCTTTTCCAGTAGTCAGAAGGACAGCACCCCTGCAACCCGCCCTTCCTTTGGGTGGAATAATAATTATGTAAGTAAGCATCTATGCGGTCCGTGTCATCTATTGTATTAACTGAGTTACTGGTGGTAAGATAGTGGCTTATGTATGGCTGCCAATTTGTTATGCAAATCTTTTCTTTTGCAGTTCCTGTCCACGATTGGGAGGGAGACAAGTCTCACCAGGGGTGCTGTCCTTCTGACTACTGGAAAAGACGTTACCGTAAGTAAAGTTGTCTTTCATGCCTAAAACACTTTGTGCACGCTAACTAGCGCAAAGTCCAGTGCGCGTGAAACTTTGCATCGCGGTGCGACAAAAACGGCGTGCCTGATGCGACTATAAGGGCGCATTGAGTGCGACCTTATCGTCGAACTATGCGACATTAAGGTCGCACCCAATGCACCCTTATAGTCGCATCAGGTGCGCCGTGTTCGTCGCACCTGATGCGATGTTTCGCACGCACTGGACTGTGCGCGCGGGACTTTGCGTGCGAGCTGATTCACTTTTCTTGGTGCTAACTACTTAGCACCCTAGTAAGCACGCCCAAAGGCTTTGGGGGTGCTAACTGGGTTAGCACCGAATAGTGAATCAGGCCCAAGACCTCTGTGCCTCGTTTTTTGTTCTTTCTCCCAATATTCTACCATCCTCGATACACCAGCTTGATTTGTGTTATTTTAAAATGTAACTGAAACTCATGACTGTTTTGGCCTATCATGTTATTTCAAATCTGTGGAAATGAAGCATGAATTAAATGAGAATGGCCTGTACATGAAATCTCCTCTAGCCTTTTCTTTTTATGTTCTTTAAATATTTTAGGTGCCACATTTCTTAGTCCCGACATTATACTCCGAGTCAAACATAATGAAGAGTATTCCGCTAATGAAGACAATCATACTAAGTCTTCTGAGTGTGAGTTACAACTGTGTACCTGTGAAAAGTTATCATGTATTACAATCAAAGGGCTTGATTCAGAAAAGGGTGCTAAGTGTTAGCACGCCAGTGAAAAGCTACTTTGCATGTGCCAACATGCTTTACACGTGCTAACTAGGGTGCTAAGTAGTTAGCAGATGCAAACTACTTAGCACCGTAGTTAGCACGTGTAAACTACTTAGCACCCTAGTTTTTTTTAAAAAAATCAGTGTTTATTCAACAAAGAAAAGGAACATATGACAGAATATGCAGTGTAGCAGTGCGCCTCCTAACTTTTCCAACAGTCTGTAAACAAAGTATATAGCTTCAGCATCAATTATCACTGTGGAAGATAAGAGGTATTGTTAACAATAATATAATGATCATCACATGATATTTAGAGCTCGGATTGAATTTAAATTTCCAAATATTATATATTTTACAAGATCATAATTAGCAAGACCAGGGGTAGCTAACCATGGAGCTTAGCACCCTAGTTAGCACGGTGGTAAGTAGTAGTTTTCATGTGCTAACTACGGTGCTAAGTTTGCATGTGCTAACTATGGTGCTAAGTAGTTTGTATGTGCTACTACTTAGCACTCTAGTTAGCACACCCAAAGCCTTTAGGCGTCCTAACTGGGTTAGCACCGTTTACTGAATCGAGCCCATCGTGACTAAAGTCACTGGTTGTGTAACTGTTTAAAGGACCTTACACATGCTTGATTGATGTCACTCTACTGGGATTGTGACCCAATCCCTCCGGTGACATTGCTGGTCTGAGGCTGTAGAGATGCAGAGTCAGCTGTACAGCTGACATTCGTTCTGTTGTAATGTGGGGAGGCCAATGGCTGACAGAGCGGGCGGCGCATATGTGACGTCAGGTGTAGGGCAGGGAGAAAGGCGATGACAAAGGTACTGGCCATCGTTTACTGAGTTGATCCACCTGGCACGGGTGGTCGGTGGCTCCTCTGTACAAACCAGATTATTGGCTTCTAGTGCCTCAGCTGACTTTAATGGGGAACTTCAGCCTAAACAAACACACTGTCATCAAGTTACATTAGTTATGTTAATTAGAATAGAGAAGTAATATAATCTCTTACCCACCCTATTTTAAAAGAACAGGAAAATGTTTGTGATTCATGGGGGCTGCCATCTTTGTCAGGGGGAAGCCATCTTTTTGGTTGAAAGGAGGTGACAAGGAACAGGAGACACAGTTCCAACTGTCCTGTGTCCTGATTACCCCTCCCAGCTGCACACGCTAGGCTTCAAAAGTCAAATTCAAAATGTAAAAAAAAAATTTAAAAAAAATTGCGCCAAAACAGCAGAACGAGAAAACATCAGAAATCCCATAATGCTTTGCACAGCATCAGGGGAAAAGCCCGGGCAGTTTTCTTCTGTGCAGCTAAAAATGAGGCTTGTATAAGAGAAACAAAGTTCTGATGCTGCGAAACTGTTAAAGAAACACCAAGCCTTTTCAGTGCTGCTGAGTCGATTTTTAGTCCGGAGGCTCACTTTAATCTAAATCAGAGGGGCCAACACTTTTTCAGCTTGTGAGCTACATATGTACAATTTTAGGAGCACAGTTGTATATACAGAATGGAAAACGTAGTGTGGTCAGGATCTACCATGAAGTCCTCAGTGATCTACTGGTAGATTGCGATCTACCTAATGGACAACCCTGATCTAGAGTGTGTACAGGGATTTCAATGCCATGTATATCTCGTAAACACCATGTGCCTGTAAAACAAAATATACCTGTAGCAGCTTCTAATAGGAGCAGTAGTAATTTCATAATACAGTTCCACTTTGTCAATAAAATGATTTTCAAGCCACCAGCAAGGAAAATTCTCAAAATAATTTTGATGCTACCTTTTTTACCTACTTTTTTGTACTTTTTTCAATTGCATATTGTTGAAAAGTTTTTTTTAAAGAGAAGCTGAAAAATTATCTCCGAGGACAAAACCTCAGCCCAGGCCACTTGTTTAATGATGAATGTCTCAAGGTGTTTGACAGATATTGACTTTTGTGTTATTCCTTCTGCAAGTGCAAGGAGTTGGAGAACTACCCAAGTGCTCCTGCATAAAGAAAGAAGAGACCAAGAAGAGAGAAGCAGCAGCTCCACAGATTGGTGAGCTGGTACAATAAATATTCATGAAAATCTGCAGGCACACAAATTGTAACACATCTGATTACACTTTTATTTAAAAAATGAATCTGCTGCCTGTAGCAATCAGGCATTCTCTTCTCTATGAAGCTGGGGGGTTGTAAAACCTATTCTGGATAATTTGGAGAGAATTATGTGCTGTTTTCAGCACTAGTCCATATCGGCCAAACATGATGCCACTAGACCTTTGTAATTTAGATTTCTAGATTAACAAATTACTACTTAACCTCCTTAGCGGTAATCCCGGATCAGGTTCGGGACAGATATCCACAGTAATCCCGAGCCTGGGTGAGATATATGCAGGAGTTGCTGCAGATCTCTCTGTGTTATGTTTTTTCTTTTATTTAGGGTCTAAAAGTTTGTGAAAAAAAATGTCATGGCTTGTAGACCCTAAACCTGGAAATAATCATAAAGCCAGGGAGGTTAAAGCCCTTGTTCACCCATATTTTTCATTGCTAGCAAAAGTCCATGTTTGGTGCAGCTGATCTGTGCTCTAAGAGAGTGCCCTGCCCTGGTGAGCTTACATCAGCACAGGACTTCGGCATTGCAAAGTATAAATAAATAGTATAAATAATGTAAAATGTACAGATGAAAAGTATGCAGAGAGAAAGAGCTTTACTCCTCCTTTAAAGTGACACTGAAGCGAAAAAAAAACCCCATATGATATAATTATATGTGTAGTACGGAGAATTAATAGAACATTAGTAGCAAAGAAAAGAGTTTAATATTTTTAATTTCAGTTGTATAGCTTTTTTTTTTATAATAACATGTGCATCATTCTCTAATATATGCAGTTTACACTTTACACTCAGCATTTTAAATGATTTCACAGAGCAACACTAATGACCTTTTCAACTTTCCTCTGCAGGAAAACCCTAAACAATTAGAAACATTTGAGATAAGAGCTTCAAAAGACAGTGCTGTCCATGACTTTTTTGGTCTCTGGAGCTCAGATAAGCTGTTTTGCATATAACAACTGAGGTTTCTTAACTCTTCCTGTACTGGAAACAATATCTGTGCTGCTAATGTTTTATTTCTTAGCTGTACAACACATACAATTTATTATATCATAAGTTGATTTTAACTTCAGATTCCCATTAAGGCAGTGACAGAGTGGATTGTGACCCTGAATATTTTGATTTTAATGTGCTGAAATAGACAGTGTGGACATCCACATGCAGGGTGCTACTAGGGATTGTGAACTATAGATTATTGTCTTGACAGTACTACAAAGCCCCATACACACATGCAAGATCTGTCGCTGGAGAGAGATCGTTACTTGATCCCTTGGGCAACAGTGTGAGGGCGGGGCTGTACAGTCAGGTTGCTATCCTCAAAAATGCATCACACGTGGAGACCGTAAACCAATGTGGCCATCTGCAGGCCCTCGTTTATCCACTGTATCAGCTTTTTATTGATGTTATGCTGGATTGTCAAAATCTTTTATGATGAATGTGGAATAGCTGATCATTTGAATTTATATACAGAATCTAAGTAATTTTGAAATGTGTAAAGCTGAACTGAACGGGATTACATACTTAATAAAAGTGGAATTTTATGGGAAAAAAAGGATTTGGCCTGGATTTCTACTTTGAGACCTCTTATGTGTTTGTTTGTTTATAGTTCTAAAAATACTATACTGTACTATCTATGCTATGATTTCTTTATTACAGGACAACAGAAAATGCATAATGTGTCTGTTACCAGATCAGATGAGATTGCTACTGAACAGGAGTTTTTTCACAGTGGGGAAGAACAAATCAGCTTAGCTTCAAGAGGAGGTAATTATAAAGTCAAGATCTCCGCTGCAACTAAACAGCTTTCACGCACAGAAAATCATATATGGAGGTTTGCAGAGTGCAGAGCCGGATTTTCCATAAGGCACTGTAGGCACATGCCTACAGGCACCTTATGTAAGACAAGGGGCCCCTTCCTCAGATCACTGACCTCAGGAGTTTACAGTCTAATCTCTGCCTCATATCACTGACCTCAGGTACTTACACCCTAATCTTTTTGTCTCATGTCGCTAAGGATGATATAAGACAGTGATTAACCACTTTACCCCCGCGCGTACGGATTTCTCCGCCCCTTTTTCCATCCTTTCACCCCCAGGGACGGAGAAATCTGTACTCTGCGCACTCCCGCCGCTGTCCGCGTTCCCGCTCGTAAACACGCCGCCCGCCGCTAGTAAACACGCCGCCGCCCGCTCGCCCAGAGATCAACGAACGGGAAAATCCATTCCCGTTCGTTGATCTAAGCCCCGCAATGACCTGCTGCCGCTCGGCTGAGCAGCGCGATCATTGTGAAAAAATAACAAAGTCCCAGCCTCTTTCTACTTCCTGCAAGAGTCCGGAAGGACGCTTGCAGGTAGCATGAAACAAATTAGTAATGTTGCCATCTTGTGGCCAAATAGTAAAACTACACCCTAACCATTTTCTACACACAAATAAACTTGTTTTACACAAAAAATTAACTCCTTACCTCCCACACTCCCCAATTATTTTTTTTTTGTAATTAAAAAAAAAATAAAAAATTTACAATAAAAAAAAAAACATAAATAGTTACCTTAGGGACTGAACTTTTTAAATATTTATGTCAAGAGGGTATAACACTGTTACTTTATAAACTATTGGCTTATAATTAGGGATGGACGCAAAACTGAAAAAAATGCACCTTTATTTCCAACTAAAATATTGGCGGCAAACATTGTGATAGGGACATAATTTAAACGGTTTTATAACCGGGATAAATAGGCATATACATTTAATGGGTTTTAATTACAGTAGCATGCATTATTTAAAAACTATAAAGGGCGAAAACTGAAAAATAATAAATTTTTTTCCCACATTTTTTCCTATTTTCCCATTAAAACACATTTAGAATAAAATTATTCTTGGCATAATGTCCCACCTAAAGAAAGCCTAATTGGTGGCGAAAAAAACAAGATATAGTTCATTTCATTGCGATAAGTAATGATAAAATTATAGACGAATGAATGGAAGGAGCGCTGAAAGGTGAAAATTGCTCTGGTGGTCAAGGGGTAAAACTCCTCAGTTGGGAAGTGGTTAAAGTGTAATGCTGGGAATACACGTTTCGTTTTTGCCTTCGTTTTAGCCTTCGATTCGTTTGGTAAACAAATCGAGTGTTGAAAATGTATGTGAAAATAGTCATAATCTCATTATAGTTTCGATTAATAGACCCCAAAAACGAACGACTAGTGATCGAACATGTTTGATATTATCTCTCTTTATCCATCTAATCGAACCATTGGTAGGCTTGATGGCTGTTCAGATCGATTATATATTCGTTTATGCCGTCCGTCCCTGTACTACGTTTCGTTTCTTTGCAGCCTTCGATCATTGGAAAAACGAAACCATCAGAATCGAAAAAAAAAAAAAAAACGAAACCGTGGGTGGTGATATTAACCGTACGATCGATTATTTCGGGATCGAAAAGGACAAAAGGCACAATCGAAACGAAGGCTAAAACGAAGGCAAAAACGAAACATGTATTCCCAGCATAGGATTCTAAGGACAGTAAGACTGTAGACACACTATGAGCGCTTTCTGAGAACTTTTCTGATCCTCCAATTGACTTACCTTAAAATCCAGGTAAATAGCTGTAAAATTTTACCGCAATTTTACAGAGATTTTAATGCAAGTCTAACGTTAAAGAGATTCTGAAGTCTCTTTTTTCCCTGCTTTTGTCATAAATTCCTGTTAAGCATGAATGCCCCCTTTAAATCGCTGCATTCCCGTGGCAGATGAGTGATTTATTTCTGTGTAATTGACCTGCAAAGTTCTATGACTTTGCAGGTCGTAGATTATGCTGCCCTGACACGCAGGGCTTCTCTTCCTGGAGAGTCTGAGCTTTGAGCTGTAGCTCAGCCTCTCCGCAATCAATCTCCGCGGGTCTCCGCCTCCTCTCCGCCCCTCCCAGTGAAAGGAAGACTGAGAGGGGCGGGGAGAGGTGGCGATCCACAGAGATTGACTGCAGAGGAGGCAGAGCTACAGCCTGATGCTCTGCCTCATTGAGGAAGGGAAGCCCTGCAAGCTACGGAGCTCTGCAGGGCTATTAAACAGCAGTAAATCACCCATCTGCCCCGGGGATGCGGCAATTCAACAGGGGCATTCATGCTGTACAGGAATTTATGACAAAAACATGTAAAAAAAGAGACTTCAGACTCTCTTTAAGTATCTTGTATAATGAGATGTTGGTGATAACTACATTATCTGTAGTCTTTTCATCCTGTCAATGAAGGAAGCTCTTTAAAACAGCATTCTGACCAGTTCAGCCTCGGCTGGTGCTATGAAATTGTCTGTGCAGGAACGTCCAACTGTAACCCTTCGTGGCCAGTTTAGCTATGTCATACGTGGCCTTCTGCACCAATGCAGAGGTCAGTATGCACTCCCATGGTCCAGAGGTGGGATTCCCAGTCAGATTATTATCAGATTTGGGAGACCTGTTGGCTTTTAACTGAGACCCATTTTAGAGTGCTGACAGAACTAACGGTGGTAAGACTGTCTAGTAACTGTTACTTTTGGTGCACTTTAAAGAAACACTACATTGAAAAAAGTAAGCAGTTAAAATCTGACAGAACCTACAGGTTTTAGACTAGTCTATCTCCTCATGGGGGAATCTCAGGGTTTTCTTTGTTTTCAAAAGCATTTCCTAAACAGCGGTTTAATTGCCACAAAAGAAGCTATCAGCCAACCTCCCTACTCACTTGCACACATTTTGGTAGTAGCAACTGCCATTCAGGAAATGCTTTTGAAAACAAAGACAACCATAAAAATCCCCCATGAGCAGATGGGCTTGTTCTTTCAGCTTTTAACTACTTACTTTGTTCACTGTAGTGGTCCTTTAAAGGATGTCAATACAACTAACTTGTTGGTATCTATACATTTATAGCCAGCCAGCTGTTTTTCAACCCCACGTTTTCTATTTGGATTAAAAAGGAGGATGAGCCATTCGTTGAAGATGCTCCGTCCACGGCCCTACCAACTGCTTGTCCAGGTATGGAGATAAATGCATCACTCTGGCTTAGCTGATTCAGTTTTTCATGTAATGTGCTCAATAATGATTTCCATAAAATTGCTGGTTACCGTAGTTGTTACTGTAGCAAAAATGTAATCCTTTTGATATAAAAAATAAACTAAAATGATCTTTGTTAGGCTGGATTCACAGTGGTTAGTTGCATAACCCCGGCATTAAAATGAGTGAACCGCAATGGAGACTGGACATAGACATTAACCTCCCTGGCCATACGCAGATGCGGTGGCTGCGTCCGCGGGAGGGATTTTTTTAATTAAATTTTTTTTTTATGTTAGCTAGCACTAGGCTAGCTCACTGTGGCCCCCAAGTCCCTCGGCACCGGTCTGAACCCCCCCCCCCCCGATCGCCGCCGGCAACACTCACCCGTCCGCGATCCCGCGAGAGCCGCAGCTTCCCAACTGGCATCACTCGTCGCTATGGCGACAACTGGACATGACGTCATGCGCAGTTCCAAACCTCCCCATAGCGAAGCCGGGTGTTGATTGGTAGGCTGCGCCATCGCGGGATCCCTGGGGGGTATGTATACCGGAGGTGATCGGGGGCGATAGGAGGGGACCAGAGGGAATTTGGGGACATGGTTAGCTAGTCAAGTGCTAGCTCAACCAAATAAAACCATTTTTATTTTTAAAAAATCCTCCCGGGGCCATGTGATCCCATGTGGCGGCTAGCCCGACACTGTGTCAGGCTTACCGCCAGGGAGCTTAGATTGAATCCTTGTGCAGATTGTTTGATACTCCTTCCTATATTGCCTGATGAAGCGGGGTTGAACCTGCGAAACGCGTTGCATTTCTTTTTGGAGTTCCTAATAAATGTGTTTGACTGTCTGAATCGCAGTCGTTGTCGTGTCTGCTTGATGGAGGTAAGACCACCACTTCCTCCTTCAATTTTGCCATTTAAATTGGTTTTTAAGCTCATTTAATCTAATCTTATACTTTTGGCGCCTCTGTTCATTGTATACAATTACCGCCAGGGAGGTTAATACAAAGCCTGCATGCAGCGAGTTAGAATAACATGGTCCGTTACAACGCAGTACTGTGAACAGACCCATAGAACTGTATGGGCGGTGAGCTGACATGTAGAATTATTCTGCAATGCAACTGATCGCTGTGAACTAGGCCTAAGCCTTAGATGTGAATGATGCTGCTACACTTAGGAGGGAAGAAGCACAGTGAAGTAAACCTATGGGGAGAAAAGTATAAGGACTACTAGGGTTAGTATTATATGTAGCTATGTTTATTTCATCATGTCACTCCAGGTACATTTTAAGTATAAAATAAAAGCAGTGAGTACATTCAATAACAGAAGTGGCTACTATAGGCTAGCCACCTCTTTTACTGCAATTGATAAACAGACTAAGGCAGCATATATTGCACCAGCAGCACTTCAGTTCCATATTGAATCCATTATGTTGCATTGGCTCAAATGGTGCAGGTCCACAAACTTAGCAGGGTCATGGCAGCACCTCAGTCAGTGCACCAGTTACTATGGCAGGGCTGATTATATCAGTGACCGATTATAGAGTATTCCGCCCTGGTACTAGGTTAAAGAGTACTGAAGGTCAATATGACAGATCCTATCAATTACAGGTACTATTTTAATAAGGTTGGATGGGGAAGGGGTTTCGCGGGGGTTAAATACTTACCTGTCCCAACGTGTTCTGGTCACAGATCATGCTCCGCCCTCCCCTCCCCCCCCCCGGCAGTGCAGTGGCGGCCAAGTTTCTGAAGACTGTCAAAGCTCTTCGAAAAACTCTGCCTTCGTTGCCGTAGCCCATCCCCAGTTCCACAGCCACCAATTAGTACACAGCTGCTGAGCTGGGGGCAGGCCGTGGCAATGCAGATGGGTGTGGCCAGAGCCTCGGCAGGCAGTTTGAAAAATGATTGCCTGAGCCCAAATCCAAGGGGAGGTGGAGAGTTCACCTTCCTGAAGGGATGACGCCAGGACAGGTATTTAACCCCGCGATCCCTCCAATCCTCTATCATTTCGGTGGTCAGTTTGACCTTAGGCACTCTTTAAAGAGAATCTGACATTTATGTTAAGCAGTATGAGCACAGCTAAAACACTGCATTCCTGCGGCAGAACAATGTAATTAAACCCTCCAAATCCCGGGGAAAAATTCCACGACTTTCCAGGTTGTGGATTTTGTTGCCCGGGGGAGGCAGAGCTTTGTGCTGTAGCTCTGCCTCCAGTCGCATCCATCTCCATGGATCTCCACCTCTAACCGCCCCTCTCAGTGAAAGAAGACTGAGCGGGGCGGGAGGAGGCGAGATCCGCGGAAATTGAAGCGAGTAGAGGCAGAGCTACTGGACAAAAATCTGCCTCTCCAAGGAAGGAGCACCGAATTTTGCCCCAGGATTTGCGGGGTTTAATTACATTCTTCTGCCACAGAAATTCAGCGTTTTAGCTATGCTCAGACTGCTTAACATAAATGTCAAATAAAAAGAGGATTTTTGTAAGGCTTCAGAATCTCTTTAAAGAGAACCCGAGGTGGGTTCTAAGAACGCTATTAGCACACAGAGGCTGGGTCTGCATATCCTGTCCAGCCTCTGTTGCTATACAGTTCCCCCCACAGGCCCACCTGCGCTCTGCTTGCCCCCCATAAATCAGACGCCGAGCTAGCGATACACAGCGTGTCGCATCCGGCTGTTTACCTCTTGATCTGTCACTCTTGCTGCTCCCCTGCCTCCTCCATAGCGCCGGTCTCCGCCCGCGTCCCTTCCCTCCCTGCTGATTGGAGGGAAGGGACGCGGGTGGGGCCGGCGCTATGGAGGAGGCGGGGGAGCGGCGAGAGTGACACATCAAGAGGTAAACAGCCGGCTGCGACGCTGTGTGTCGCTAGCTCAGCTTGTGATTTATGGGGGGCAAGCAGAGCGTGGGGGGAACTCTATAGCAACAGAGGCTGGGTAGGATATGCAGACCCAGCCTCTGTGTGCGAATAGCATTCTTAGAACCTACCTCGGGTTCTCTTTAAGTACCTTATTGTGGTCCCTTAAAGTCCCCAGTGGAGCAATGCTTCATCTTAGTTACAGGTCCAGTATTCAGCAAGGTTTGGTATTTACTTCACCTCTGTTTCCTCTGCAGGTGAAAATCTTCAGATAGTGAAGCAAGAGGAAGAGTTTGCCATTGACAAATGTAAAGTGTCTGAAATTCAAGATTCCACTCAGCTTTTTTCTGACAAGGAAAATTCTCAGGAAACACATGAGATTGTAGAAGACGCTCCTTTCATAAAGGAAGCAGAGAATGCTACAAAGGGAGAAGAAAGCCTCCTCTCCATTGTACTTAGAAGAACAGACACCGGGAGTTATCAATATTCCAGTAGCTGCAAAGGTTTGGAGTACACGCAAGCTCTTACTAGGATAGCTGAGAAGAAGACTTGTTATAAGCCCAAGCAGCCCCTCTTTCTAGCACCAAACAAGGAAGTACTTAGTGTCCATGTTCATACAGATTCCCACCAGAAGATAGCGCAAGCTACAAACAAACCCTTTCAATGCAACATCTGTGAGAAATATTTCAAGACTTTGGGCATCCTGAATGTGCATATTAAGACTCATAGTGGCGTCCGGCCGCATCAATGCACCGAGTGTGGTAGAGGGTTTCGGGATAACTGGAACCTTAAAGTTCACCAAAAAATTCATACAGGGGAGACCGCTTACAAGTGCTCTGTGTGCGAGAAAGGTTTCATCCAGTACGCCACATACATGAAACATCAACGCGTTCACACGGGTGAAAAGCCATACTCCTGCTGCTATTGTAACAAAAGATTCACAAACAGCTCAAACCTGTTGCGGCATCACAGAACACACACAGGTGAAAAACCTTACACCTGTATGGAGTGTGGCAAAAGTTTCAGCTATAACACCAGTCTTACACAGCATAAAAGAGTCCATATTGTGCCACCTATATAGATTATGATAAATGGCAAATAACAGTCACAACTCTAGACTGTAACTCTGTAATCTTGTGTCTAAAAAACTTTATTTTTAAGGACCTGCAACTTTTTAAAGAGCCAGAATAACTTTATTTGTAACAAACAATTTTCCACAGTTGAGTTTTTAGGAGCCACTTGTCTCATTTTTAATCATTGCTAAAATTTATCTACAAAGTAATGTCCATGTTTCCAATGGAGGCGGGTGTCCTGAACCCAATGCACAGCAATGGAATAGTTTTACATTGCATGTATTGCGTGCGGAGCGATCCGAGAATCTGCAGCATGCTGCAGATTCCTACACGGCTGCATCCGCCCCCTGTCTCGTCTAGTCACTTCCGTATCGGTAGATGGAGGAGTAACGCGGCCAGCAGCGGTAGTGATGCGATGTGGCGCATCACTAATCAATGGAAAAGGGCCCTTACTCTTTATGCTGGAAATCTGTTGGGTTTTAACTGATCAGTTGTTCCATAGCAGTGCATTGTGAGAAAGCTTTCAGTTAAAATTCATATGATGTGAACATGAGTCATAGGAAAACATGGATATTACCTTCACCTTGGCTGCACATCAGTTGCCTGTTCATTTATAACTGACAATAACTGATTCAGTGCAAAACAACCTGCAACTTATGCGTTTTAACTGATCAATTGTTCCATAGCAGTGAATTTTGAAAAAGCTTTTAGTTAAAGAGAACCTGAACTAAAAATAAAAAGTCAAAATAACTGTAACGGTCTTGTGTCGTAGCTCAGATGTCTGATTATGTGGTGATCTGCAGAATCACCAATAATGCAGACGCTATACCTGATTATGTGTGATCTGCAGAATCACCAATAATACCAGTATAGCAGACAAAGAGCTGAGTGTGTAGTGATTTGATGCAACCGTAACTTTAATAGTATAATGAGGCCTCACCAGAGGGCTGGTGAGGTACTATTAGTACACTGAGCGTGCACTAGAGTACAAGCTCCAGCAAGCTGGAGAAGACAATACCGAAGAGGCTGAATCTCCCGTGGAGCTGGTGATTCAGAATGTACTGCAGCCGAGTGAGACACCACCAGAACTGCACTAAAGAATAACTTCACCAGAGGCGCTGGTGAAGCTAGCACCTCATCAGTGGCGAGGGCCCACTGATGAGTAGAGTGGTCTGACAGGCAAGTTTTGGCAACAGAGAGGGAAGTATCGGTACAGAATCGTGAGACAGGAGAGTAGTCGGTAATCAGGCAAAGGTTCAGCAACTATAGGCAAGGTACAGGATCGGAAAGCAAGATCAGAGTCAGAAAAATAGCCAAGAGTCATACACAGGAGATCAATACAATAGGCAATATCCTAGTCTAAGTGTGAAGTCTTTGGCATCAACACCCGGGAACTAGTCTAACAAATAAACAATAACAATGTAGCAATATCCTAGACTAGGTGTGAAATCCTTAGCATCAACACCTGGGATCTAGTCTAAGGTCTGAGCGCTAACACGCCAGTATTCACGACAACAGACAGCGTGTGAGTGAAGCCCGGTGGCTTAAGAGACAGAGGAGACCTCACTGGCACGCCCCCTACAATCAACCAATCCGGGACGCCGTGAGTCTCCTTTGACGTCAGCCGACCAGCAGGTCAGCTGACGCCTCTCTTCCTGGCATAAAGATCCTGTCTGTGCGCGCGCCCGCGCAAGACAGCGCCCCTATGAGCCCAAGAAAGCCCTGTCCTCGGCGTCCTAGACGCTGGAGAGACAGGCAAGAGCACGAGGGCAGCTGTGGCGGCGGAACCGTTCACCGCAGCCACCTCCGCTCCTGGTGACCCAGACGCCAGGGAATTGAGCGGAGACATGGAGGCAGCTGCGGCGGTGGCACCGATCGCCGTAGCTGTCATTAAACTTGTTACAATAACCATACATAGGTCGTACGCACCTCCCATGTAGTCTGCTCATCAATCTCTCCTCGTCCTGTTTGTCCACTGTGATCGATGAAGTCAAAATAAACATACACAAGCCATACTTACCTCCCGTGTAGTCTACTCCTCACACTCTTTCTCCTCTCCCGCGTCCTGTTTATCCACTGTGATCAAGGGAATTCTCCGTCCTCCATTTTAAAAATGGCCATTACCCCATAACAGCTTTCCGGTCAGCACACTGTTAAACTGTAACATCGCCCATTTGAGCCATACGGAAACTCAGGAGCTTCCAGCTTTTCGACCCCCCAGGCAGCTAGCACAGTGAGATCAGAACAAAACCGGTTTCCCTTGCCACCCTTCGGCCGTTTCACCATTTAGGTTTCTGTTTGAAGATGCAGAGGAGCTAATGGGTAAATCACCTAAGCATGACGTGTAATGTCTCTTGGAAGTTTATCTAAGCTGTGGCAATTAAATAAAATATTAATAAATACTAATAGACAGATTTAGAGCAAGCAGAGGCTGTATAACAAACATACATCTAAAGGGATGTGGGGATGCCTCTTAGTATTGTAATGCTGTGTCTGCACAGAGAACACCATGTAACAACACTGACAAATACACATTCTTTTGCTGTTACCGAACAGGTTTTTGTGAATGTGCTTCTGTAAATTACCGAACTTCTACCGCACCTGTGAAAATCTTGATGAATTAGCAAAAACAGTGTAAAAACCTGTTTGCGGTATCTTCCCGCCTTGTTTTTTTAATAGAACAGCCTTTGATGAATTGACGCAATTTTCTTGTGCATGTTGTTACAGCAAAAAAGATGGGATCTTCCTAGATAAAGTGGATGAAGGGTCCCCAGCCCAACACCATAGATAATGTGCAAATGGACCTATTTAATGATAAATCAATACCAACATTTCCAGTCTTGGCCAAGTCTATGTATCGAGCCTGAACAATTGTTGCTTACATTAAGCTAGTCACAGAAGATCCGGGATGCCTCTAGAGACAACAAACTGATGTCCAACACAACCTTGAATGGTCATATCAACTGTCAAATGTTGTCCTTGCTGGCAACTTCCTCGGGCCTCTTGCATATGGTAGGCTGAACTTAACCAACCCCCACAGCTAACCATAATCATCCCCCTCCCACAGCTAACCTTAACCAAGGCTGAACTACATGCTCATTGGGCAGTTTAGCCTCCGTTTTGCGTCTGAGTGCAGCTTCCGGTTCTGGGTCCTGGTGGGACGGGGAAGACAACAAAGGAGCCATTTCATGCAGTTATCTGGAGTGCTGGGGTTGGCTGCCACCTAATGCTGTATTCGGTGCTTTGGTGCCTAATGCTACATTTGGGAGTAGGGGTGGTGCTTATGGTGGCCTCATGTAAATTTGCCCCATTGTTGCTAGGACCAGTCCTGACTACAGGATCACTTGAAGTTTTCTTAATTTAGATTCTCTTCCAGAGATTTTGGCCCTTTCTGGTGCCTGGTTATCTGGGTTTCCAAAAGTGTTTCAAGTGAATTTGTGTAAAGCGAACTGTGGCATTTGAATAGACTACCTGCTTGCAATTATTTTCATACTATACTAAGGGCTCGTTTCCACTGTTGCGGCGCGATTTCGCCGGCATTCCGACGCTTGTAAAAACGCATGCGGATGCGTTTCCGCATGCGTTTTTACCCGCGATTTCGCATGCGGTTTCGCATGGCAGGGTGCCATGCGAAATTAACCATGACACTGCCAGGGCAAAATAACATTGAAAAAGGTGCGAAATCGCGGGTAAAAACGCATGTAACAAACGCATGCGTTTTTACTATTAAATACATTAGCGGCGATTCGCACGGATTCCCGACGCAGGCGAATTCTGTGGGTCCCGTCGTGCAGATTTGGCCCGCCGCCAAATCGCTCCCGCACGCCGCACATGTGGAAACAGCCCCGGCCACTTCAGTGTAACAAGCGAATCCGCATCTCGTCGCCGCATGCGGATTCGCTATGGTGGAAACGAGCCCTAATTCGTACATTCATACTAGTTGCTTTCTGCTGTATATTATACAGTATATTAGTGTCTAAATTATTTGGATTTATAGCTGGATTTTTAGAACTTTTTTAAATGTTACAAATAAATGTATGTTTTTCTATGAACCAACTACTGTTATCATTTTATTTTAGGGGTGACAAACTCCAATGCACAGTGGGGCTGAAAGGGAAAACTGGGACCTAGTTGCGGGCCATCCTCGATATCTAGTGGCCAGTTCCCTGATGGCTAGTCGCATCGGTGTCGCTAGGGCCTTTGATCCTGGGCACCGGCCTGGAACCTGTTGCTATGGTGCCCCGGATTGATTCAGTGGCAGGAGGGGGCACTGAGCGGAGCGGCGGGGGGGAGCGGGCAGTTACAAACTCACCTCCGATCTCCGCAGACACAGCCTCCAGCTGCTTCCGACTTCCTCCTCCAGCGTCCGTCGCCTTGGTTACAGCGCCCCCTGTGATGACGCCAGAGGAGGAAGTCGGAAGGAGCTGGAGGCTGTGTCTGCAGCGATCGGAGGTGAGTTTGTAACTGCCCGCTCCCCCCCCGCCGCTCCGTCCAGCTTCCCGCTTCCTTACTCCCGCCTCCCTGGGGGAAGCTACCTATCTAACCTATACTGGGGCAAACTGCCTATTTAATCTATACTTGGGGAAGCTGCTTATCTGATCTATACTGGGGAAAGCTACCTATCTAACCTATACTGGGGGAAGCTGCCTATCTAATCTATTCTGGGGAAGCTGCCTATCTAATCTGTAGTGGGGGAAGCTACCTATCTAATCTATACTGGGAGAAGCTATCTATCTAACCTATACTGGGGGAACCTACCTATCAGGGGCGGACATACGGCCGTGCAGGCCGTGCCGCCGCACGAGGGCCCCTGAAGTTCCGTTTTCTTCAGGGGCCCATGGCATTAAGTATTTTTTTTTTTTTTTTTTTAATATTTTTTTTTTTTTAATTATTTTATTCCCGGGGGCCCCCCGACTCCTATCCTCCCTCCCTCCCTCACCTCGGGGGGCCCCCTCCCGATATGCGCGGCGGGAGAGCGAGCGAGCGGCAAATGCAGGAAGGGCTCTCCAGGCATCCGCTAGAGGCCCAGCCGCTTGGTCTCCAATATGTCTCCAGTTGGAGACATATTGGAGACTCAGCGGCTGGGCCTCTAGCGGATGCCTGGAGAGCCCTGAAGACTTCCTGCATTTGCCGCTCGCTCTCCCGCCGCGCATATCGGGAGGGGGCCCCCCGAGGTGAGGAAGGAAGGGAGGGAGGGAGGATAGGAGTCGGGCCCCCCACCCGGATAGCTACCCACCCGGCTACCTAACCACCTACCCACCCGGCTACCTACCTACCCACCCACCAGGCTTCCTACCTACCCACCCGACTACCTAACCACCCACCAGGCTTCCTACCTACCTACCCACCCGGCTACCTACCCACCCACCAGGCTTCCTACCTAACCACCCACCAACTACCTAACCACCCACCCGGCTACCTACCCACCCGGCTACCTACCCACCCGGCTACCTACCTACCTACCCGGCTACCTACCTAACCACCCACCCGGCTACCTACCTAACCACCCACCCGGCTACCTACCGGGCTAGTTACCAACCCACCCACCAGGCTACCTACCCACCCACCCGGCTACCCGGCTACCTACCTAACCACCCACCCGGCTACCTACCTAACCACCCACCCGGCTACCTACCGGGCTAGTTACCAACCCACCCACCAGGTTACCTACCCACCCACCAGGCTACCTACCTACCCACCCACCAGGCTACCTACCCACCCACCAGGCTTCCTACCTACCCACCCGGCTACCTACCTACCCACCAGGCTACCTACCCACCCACCAGGCTACCTACCTACCCACCCACCAGGCTACCTACCCACCCACCAGGCTTCCTACCTACCCACCCGGCTACCTACCTACCCACCCGGCTACCTACCCACCCACCAGGCTTCCTACCTACCCACCCAGCTACCTACCTAACCACCCACCCGGCTACCTACCTACCCACCCACCCGGCTACCCACCCACCAGGCTTCCTACCTAACCACCCACCCGGCTACCTACCTAACCACCCACCCGGCTACCTACCGGGCTAGTTACCAACCCACCCACCAGGCTACCTACCCACCCACCCGGCTACCCACGCACCCACCAGGCTACCTACCTACCCACCCACCGGGCTACCTACCTACCTACCGGGCTAGTTACCCACCCACCCACCAGGCTACCTACCCACCCGGCTACCTACCCACCCACCCACCCACCAGGCTACCTACCCACCCACCCACCAGGCTACCAACCCACCCACTCACCCACCCACCCACCAGGCTACCAACCCACCCACCCACTCACCCACCCACTAGGCTACCTATCCACCCAACCACCCATGGGAGCTGCGCGCCGGATGGAGGCTGGGACAGGAGGTCTGCTGCTGCAGGTGAGTAAATGTTTTTGTTTTATTTATATTAGCAGGTGTATGTTCTGGGCAGGTCTGCCACATGATTGCATGTATTTTCTTCGCAAATCTGCCAACATGATTGCATGTATTTTCTGGGCATATCTGCCGACATGATTGCACGTATTTTCTGGGCATATCTGCCGACTTGTTTGCACGTATTTTCTGGGCATATCTGCCGACTTGATTGCATGTATTTTCTGGGCATATCTGCCGACTTGTTTGCACGTATTTTCTGGGCATATCTGCCGACTTGATTGCACGTATTTTCTGGGCATATCTGCCGACTTGATTGCACGTATTTTCTGGGCATATCTGCCGACTTGATTGCACATATTTTCTGGGCATATCTGCCGACATGATTGCACGTATTTTCTGGGCATATCTGCCGACATGATTGCACGTATTTTCTGGGCATATATGTGTATTTTCTTGAGAAAACCTGCACAATTATGTGAATTTTCTGGGGAAAGGGTCACCAAAACTTGGGCCCACTGTCTTTGCGTTGCACTTTTCAAGGGAACCTGAGGTGAGAATAATATTGAGGCTGCCATATTTCTCTCCTTTTAAGCAATACCAGTTGCCTGGCTGCCGTGCTGGTCCTCTGCCTCTTATTCTTTCAACCATAGACCCTGAACAAGCATGCAGCAGGTCAGGGGTTTCTGACAATATTGTCAGAACTGAGAAGATTAGCTGCATGCTTGTTGCTGGTGTAATTCAGTTTATTACTGCAGCCAAATAGATCAGCAGGGCCGCCAGGCAACTAGTATTGTTTAAAAGGAAATAAACCCTCACCCCGGGTTCGCTTTAAGTTACAGTTAGCTCCGCCCTCATCCGGTCATTGCCACGCCGCAGGTTCTATCCACTAATTTTTGCCGCGGCGCGCGAATTAGCCACGCCCATATTGTCATAGGGGGCCCACAATTACAATTTTGCACAGGGGCCCACTGCTGGCTGTGTCCGCCACTGCTACCTATCTAACCTATGCTGGGGGCAGCTACCTATCTAATCTACGCTGGGGACAGCTACCTATCTAACCTATGCTGGGGATAGCTACCTATCTAACCTATACCAGCCAGCCGAAGACAAGACAGAAGCCAGGTGAGGGGCTTATATATGTGAAATGCTGCCTATTGAATATGTTTAAGTTAGGCTATGTTCATGCACATTTGGCCTCGCCTTTGACCACGCCCACTTTACATGGCATAACCACGCCCATTTTTCACCACGATGCGCACCGCACACTCATTCCCTCTTGGTGCTCAGGGGTGCCCCTGATCTCACAGGAACCTAGAAACTCCCCTGGCTAGTCGTCTTCCCTCCCTCATATAGTTCCCTAGTGTCTAGTGGCCGCCTCCCTCCCCATACAGTTCCCTCGTGTCTAGTGGTTCTCCCTCCTTTATACAGTTCCCTGGTGTCTAGTGCCCCCCGATTCCCTGTACAGTTCCCTGGTGTTTAGGGGTTCTCCCTCCCCTATACAGTTCCCTGGTGTCTAGTGCCCCCCTACCTCTCCCATACAGTTCCCTGGTGTCTATTGTCCACTCTACCTTCACCATGTGACTTCATAGTTTCAGTGATTAGCCATATAGGCTTTAGCACTGAGGTGCGATAATGTAAAGTGGGGAAACCACTTGTGCACCAAAGAATTGTCTTGTAGACCAGAGTTTGACATGTCAACTTTATATACTCTATATCCTGTGAAAAGGCCATTTATTTTTCTTCCTTTTGCTTGGCTAATAACTATGTACGCTTCAAACTATTCTAAAACTATAAATACGTACCCAGAGTCAGATAATTCAAAGCAGTATTCCATATTCAGCAACATTACAGGGGAAGTGTGGTAAAAGGTCTTGTCAGAAGTGGGATTTGAACCCACGCCTCCAGAGGAGACTGCGACCTGAACGCAGCGCCTTAGACCGCTCGGCCATCCTGACTATGTACTGTTATAGTAGGGGCACATGTTCAGGCTCACTCCTCTTTTATACTTATTGACTACTTAGAAGGTATTTACTATAATTAATCTATATGTTTACTTCTGTATACACAATGTTTGTGTATATAACAAACGTGTATACAGAATTTATATAAATTCATGATAATACTGACTGAATCAGTATAGGAAAATACGTATTCCTAGCTTCTTCTAGCTACTTTGAAGCTTTCTTGCTCATCACCAGCCCCAGTGGCCTAATGGATAAGGCACTGGCCTCCTAAGCCAGGGATTGTGGGTTCGAGTCCCATCTGGGGTGAATTACCTTTTGTGTCTTACTTAACTATTTTCTTTGTGCTTTGTCACATAAATTAAACCATTAGAAACTAAAACTGTTCCCACTAACCTTTATGAGGAAAAGTGCCCTCCCTGACAGAAAATTTGATTTTTGTGTATTGTTCAATGTTAACACATCGGTCCTTAGTGTATGTTTTCAGCAACGTATATGTGATGATAAAGAGAAATCGATTTGCTTGAAATGATTGCTTTTGACACGAGACCGGAATAAAATAGATACACGATTAGGTTTTATAAGTATTAAACGATTATTATCTACATTACACAATTCAGCCGTCGTTGTGCTGCCACCTACTGGTTAAATGCTATACTGACCAGTACATGAACACAACTCTCAGGGAATGCAGTAAGCTACACACTGGTATGTACTGTGTGTTGCTTACCCTCGCTTGAAATGATCCAGTAAAGTGGTGAATGCAGAGGATACATAACAAAGCAATGCACACACTAAATAGGTTTCTACAAATTGCTGTGATTTTTTTTTTAAGTTGCTGAGACTGTGCAGTTATATGCTTGTCTTTGTTGAGAAATAGCACTCCTCACACCAAAACATTAATCCAATGTGTTTTGCTCTGCTCTATGCAATAGTTTGCGTGCTCCTTGCAAAAAGAATAATTGGGGTATGTCAAATGTTTACATGAATTACTATTCAATTAGAAAAACTGAGGTCTGTTCACTAGACAATATGCATGAGAGAGGGTGCAAAGCCAAAGAAATCAAAGAGGTTCTGTAAGAAGAGAAACATCTGAGTTGCCTGCGCAGTAGAGCGGACCCGATCGGCTTTTTCTGCCTGAGCCTGATCAGAAAGCCGCTACTGTGCTGGAACCGGGGAAGGTAAATATTGCAGGTGCTACTTGTCAGCTGTGGTTTTGGGCTGCCAGCCCTGGAACTGAGGGGCAGAGGAGGACAGGGGAGGTCTCATTAGGTTCCAGAGGCTTCCCCCTCATAAGGGAAGGTTTTTTGTTTTTTCTTTGGTTGCAGTTCCTCTTTAAAAAAAATTGCAATAAGTACTGAGCCACAGGTAGCCTATGAACAAGTTCAAGGTGTATAAATAATGAAGTCCAATGTTAACCTGTGGTCAGAGGAAATTGAAATGGCCACCCCTTCCAGGCTCCGACAGGAGGTTGGAAGACGCAACGTTTGCAATACCTTCTGACAAAGGGCTTACTTCTAGTCACTCACAGGTGTGTATGGCCCATACACACCTGTGACTGATGTCGCCCGACAGGAATCCCTTGGGCGACATTGGGCCAACACTGTACAGATGCAAAGTGAGCTGGTCAGTCCGCGTGCGTGACGTCACATGGCGGGGCAAGCGGCTGCACAAATGAATTGTCGCTAGGCTAAGTTGATCCACCTGGCGGATTGCTAGAATGGAGGGAATCGGGGGCTACTGTACACATGTTGGATTATCTGCCACCTCAGCCGAATTTAACCAAGATGTCTACAGAGCTTTAATTCCGAAACAATGCTGTCAGGATGAGGGCCCTTTTCCACTAGGTAACGGTTTGTTGCAATTGCGTTATCTTCCATTTCTGCTGCTGTGACTTTCCCGTGATTGCAACGCGATCCATCGGGTACTAGCACAACTGAAGCAAAAATCGGGCAGGCCAGCGAATGGGATTAAGGAAAAAAAATATCTTGCTGGTGGAAAAACAGTACTGCGATTTACTTGTTAATCACAGAGCTGTTGCAATCGGCAAAACGTCCCCATTCCTTTTTTTTAAGTGGATTGCATCCTATTGGAAAAGGGCCCTAACAATGGACTTGATTATTTGTACACCTTGAACCTATTCATAGGCTACCCGCTACTGCTTAGTACTTTTTGCTCATCGCATATTATTGCTTGTGGACTTTGCTTATAAGTTGCCTGCTGCCTGCCAGCTTCTGTCTTCTGTGTAAATATAGGTGTGTCACATTTGCATTGGATACTTTTTGCTACATTAGCACTATATAAGTGTATATTAGGTTTGATACATATAATTCACAAATTATACAAAGATTTTGCAACATATACTAGTGTGCTAGTGATTTTCTTACTTAAAATGATTTACTATTGTTAAAAAGAGTAAAGCACCATACACACTAGTTGAAACTTGATCAAGGTTACCTGCACAGCAGCCCCTGACTCCCCTTGGCCGAGAGCATTGTGCTCCCAACTTACTCCGCCCATCACGCGTCATCATTTCCACGCCGCTCTGTCGGTCCTCTGCCCCCTGGCATAGGAAAAGAACAGGTTGCTAGCCTGCAGGATATCGCCGCGTCTGTACATCCCTGCAATTCTGCCTGAGAGGGTTGGGTGCCAGTCCCCGTGGTGACATGCCTTGTGTGTATGAGGCTTAAAGTGAACCTGAGATGAAAGACATCTCAGGTTCTATACTTACTTTGAACTTCCTTGAGGCCGTTAATGGCCTGTTTCCAGTACACGCAGATTGGATGCAGAAAAACTGACTCCAATGAATGCCT
Source organism: Hyperolius riggenbachi (assembly GCF_040937935.1). Taxonomy (NCBI): domain Eukaryota; kingdom Metazoa; phylum Chordata; class Amphibia; order Anura; family Hyperoliidae; genus Hyperolius; species Hyperolius riggenbachi. The sequence continues at coordinate 242,912,487 of NC_090651.1, read as the reverse complement.
ATGGGAAAATCTGCATCAGAAAAGTTGCGTTTACTGGAAACAGGCCCATAGGCTTTCATTGGAGTTAGTTTTTCTGCATCCAATCTGCGTGTAGTGGAAACAGACCCTCAGTCCCTCGCTGTCTCCCCTGGTGGCTCCTGTTTCCCTCAGTGCAGCCCAGTAGCCTGGCCGAGTCACGATTCATTGTGCATGCGCGGCCCATCCAGGCACGCTCTCCCATCCCACTCCTGTCTCTAGGAGCGTTCTGCACCTGCGCAGTAGTAATGGCCCCCCCCTAACTACAGTATTAGCTCTCTATTGGTCCTGTGCTCATAATAATCACTTCTATAGATACTTTGAATAGTGGTAATCATTAACAAACTGTTCCCCATCCCCTTCTTGCACCTCTGACACTGTAGTTGCCATTGGCAGGTTTTGGTGCGCCGTATCAATTATTATGTATAGGGTGCTTGGGGGGCCCCATTGTAAAACTTGCATCGGGGCCCACAGCTCCTTAGCTACGCCACTGCTTTAAGAAAAGGAATCAGTAGTGGTAAGCTGGCTGGACTAAAAAGTTCTGTCATAACGGCCTGGTAGCCATCTTCTCAGCAGCACAGGAAAGAGCCTTCAGGCCCCTTGTCACTGTTCTGTTTCAATACAAATTTCATATTGCAGGGGATTTGCAGATTGCAAGGGTGCCATGATTAACATAGTAATCATCACGGTGCCATTTTTCCACTGCTGAAATTCGATTTGTAAACAAACGCTAACACACTGCAAGCTGCATTTTTTTAGCAACTGCATCTGGGTTAAGTCAATAGGCCTGCAGTAAAACCGCATAGCAAATTTACTTCTATGCAGAGAAACCAGATCGAACACACAATAATCATGTCACAATGCATGCAGTGTAAACAGAGAGTAGAACACAAAGTTTTGTAAAAGTAATACATTTTAATGCCTAACTGATAAAGTTACATTATACAAGCATTCAGGGAACTAGTCTCAGCTTCTTCAGGCATATTTCCAGATGTTAACTCAAGCGAAACACTGTATAGTAAATACTAAACATATATACTACCGGTAGTTATACTAGTTAGCAATTCGGTGTCAGGTGGTTAGTAGGCTGGATCCAGTGAGCTCAAAGTATACAGTCCAGCAGGATGAAGGCTCCCTGCACACCCTGCGATTCCGATTCCGCTTTTTAATCGGTTTTTACATGCAATTCCGATTCTGATTTTAATCTTTACTGCATGCTGCATTTTTTGATCCGTTTTTGTTGAATGTATTCAGGGAAAATCGGAACTGAAAATCGGAATCGCAAAATGGATTTGCAGTGTGCAGGGAGCCGAAGACCATAAAATCAAGTCAATCATGTTAAATAAGGTGTCATTAAACCCATTTTACACTTCAAAACTTCTGTTAATGGGGCCCGTGCAGAGTGTTGGCAGTGGAGCGCACACTTATCTGTCCGCTGACAAGTTCATTCCTGTGTCCTTCTCTATTCCCACTGGGGACCTGTACCCCAATGACTGAGCAGCATGTACGCATGACTAGGTACATTCACTCTCCTAGAAACACTCTGCCAACAACCTGGGGAGCATATTTTAGATGGGGGGAGACCTGGGGGTCCAACAGTCGGCCATGGGCTGTGACTCCATAGATTTTTAATAGATTTTCAGGTCAAATCTATTAAAATGTATTTGCAGCACTGGTAGTAATAGATTACAGAGAAGGTTAAGGTTGCCATACGGTGACAGATGCTACAAGATTTGACCTGTAGATAGATCCTTCTCTGATCGATATCTAATCAGAGAGGGAGATATCTGCTGGTTGAATCTAGTGGCCATCTGCCACTGTATGGCCACTTTAAAGCCTTGTACACACACCTGACTTAAAGAGAACCTTAACTGAGAAGGATATGGATGTTTCCTTTTAAACATTACCAGTTGCTTGTCAGTCCTGCTGATCTCTTTGGCTGCAGTAGTAGTTGAATCACACACCTGAAACAAGCATGCAGCTAATTCAGTCTGATTTAAGTCAGAGCACCTGATCTGCATGCTTGTTGAGGGGCTGTGGCTAAAAGTATTAGAGACACAGGATCAGCAGGAGAGACGGCAACTGGTATTATTTTAAAAGGAAAAATCAGTTTATATTCCCTTTAAGTCAACTGAGACAGGCGACAACGACCGACTCAGCAGACAATAAGGCATGTGTGCGGCATCCAACCACCCTCGACGCCCAACCCGCAAGCAATCTGATGGATCTGACAGATGTACCCAACTCCAGTCGCATTGATCACCCTGGTGATCCCATTGTTTGCATCACTCCCCTGCCTGGCATGTGATGTCACACATGCACTGCACGTCCCTCTGTCACCCCCCCCCCTTCCCCTCCTGCGCATAGCAACAGAGCGTGGTCAGCTACACAGCTGACGCGCATATGTGCAGCAGGGCTCAGTGATGTCACCCAAGGATATCAGCTCCTGATACTCAACGGGCAACATGCATTGGGCATGTGTACGAGCCCTAACTCTGTAATCAGCTAATCCTCTGTTTACAATGCCTGTTGCCAAATGCAAATTAACCTTCTGTAATATGCTTATATGAATTTAAATATCACTATTCGTATTATTATTGATTTATGAGTATAAAGCGCCAACATATTATGTGGTGCTGTACAGAGTAAGAGACAATCATGGGGTACATAATAATACAGTCAATTGCATACACAAAATTTAGACACATTCATCATACAGAATTGGTAAACATCATAGTAGTAACAAATTTATCAATAAAAAGTACGGTACTTATCCGTTAGCCGGGCGCATCTGGCAGGTGGCGCTAATTACTATTCCCCCTCCAGGCCGCCATAGATAGTAGGAAAAGATGTAACTCTGGTGGAGTTTTGTCGCCACCTAGAGGATGCGCCCGGCTAACGGATAAGTACCAAAAGTACTAATATATTTATAAATATAATTAACGGTTGATGTTCCCTATGTAAGGGGGCTAATTAAAAATAGGTAGTTAAAGGGGAACTGAAGAGAGAGGTATATGGAGGCTGTCATGTTTATTTCCTTTTAGACAATACCAGTTGCCTGGCAGCCCTGCTGATCCTCTGCCTCTAATACTATTAGCCATAGCCACTGAACAAGCATGCAGCAGATCAGGTGTTTCAGTGGTTCAGACTTATAAGTCTCATCTGACAAGACTAGCTGCATGCTTGTTTCTGGTTTTAATCAGATACTACTGCAGAGAAATAGACCAGCAGGGCTGCCAGGCAACTGGTATTGATTAAAAGGAAATAAACACGACAGCCTCCATATACCTCTCTCTTCAGTTCCCCTTTAAAGAACTCTTTCCTTATATAATGCAACTGGACAGTGAATTCTTACACTGTAACAAGGGTTATAGTGACAAGCATTCTTAATGGACACCGCATAACCTCGGTCCTTATAGCCCGAGTATGCGATCCACATAGTGTTCCATCACTCCAATACTTCCTCCTTCACAGCTGGAGTTAACCCCTTCTGCCATGGCCATGTACAAGTCCTCTGTTTATGTTGAGACTCTGCTTCAAAAGCAGATTCCTACTCACAACCTATCACCAACTGCCTGTTTGTAGCATCTACTGATCATTGTTTGCCTGCCACTAGATTCTGCCGATAACATCTGCATATCATTTGTATCTACTTTATCATTGGTGATATTTGCATGTCTTTTATATGTGTTTATTTTTGGTACCATCTGCATGTCATTTATGATAGTCTTTGCATTATATTAATAACTGCTCAGTAGTGTAGGGATCACCAAAGCAGTCATAGCTGCTGCTATGTGGTCCATAGCGTGTGTGTGTGGCCGGCTGTGATACATGGGGTCCATGGCTGGCCTTGTGGATACCTGGCCCTCCAAGGTGCAGGGTAGCAGCAGTGGAGCACAAAATAAGTGACTCATCTATTCAGGCTTCACTGGCAATCTACAGTCTTCAGGCTTTCCCGTCTCCATGACTACAGTGCCCTCTCATTATGCAATGAGAGAGGGTGCTCTAATCATCTAATCATCATTGAGACAGTAGATTGTCGATGGAGCCTGGAGAGTTCAGTTACTGCTCTCTAGGGATGTTCTGAAGTAATGCAGGGCTTTGCACATTTTGGATGCAAATGTATGCAGCTTGAAAACTGACCAATCCGATCTCACCTCAGCAGGATCCAAATCTGTATCAAATCGGAATTATTTGCATCTCATTGACCATCCCTATTTCTCTTACATGCCATGCTCTGCTTTCTTCTTGCATGGGAGAGAGGCTGGCTGCCTATACTTGGTGGGCTACTTCCTACCTATAGTGAGGGACAGCCTTTTATTACCAACACTGGGGGTGTACCTATACGGGGGGGCTTCTGGCTGCCTCTACTGGGGGTAAGCTCTGGCTAACCTACACTGGGGGGGGTTTCTATGCTGGCTGGGCACTGCTTCTGGCTACTTATGCTGGGGGTCATCTCTGGCTACTTATACTGGGGGGCTACCTTTGCTAGAGGGGCACTACTGACTATACTGGAAAGGGAAGGGGGGCGGGCTCTGGCTACCTATACTGGGGGCTGCCTGGGAATATCTAATACAGGGGATACCTCTGGCTTCCGTTAGTGGAGGGCTACTTAATATCAGGTGCACCTCTGACTACCTAAATTTGTTGGGTGTGTGGAAGAGGGCACAAAGGTTCCCTATAACTTTTGGGTGGAGGAGTCCCAACCAAAACTTTGCTTTGGGCACCCATGATTTCTATCTACGCCCCTCTGCCTCTGCCTGCCTGTTAATTATTGCTAATATCTCCACATCACTGGAAGTTTCGTGCTTGCGTAGTAAGTTACCATATGTTGTCAGTGGGTTTTTTTCCCATTTCAATTTCTACAAATTACATCTTCATGTTTGACACTGTGGATTGAGGAGCATTGATGCTTCTGGCCCAGAAAAGGTTCTGTGGCAGATTAATGCAGTGCCTACAGCAGGGCTTTTCAACCTTTTCACTAATTGTACCACTTTTATCACCTGAAATTTTTCAAGTACCACCAAGTTTGCCTGCGCAGTAGATTGGACACAATCGACTTGGCTGTGTAATAGATAACGGAGATACCGCCGCAGAGACAAGCAGCATGGCGGCTATCTCCGCGTATCAGCCAGCGGCCTCTGCCACGCGGTTACATGCTGAGACTTTGCCTGGTCCTTCTATTGCTCACAGGTTAAGGGCTACGCGCGCGCGAGCCGAGCAACAGGACCTTTATGCATCTAGGAGGGGAGTCAGCTGACGTGCGGTCAACTGATTCCAGCCAGCGTCCGGATTGGCTGAGTGACTGGGGCGGCGCTGTGGAGCATGGTTGGGTATATATAGGACAGGCCTGTCAGTAGCTCCTCGTCTGCTGTTGCAAATGCTATCATGTTAGCGCTCAGACCCTAGTCAGATCCCAAAGTGTGCTAGAATCGGCCGGAGCCGGGGATCCTCACTTAGCCAGATTCTGTTGATAGCTTAAAGTACTCATTGCATTGTTTATTTGTTATGACTTTCTGCTTACTCTGACTATCCTCCTGTTTGTCAATTCTGTACTTCAGCCATCTGATTCACGTTGTCGACCCTGCTTGTTATTGACGCTGAATCAGTCTTCCGTTTCTGTACTGTACCTGTCCGCTCGTTGCCTACTCTGCCTGTCTGACCTCGCTACCCGCACCAGTGGGCCTAGCCACTGGTGAGGGAAATTACTGTCTGTATCATCTACTCCTAGGCTGCAGTACTGTCTGTATCATCCACACCTAGACTACAGTGCCATCTGTATTACCAACTCCTATGCTGCAGTACTGTCTGTATCATCTACTCCTAGGCTGCAGTACTGTCTGTATCATCCACACCTAGACTACAGTACCGTCTGTATTACCAACTCCTAGGCTGCAGTACTGTCTGTATCATCTACTCCTAGGCTGCAGTACTGTCTGTATTGCCTTCACTTAGGCTGCAGTACCTTCTGTATCAACTACGCCTAGGCTGCAATACAGTTCGTATCACCTGTTCCACAAGGGATCGTTAGTGCAGTACTAATTGTATTACTCCTCCTTGTGCTGTGCACCAAACACTACTAGGCTGCAGTACTACCTGAATCACCTGCTCCACAGGTGATCAGTGGTTCAGCTCTGGTTGTATTATCTTCTACTTGCGTTTGTGCTTCCAACACTCTCGGCTGCAGCACGATCTGACTCACCTGCCAAATAGTGAGCACCGGCTGCAGTACTGTCTGGGTCACCCGCTCATCCTAATTACAGTTACACCAAACACTATCTCACATTGGCAGTCTTGTATCTGGCTATACTAGCATTATTGGTGATTCTGCAGATCACCACATAATCAGGTATAGCATCTGTATTATTGGTGATACTGCAGATCACCAATAATCAGAAAATCTGTTAGCTGACACCAATCGTTACAGGCTGTTTCTGCTGGAGTCTGAATGGAAAGTAGCTACTGCGCATGCGCACACACCAACAAGGAGAACTTTGGGGCTCCCAGCGCTGGATACACTCTACTGAGGAGGAAGTGTGAAGCCTCTTTAGGATACAAGTAGGGGAAAAGTAGGAGTAGAGAATATGTGGACACGTTTCAAAGATGGCTAAAAGTGTAAGCCTGGAAAGAGAACCACTAAGTAGAAGCCAATAAATGGGTCATTAGACTGGGAGCAAGATAGGAAGATAAAAAGCCAACATAGGCTTTTACTTCCATTCCCTCTATACAGTTATACATATCTGAAACCTGTGACTGTTTCATCTGGTTATGGACTTTTTATAGATTGCCAGTATTAATTGTGCAAATCGTGATGCAAATCTAGCCCCCAAAATATAAAACGTGGTGGCAAATCAATATTCAACATTGAGGACCTTAAGGCCAGGGGTGCTCATCACGAGCTCGTGATCACAGCTACCCCATGATCACGAGCCGATTTTTACGATGACGAGGTCGAAATTTGCATCTGTGATCGGCTGCACTTGTGATTGCATTCGAAATCTGACTTGTGATCACGGGTTAACTGTGATCATGAGCCCGGAATACTGTCTTAAAACACAGTGTTTTTACTGTTATCACCTAACAACACATTTATTGTATTGCTATATACTGTATTTAATTAAAAAAATCTGTTTTCCCCCTTTCAATTTTTTCATTTTGTTTATTAAATATTGTGCAATTTCTGGCAGAGGCAGCAGGAGAAGCAGTGCCATCGCCGCTGCCAGGTCTGTGGCTGGTCTGCCGCCAGCCACTGGGCACTCAGCTGTGGGGGAGGGAGAGGCACGGTGCAGAGGCGCAGTGTTTTGCCAGGGTCGTTGGGCCATTGAGAAGAGGCAGTCGTGGAGCTGATGGCGGAGCAGCAGGCCACCGGTTCCACACAGACCTCCACTGTGACCAGCACTCCTCGCAGAAGCAGCAGATGCCCCCACTTGAGGCCAACTCGACCCCAGCAGCCAGCCAGCTCTCACTGAGCTTGCTGTTGAGTCCAACTTCTGTGAGCACCTTGAGACCCGTTGTGGAGGAGATGGGGAGATGCTTGGGACAGGCCAGGAGGATTTTGAAGTGCAAAAAGGGGTGTGGAACTTGCCCCGGGCTATGCAAGCCCATTCGAGATGTAAGCAGATGACAGTACAGTACCTTAATAGAGGTTACATCTAGCTGCCCAAATACTTGCTGTAATCCCGATCTCTGTATTTCAAGTAATCCCGATATCACAGCGGCGGGGGATAAGAGCTAGCTCGCTCTACCACTTCCTGTTTCCGGTCCGTCAAGCCCTACTGCCAGTAGGGTGCGTGCTGCACTGCAATGTATTTCCGTGCACCAATAAAATCGCACCGGACAGCCTAAAAAAGAGATAGGCAACATATAGTGCAGAGAGTAGTGAAATGAGTGGCCACCGCTTAGGAATCACTAGAAGCAGAGCTTGTTTATTGCATGTAATAAAACACGTAGATTCCTCTCCCGACTCGAGTTTCGGCTGTATGCCTTCCCCCTGAGGAAGGCACACAGCCGAAACTCGAGTCGGGAGAGGAGTCTATTGGCGCACGGAATTACATTGCAGTGCAGCACGCACCCTACTGGCAGTAGGGCTTGACGGACCGGAAACAGGAAGTGGTAGAGCGAGCTAGCTCTTATCCCCCGCGTCTGTGATATCGGGATTACTTGAAATACAGAGATCGGGATTACAGCAAGTATTTGGGCAGCTAGATGTAACCAGGGGTGCAGCTAAGGTTTTTGTGTCCCCAAGCGGACTGTAGTAAGTGGCGAAAAATGGGTGTGGCTATCTCACATAAGTGGGCGTGGCCATGACATGTGGGTGGAGCGGGAGGGCGGATTGGGGCGGGGCCGTTTGCGGGGAAAAATGGATGTGGGGGTGATTGAGGAGCGCGCAGCGCGCCGCGCCGAAAGATGGCCGTGGCCATGACATTATATGGGCGGAGCTTAACCGTAGCACAGCAAATATAGCCAACTATGACCATTAAATAATAAATGTAGCAACAGTTACCCCAGACACCAGAAAATAAAAACGCAATTTGTGCAACATTTCAACAGAAAACAAACGCAATTTGTGCCACATTTCAACAGAAAACAAGCAGAATTTGGGCCACATTTCAGCAGAACTCAAACGCAATTTGGGCCACATTTCAGCAGAGATCAAACGCAATTTGGGCCACATTTCAGCAGAAATCAAATGCAATTTGGGCCACATTTTAGCAGAAATCAAACGCAATTTGGGCCACATTTCAGCAGAAATCAAACGCAATTTGGGCAAATTTTCAGCAGAAATCAAACGCAATTTGGGCACATTTTCAGCAGAAATCAAACACAATTAGGGCACATTTTCAGCAGAAATCAAACGCAATTAGGGCACAGTTCAGCAGAAATCAAACGCAATTAGGGCCACATTTTCAGCAGAAATCAAACGCAATTAGGGCACAGTTCAGCAGAAATCAAACGCAATTAGGGCACATTTTCAGCAGAAATCAAACGCAATTAGGGCACAGTTCAGCAGAAATCAAACGCAATTAGGGCCACATTTTCAGCAGAAATCAAACGCAATTAGGGCACAGTTTAGCAGAAATTAAACGCAATTAGGCACATTTTCAGCAGAAATCAAACGCAATTAGGGCACAGTTTAGCAGAAATCAAACGCAATTAGGGCCACATTTTCAGCAGAAATCAAACGCAATTAGGGCATAGTTCAGCAGAAATCAAATGCAATTAGGGCCACATTTTCAGCAGAAATCAAACACAATTAGGGCACATTTTCAGCAGATATCAAACGCAATTAGGGCACATTTTTAGCAGATAAACACAATTAGGGCACATTTTCAGCAGATAAACGCAATTAGGGCTGCAAAAAGAAAAGAATTTACTCACCTGGCAGGCTGGCACTGGCAGAAGTCTTCTCTCCCCGTCTCCCGGCCGGCTCCTCAGGCACGCAGTTCCCACGGAGCTCCCTCCCTCCTCCAATCTCCCGCGCTGATTGAATGCACTGCAGGGCTACGGGAAGATGGCCACCCGAAGCCCTGTACTGGAGACATAAATAGTCTCCAGAGCAGGGCTTCGGCGGCGGCCATCTTCCCGTAGCCCTGCTCTGCTCTGCCAGCCCCGCGGGGCTGCGGGAAAACAGTGACATCACGCCGACGTCACGGAGCCGCCGAGGCCCCTACGATCTTGAGGCCCCAAGCGGCCGCGTGGTCTGCTTTATGCCTCGCGGCGCCCCTGGATGTAACCTCTATTAAGGTACTGTACTGTCATCTGCTTACATCTCGAGTGGGCTTGCATAGCCCGGGGCAAATTCCACACCCCTTTTTGCGCTGAGGTACTATACACATTTTCTCCTTCATCATTGGCTCTGAGCCAACCCCACCTCTAGCAGCAACACATTCATCCACACGAGCGCAAACTTTTTCCTTTTTTAAGATTTTGAAGTGGAGGAGGTTGTGCTTGGCCAAGCACAACCTGATTTTGAGGCTGAGAAGGGGCCTGATCCAGGGGATGTTGCGGTGAAAGAGGTGGTTGGGGGTCAGAGGAGTTGTCTGGGGAGGAGGAGTTTGAGGAGGATGATGAGTTGCTAGACTGTCTGTATGTGCCAGCCAGTTCTCCCCCGAAGGCAGTGAGGAGGAGGCTCTGGCAGAGAGGCGCAGCATGGCGGCCAGGGGCAGGGCCAGCAGTGGGCGTGGAAGGCAGGAGCCACAACCCGCTGCTTCAGCCACCACCACCACCAGGCAACCCCCAACCAGAGGGAGACAGGCACCCCCATCAAGCCGTAGGGGGGGTGTTCACGTCCTCAATATGGAATTATTTCCATCTCTCCTCCATCGATGACAGCTTTGCAGTGTGCAATACTTGCAAAACCACTCTGAGCAAAGGTCGGCATCCATCCAAGATGGGTACTTCAGGTCTCCAGAGTCACTTGAGGACCTAGCACAAAACTCTGTTTGAGGAGCCTGAAGGAAGCTGATGTACATGACCAGGATAACAACTGTGCATCCTTCATCAGCAGCAGCAGCAGCATCCTGCCCTCCTGCTAGTCCAGCAGCAGCAGGAGCAGGTAAATGCACTGCTCCCTCCAGTGCGCCCTCCAAAGCTCAACCTGAAATTGAGGCTGGTCAGTGGCCTTCTCTGCTCCCTCCACTCCACTGTTCCCTCCACAGCTTCCCGTGCAGGCAAGTGGCAGACCCTGCTCAGCGACTCCTTTCCGTGTGTGAACAGGGCTCCCCCCCTTCCCCACCACAGACGCATCCGGATGCTGAACGGGTTGCTTGCCCAGGCCAAGTGCTTCCAGCTGCTGCCATACTCCCTTGGCTACCACCAATGGCTAGAGAAGTAAAAAAGAATATTCTGAAAAATTGGAAAATTATTGAGAGGGACCCCATTTTGGGAAAAATATACAAGGAACCACCTCTAATCACCTTTAAGAGAGCACCAACCTTGGGGAACCAACTAACCAATAGTGAGTTTGGGACTCCTAAAAAACAGAACTGGCTGGTGAAAATGCAGCCACAAGGCAATTATAGGTGTGTCCCCAAATGGAGCAGGGAAAGAGTCTGAAAGTAGGCCCGGTGGAGAATAGATTGAAAACCTTGATTACATGCCAGACTAGGTATGTGGTATATATTATCTGTGTGTATCTGTCTGTATATTATGTGGGCATAACCACTAGAAAACTCAAAGAAAGAATACAAGGCCATCTGGGGTCCATAGGATCAGGAAAGGGTTGTCCTCGCTTGATAGAAAATGTCAGGCTACAACATGGTGGAGACCCGGGATGCTTGACATTTGCTGGACTGGAACAGGTCATGATACCACACAGAGGTGGAGATAGGAAGAAAATGTTGCTGAGAAAAAAGACCCAATGGATCATTAGAACTGATGCCATGGGCGCGCTGGGCCTTAATGATTATGTGGATATGGCCTTGTGACGAACATACGGAAAGTCGTGCGCGTAAACGCCAACGATTTTCGTATGGCCCCACACAGTTACTGTCAGCCCTGGGTAGAATAAAAAAAATGCCTTTCTTTGCTCTTCTTCTGAGAGCATGGCAGTAGTACAGCCTCCCCCACATCCTGTTCAGGTCAGGAAAGAATTCACAAGTGGCCAGACCACCTGGGGAGCAGCCATTTGGTCACACAGCTCATGTTCCACCAAACCAGCTCAAACTGGTTGAACTTCAAATTTCCCTCCAAGCTTATAGCTTCACACAATGGGAACATTTACTTTATTAATAATTCAAGATGGGTTTGGCACAGAAAGACAACAAACACATTTCCTGATACCCAGAAATCAGTTCTATCACTCACATGATTTATAATTTTCTGGCTATCAGGAATCAATAGAGACCACTTTATCCGGCCTGCGTAGAGCAAATTCGACAGACTAGGCGTGTATAGTCTCATTTAATACAGAGTCGCATGCTGCTTATGAATATGGTCTCGGATTTGCGATGCACCCATCTGGGGCGGAATTACACAAATTATTAATAATTGGTACATTCCTTGCTCCAAGTCTGTGGGTGGCAACCTGACTGCCAGGAGGTAACCCTGCCTCAAACACACCTACTTTCCAGGTAGTGACCGCCCCAAAACTCTGGTCAGTAAAAAGCGTTTGCAAGGAACTCCTCCCAGTTCTCCAAATTCCATCGACTAAGGAACGTCTATGCAGGCGCTAAGGAGAGCCAGCGCCTGCAGTGTACAAAGGACTTTTAAACTGAATGCCTACTTTTAAACTGGACTATTTTCTTCATGCTTCAAATGGACTGCTCAGCTAACTAAGTAAGAACTTTCTGATTTTATTCCTTTTATTTTTAAGCTCTGTGTTTTATATGTTAATAGGTGTATATAACTGTATGTAATGCATTTGTGTTATTAAACGTTTAAAAATCATTTAGCGGTTATGACCTGTTGCTGAACATACACAATCGTACCTATTCTCCTGAACTCGCTACCCTGTGTTTAATAGAAGTATACACCTTTATAACCCGTATGCGAGAACCCGGCCCAGATATAACGATCTGACCCAGGTTCCTGCATACTGCTAGGGGTTACTAAAGTGTTCTCCAAGTCCTAGTAAAATTACAGTAGCGGGCTGTGTAACTCGCTTGGTGGCAGATCTTTGAATTGTATATGTGTGTGGAGTGATTCGGTTGGTATCAGAACGCTCCCTTCGCGAGTCAGTTCATCAAATTGCGAACGCGGGTTACCCTTCGTGATGAACAAATGACCGTGTAAGAGGATTTCTGACGCTGATCGATTTACCCCATCCGCAGACCGGCCTAGCGGTCTGTGACAGGCCTGTTTTCTTGACCCTTGAATTTAGGTGCAGTGAGGTGCCTGTGGGAAATGCATCCTTCCTAAGCTGTTTATATGGAATATGTCACATGTCTAATTGTACTTTATTATTGTTTTTAATCAGTGCAGCCAGATATTTAGGTGGGAATATGTGGGAGTGAGTAGTGGGAACGGAATAGCCAAAATGTAAATGATAATTATAGGAGATAGTATAAGTTATCCCATAGTCTTCTTTCTTCCCCCTCTTTTTCCTTCCCAGATGGTGTGATTTTGGTGTGGACGTGGCGTGGGTGGGTGAGCGGCGGCAGACCTTAATAGGACTTTTATCCTTGGTGGTCATTGTGCATGCGCCCGCACGCATCCCTCCTTTACGCATTACTACCATTATTATTATTATTTTTATTTAGTTTCTTAGAGGCTGTACTTTTTATTAATGAACAATCTTTCTTCCAGGCTAAGATATGACAGTACCCGGTATGGGAGATGAGAATCGCCCAATACTGAACTGTCGTATACTCTTTACGTTTTGGCGCCATCTAGCTGCGGTCTTCTACATTGCCAGTGGTTACAATGTTTTCCTTGGCAATGAAAAGCCGAGGTGGAACACACGAACTTCCGGTTCCAGCGTGACGTCGGTCAAGCGACAGCCGGCCGGGGACTCGGCAAGCGGCAGGTAGTGAGCCCGTAAGCGGGAGGGAGGATATCCCTATAAATGACTCCAGGAATGGACGCCGCGGCGTGCAGAGAGCCTCTCAGGACGCTCAGTGAGCGAAATGGTCGTCAGGCCCCACACTGCTCCCACCATACCCCACAGCATTTGAAGGACCTGGTAGGACTTTTTAATTATGACACTTAACATTATCTGTATATGATCATGAGAAATTTTGAAGCCGTAAGAATAACATTTTTTTTAGTGGAATGCAAGTGCCAAACTGCTCCTTTCTTTTTTCTTTTTTCCTATTGCATACTCCCTTGTGCAGGAGGGGAGTAACATGCGCATGCTTCCATCAGTATGGGATCCCAGAGTGGCGAATCCCCAGCCGCCACTACTTCTCCCGCACGGCAATCCCAGCACTGCACCAGCTTGAGATGGCAAACCTGGCCCGATCACTTGATCACTCCATGGGCGAGTGGGTCCATGCCACCATGGACTCTTGGAGCAACTGGTTTGGAACAGACCGCTACCTGTCCTTCACTGTGCACTGGGTGTGTTTGGTGGAAGAGGGTGAGGCTGCAGTAGCAAGTGGCACATCAGCAGCAACCCAGTTGGTAGTGCCACCCCGCGGGGTCAGGGGAGATGCAGCAGACTCCTCTTATCCGGTTCCCCGCCTCAGCAGCAGCGTTAAGCCCCGCCACTACCTAGCGCTGCTGGAGAAATGTCCAGCCTGGGGAAAGAGAAACTGATGGCCGCCAACATCCTGGCCACCCTCAGGGAACAGGAGCAGTAGTGGCTCAGGATTGGTTGTATCCGACAATTGGGCAAACCTGTTTGCCCCCCTCAGCAGAGGACACTTCAGTCATGTCCCCTGTTTGGCCCACGTCCTGAACCTGGTGGTTCAGAGGTTCCTGCGCATCTACCAGGGGATGGATGCACTGCTGGAAGGTGCGTGTGTTGGCTCCCTTCCTGCAGGGTCCAACATGGTGAGCCAGGAGCGGGCATCCGTCTTAGAGTGGGTGCCCATGGTTTACCTGCTGGACAGTGCAGTGTTTGATCTGCTGGAAGAGGGAGAGGCAGCCCTGACCCAGGACCTACGGCTAAAGGGGCAGCTCGTGAAGCATGGAGATTTTGAGCGCCGAACAAGGGAGTTGCAGGCGGCCCTTGTTCGCAGACTGGAGGAAGCCTTCCCCCAGCCTTCTTTCCCTGTTCCGCCAATACAGCAGCTGGTGCTTGCTGCCAGTTGGAAAATGGCAGTTGGAAAATAACAGTTGGAAAATAGCAGTTGAAAAATGACAGTTGGAAAATGGTAGTTGAAAAAGGACAGTTGAAAAATGGCAATGCCAGCTGGAAAATAACAGTTGGAAAATGGCAATTGAAAAATGACAGTTGGAAAATGGTAGTTGAAAAATGACAGTTTGAAAATGGCAGTTGGAAAATGACAGTTGCAAAATAGCAGTTGAATTATAGCAGTTAAAAAACAGTTGCAATTTGGCAGTTGGAAAATGGCAGTTGAAAAATGACAGTTGAAAAATGACAGTTGATAAATGACAGTAGAGAAATGGCAGTTGGAAAATGATAGTTGAAAAGTTACAGTTAAAAAAAATGACAGTTGGAAAATGGCAGTTGGAAAATTGCAGGTGAAAAATGACAGTTGGAAAATGGCAGTTGAAAAACAAAAGTTCGAAAATGGCTGTTGGAGAATAGAAGTTCAACTGCCATTTTCCAACTGTCATTTTTCAACTGCCTTTTTCAACTGCCATTTTTCCAACTGCCATTTCTCAAATGTCATTTTTCAACTGCCATTTTTCCAACTGTTGTTTTTCAACAGCCATTTCTCCAACTGTCAAATTTCAACTGTTTAAAGGGCCACCACAGTGAAAAAAGTGAGCAGTTTGAAGACCTGAACTCAAGCACTGCAGTCAAGGAAAACGTGTGTGTGTGTGTGTGTGTGTGTGTGTGTGTGTGTGTGTGTGTGTGTGTGTGTGTGTGTGTGTGTGTGCGTGTGTGCGTGTGTGCGTGTGTGCGTGTGCGTGCGTGCGTGCGTGTGTGTGTGTGTGTGTGTGTGTGTGTGTCTAGAGCAGGACTTTTCAACCTTTTCACTTAATGTACCACTGTTATCGCCTAAAACGTACCACCAGCGTGCCTGTGCAGTACATTGGACGCAATCAGGTTTGGCTGTTTCTGCTGGAGCCTAAACGGAGAGCAGCTACTGCGCATGCGCACACACCGACAATGAGAACTTTGGGGCTCCCAGCACGGGATCCCATCTACTGAGGAAGGGGGAAACCTCTTTAGGATACAAAAGTCTCCGCCTCCCTAAGGTAATACTCACCAGGGGTGCTTTTTTTCTTACAGGTACACCTTAAAGGAGTTATCAGGCACTTTTTAACCACTTGCCGACCGCACGCTTATACCGTGCGTCTGCAAAGTGGCAGCTGCAGGACCAGCGACGCAGTATTGCGTCGCCAGCTGCAGGCTGATTAATTAGGAAGCAGCCGCTCGCGCGACTGGCTGCTTCCTGTCAATTCACGGCGGGGGGCTCCGTGAATAGCCTGTGGGCCGCCGATGGCGGCTCGCAGGCTAAATGTAAACACAAGCGGAAATAATCCGCTTTGTTTACATTGTACGGCGCTGCTGCGCAGCAGCGCCGTAAGGCAGATCGGCGATCCCCGGCCAATCAGCGGCCGGGGATCGCCGCCATGTGACAGGGGACAGCCTGTCACTGGCTGCACAGGACGGATAGCGTCCTGTGCAGCCCGGTTCACCAGGGGGGGGCCAGGTAGGAGAGGGAGGGGGGGGATTTCGCCGCGGAGGGGGGCTTTGAGGTGCCCCCCCCCCCGCAACACCCGGCAGGCAGGAGCGATCAGACTCCCCCAGCACATCATCCCCCTAGTGGGGAAAAAAGGGGGGCGATCTGGTCGCTCTGCCTGCACCCTGATCTGTGCTGGGGGCTGCACCCACCCCACCCAGCACAGATCAGCTAAAACAGCGATGGTCCTTAAGGGGGGGGTAAAGGGTGGGTCCTCAAGTGGTTAATAAAAATAAACACTACTTACCAGGGGCTTCCTCCAGCCCCAAGCTCCCAGGACCTCCCTTGCCGCAGCTCTAACCGCAGCCGTTTGCCGGAGCTCTAACCCGGTCCCTGGCGATGACGTCAGAGCGACCTCCAGGTCGCTCTGTACTGCGCCTGCGCGATCGCGCGGTGTCAATCAATGCCACGTGGGCCTGCGCAGTCCGCTCCGGAGGTCGCTCTGACGTCATCGCCGGGGACCGTGCCGGAGCTCCGGCAACCGGCTGCGGTTAGAGCTGCGGCGAGGGAGGTTCTGGGAGCTTGGGGCTGGAGGAAGCCCCCGGTAAGTAGCGTTTATTTTATTAAAAAGTGCCTGATAACTCCTTTAAAGGAGTCATCAGGGAAAAATGTGTCCCCCGCTCTACTTACCCGGGGCTTCTTCCAGCCCCTTGTAAACGACACGTCCCACGCCGCAGCTCCGTGCTCAGTTTTCGGCCCGGGGTCCTCGTCGGTGCAGAGGGCGACCTCGAGGTCGTCTCTATTCAATGCCACGTGGGCCTGCGCAGTCCGCTCCGGAGGTCGCTCTGACGTCATCGCCGGGGACCGTGCCGGAGCTCCGGCAACCGGCTGCGGTTAGAGCTGCGGCGAGGGAGGTTCTGGGAGCTTGGGGCTGGAGGAAGCCCCCGGTAAGTAGCGTTTATTTTATTAAAAAGTGCCTGATAACTCCTTTAAAGGAGTCATCAGGGAAAAATGTGTCCCCCGCTCTACTTACCCGGGGCTTCTTCCAGCCCCTTGTAAACGACACGTCCCACGCCGCAGCTCCGTGCTCAGTTTTCGGCCCGGGGTCCTCGTCGGTGCAGAGGGCGACCTCGAGGTCGTCTCTATTGCAACTGCACAAGCGCCGTTGTCGCTCATGCCCATGTTGTCTGCGGTGTACTGCATAGGCACAGAACTACTGTGTGTGCGCACTACACCGTGGACAACATGGACTTGATTGACAGCGACGTTCACACAGGCACACTAGAGGAAGTCGCTGTCTGCACTGGCGAGGGCACCGGGCCGAAGAATGAGCGCAGAGCTGCGGCGTGGGACGTGCCATCTGCAAAGGCCTGGAGGAAGCCCCGGGTAAGTAGAGCGGGGTCAGATATTTTTGCCTGATAACTCCTTTAAGAAAAGAGGGCCTATTGGAGGGTAAAAGTAGGAGGCATTGGTGGGGGAAAAGGTTACAATTAGATTGCTAGCTTACAGATTGTCAGTATTGGCAATCTGTAGGTAGATTGCCAATATAGGTAGCCTTGCAAGTTCCTCTCCCACCCCCCGCTTAATTATAGGTAGCCTGGCTCCACCACCAGAGAGCTGAGAGCTAGGCAGTGACTCACCACAAAGTTAGGTTCCCCCTTGCTCACTCCTTTATGTGCTGCAAAATAGTTCACACCTCAGATCATCAGTAAGCCAGCTGCAGTGAAGAGACAGCCAGGCAAACGGTGCGCGGTGACGGCGTGTATACTTCAAATACAGGAAGTGAGCAGTGATGTCACTTTCTGTATCTGCGCCATCACTGTGCACCATTCGCCTGGCTGTCTCCTCCCCACTGATCAGAGGTCTGAAGTATGCAGCACAGCAAGGAGTGAGGGAGGGGGAGACAAGAAATTGCTCATAACCTGTTGTGGCTTCACCCAGTTTGTACTGAGACCAGGGGCCATATGCAATTTACTTTTTCACCTCAGTTTTCTCCTAGGTGAAATTTTCAAACTTGTCAATAAAATGCCTTTAAACCACCACCAAGCAAACAAATAGTTTTAATAATTTTGATAGTAGTTTTTCAAGCAATTGTTGGTACTTTTTCCATTGCTAAGTGCTAACAAGTTATTATAAACTGAAGATGAAAAATTATCTCCTAGGAGAAAACTCATAAGGGGGTGACTCAAGTTTATTATCTGGGGCACCCAATAGATTAGAAATGGCCCTTTCTGGAACACTTATTGCTTGTAGAAAGCATTCATAGATTGGAGAAAGCAAAATAGAGATGTGCCTAAGCGACATTTCCAACCAGGCCCGTTTCTAGGGCTGTGCGGCCACCCTGAGCGCTGGGGGAGGGGGCGCTGTAATGGAGGGGGGAGCCGCAGCTGTGGGGAGGGCAGCCCGACCTCTCCATGTCTTCCTCTCCATGGGCCGCCCTCCGTGTTCCCCCCTCAGATGCAGAGCGATTGCAGCAGGAAGCGCTGTATACAATAACTCACCTCACTGCGTTCCAATTGCCGCTCACTTGCCACTGGTCTCCTCCTCTGCATAGCCGGTATACACACGCTGCTTCCTGTCTAGCAGGAAGCAGCATGTATATCAGCATCTATGCAGAGGAGGAGACAAGCGGCAAGTGAGCGGCAATTGGAACGCAGGGAGGTGAGTTGTAAACAGCGCTTCCTGGTGCAATCACTCTGCATCTGAGGGAGGAACACGGAGTGCAGCTCGGGGAGAGGAAGGGAGGGAGAGGTCGGGCTGCCCTCCCCCCTCCATTATGGGGGGACACCTACCTACCTACCTCACCTATACTGGGGGGCAGCTGCCTAATCTAACCTATACTGGGGGGCAGCTACCTATCCAACCTGTACTGGGGGGCACCTACCTAATCAAACCTATACTGGGGGGCAACTAATTATCTAACTGTGAGGAAACGCGGAAAAGCCGCCGTCTCTCGAGGTGAGGCGGCTGTTTCCGCGTCCAGCATGGCGTCACAACGCGGAAAAAACGCCGCATGCCGCATGGGCAGTGCGGCGGAATCCGCATTGGTAACGGCGGAATCCGCATCAGAGGCGGCCCCCGCACTAGATACATTGCATGACAGTACTGGTGTGGCTGGGACTGATAGTCCACCAGGATTCAGACTTACACGCGCGCGAGCACAGAGGCAGAGTTTAAATAGCAGTTAGAAGGGTGTCGGCTGACCAGCTGGGTCAGCTGACAAATTCCACTGCTCTCATTGGACCAGCAATTAGGGAGGTCCTGGAAAGGTCCTAGAGTATATATACTGCTGGTTGTTCACTTGCTCTTTGTCTGGCGTGCGATCACATATGTGGGAGCACTCAGACCTGTAGTCAGATCCTTAAGTGTGCCGGGACCAGCTGGAGCTGTAATCCTACACTTAGCTAGATTCTGTTGATAGCTAAAGTACTAGTTTGATTGTGATTATATGTTATGACTTTTGCCTGCTTTGACTATCCTCCTGAACTCTGATCTTGTACCTCGATATTTCTGATACTCTGTTGCCGAACCCCGGCTCGTTCCTTGACTCTGTTTCTGCCTCCTGATTTTGTACCCCGATATATCTGATACCTCGTTGCTGAACCCTGCCTGTACTTTGACTCCGCCTTTGCCTCCTGATCTTGTACTTTATCTGTCCGTGTGTGTACGACCTGGCTTGTCCGACCTCGAGAACCGACCTTACCGTTAGAGGCGGTTCCTCGCTCTGTTAGCGATCCTTCCTCCTGAGGGTCACTTTCAGATATACCTTCCTACTGTCAGTCTGACTCCTCCCGTCTTGGAGAGCTCAGGTCTGCGGAAGGAATCTGTGCAGTACTCCTTGCTGCATTGAGGCCTTGTCCTCTAAGTGTTACTGTTACACCAAACACTACACTCTACTCAGGTGAACAGAGGTTAGTTTGTATATCGGATTATCGGTGAGACTGCAGATCACTTATAATCTGGTATATATCTGTATTTCCGGTGATACTGCAGATCACCGGTAATCAGATACTCTCTGCGCCCACCGATCGTTACAGAACGCCAGACCAAAATACAAAATGGACGCAAACACTGATTGTCTGGGTGTACTTGCCGCTTCGGTGGACAACATCAATCAAGTACTGGGCACTCACATAACTCTTATTGATGCCCTATCAGGGTCTGTACAAACCCTCCAGACATCAGTGGATCATGTGCAATCCTCTCCTAGCTCTGACATACGTATGCCTGTACCTGAAAGCTTTTCCGGCCACAGATCTGACTTCCGGAATTTTAGGAGTAGGGTGTTGTCCTATTTTGAGTTGAGACCCCAATCTTCGGGTACTGAGACCCAGAGGGTCACGTTTATTAAAACTTTGTTGTCCGGCGACTCCCAGTCTTGGGCGTATAGCCTGCCCGCCGGAGACAAAGCTCTTACCTCTGTAGAGGAATTTTTTAAAGCTATGGCGGTAATTTACGACGATCCGGACCTTGCCTCGACTTCTGAGCGGAAGCTCAAGCTTTTGCGTCAAGGCGAAGGTCCGGTCGAAGATTACGCGGCCGAGTTTAGGAGGTGGTCAGTTACGGCCAGGTGGGACACCTATGCCCTATTAGATCATTTCTTGTCAGGGCTGTCCGATGAGGTCTCTGATTTGATGTTAAGCCAGCCCGAGCCCAGAACAGTCGATGAGGCCATCTCAGCGGCCATCCGAATCGACCGCAGGCTGCGCTACCAAAAACAGACCAGGGGTAGTTCCCGTCTCAGAGAGGTATCTTACACCACGGTCCCAGTGACTCCACCTACTACTATTTCTCCTCCTTCCGAGCCGATGCAGATTGCTCGGTCAAAATTAACCCAGGTAGAGCGAAGACGGAGAATGACCGAACAGCTGTGTTTGTACTGCGGTGAAGGGGGGCATATAGTACAGAACTGCCCCAATAAGCCGGGAAAACGCTGCCGCTTAGGAGTGGTGGGGGGTAACACCCTGGGCGTCCGACTTTTACCCCTAGAAGAAAAACGATTGCTTCTTCCCTGTACCGTTACATGGGAAGATAAGACTGAGGTCACGGAAGCCTTTATCGATTCAGGCTCCGCGGCAAATTTTATGGATTCGGAGTTTGCTAAGAGATTGTGTATTCCGCTCACACCAGTACAACCACCCATCCAGGTTACGGCAGTGGATGACTCTCCTCTGCAAGGGAATCACCCACTGTCTCAGACACCAGAGGTGGGGGTCACCATAGGGGTACTGCACTGGGAAAAGTTACAGTTCTTTGTGTTGCATATGACAACCTCCACCATTATACTCGGCATGCCATGGTTGCACCTTCATTCTCCACACATTGATTGGGCCACCGGCCAACTAATTTCTTGGTCAGCACACTGCTTTCAGCGATGTTTAGGGAAGGTGACATTGGGCCAAACCAGGGTTCATGTTCAGGGGGTACCTGAGCAATATGTGGAATATTCTGATGTATTCTGTCCCAAGGCTGCAGACAAGTTACCCCCACATCGCTCTTTCGATTGCCCCATTGATATACGTTCAGGTTGTATGCCCCCTCGGGGTCATTTGTACAATTTATCTGGGCCAGAGAAATTGGCTATGAAGGAATATATCCGTGACAATTTAGCCAAAGGCTTCATCCGGCCGTCCCGATCGCCTGCTGGAGCAGGTTTCTTTTTCGTTAAAAAGAAAGACGGGGGCCTGCGGCCCTGTATTGATTACCGGGGACTAAATAAGATCACGGTAAAGAATCGCTATCCGTTACCCCTGATAGACGATTTATTTACGCAGGTCACCGATGCTAAGATCTTCTCAAAGCTGGATTTACGGGGCGTGTACAACCTGGTGCGCATTAGAAAGGGCGATGAGTGGAAAACGGCCTTTAACACGCCAGACGGGCATTACGAGTATCTGGTGATGCCCTTTGGGTTATGTAATGCCCCGGCCGTTTTCCAGGAACTCATCAACGAGGTCTTCAGAGAGGTGTTGGGGAGATTT
Source organism: Hyperolius riggenbachi (assembly GCF_040937935.1). Lineage (NCBI taxonomy): Eukaryota > Metazoa > Chordata > Amphibia > Anura > Hyperoliidae > Hyperolius > Hyperolius riggenbachi. The sequence continues at coordinate 242,890,292 of NC_090651.1, read as the reverse complement.
GTGCTGGTCTATCTAGACGATATACTTGTTTTCTCCAACAACCTCTCTGAGCACAGAATACATGTGAAATTTGTACTCAACAAATTAAGACAAAACTCACTTTATGCTAAGATTGAGAAGTGTATTTTTGAAGTCACATCTGTCGCCTTTCTGGGGTACATAATTTCCACCACGGGCCTGTCTATGGACCCCGCCAAAGTCTCCGCTGTTTTGGAATGGCCTCAGCCGGTTGGGTTGAAGTCTTTACAGCAGTTTTTAGGCTTTGCGAATTATTATAGAAGGTTCATAAAGGGGTATTCCACGGTTATCGCACCCCTCACCTGTCTTACGAAAAAAGGGGCAGATACCACCCACTGGTCTCCTGATGCATTAAGTGCTTTCTCCACTTTAAAAGATTTGTTTTGTTCCGCACCCATCCTGAGACATGTAGACACCTCTTATCCTTTTATTGTTGAGGTAGACGCCTCGGAGGTTGGGGTAGGGGCTGTGCTGTCTCAGCGGTCAGGCTTGCAGGGAAGGCTACACCCTTGTGCGTATTTCTCTCGTAGGTTCTCTCCGGCAGAGAGAAACTACGATATAGGCAACAGAGAGCTCTTAGCCATTAAACTTGCCTTTGAGGAGTGGCGTCACTGGCTGGAAGGAGCAGAACATACAATTACTGTATACACGGATCACAAGAATCTAGAATACATCGAGGGGGCTAAGAGATTAAGTCCCCGTCAGGCTCGATGGTCTTTGTTTTTTTCGAGGTTCAGGTTCATAATTACGTATACCCCGGGTAGCAAGAACATTAAGGCAGATGCCCTGTCCAGATGCTTTGAGTTGGAGACAGCACAGCCTTCTGCCCCAGAGACCATTGTCCCACAAAATTTGGTGCTGGCCGTAACAGAGACTTGGGAAGACTGGACAGAGACCTTGAGTCCTTTTCAGCAGGATGTCCCTGAGGGGAAGCCTGAGGGGGTTTTATTTGTGCCTCTGCCATTCCGTCTCCGGGTGCTACAGATATTCCATTCACACAAGAATGCGGGACATCCTGGGGCATCTAGAACGCAGGATCTTGTGGCCAGGTGCGCTTGGTGGCCGTCTCTGGCAGCCGACTGCAAAGAATTTGTTAAGGATTGTGCGGTATGTGCTAAAAGCAAACCCTCCCGGCTGGCACCTGTAGGGAAGTTGCAGCCTTTACCCACCCCGAATGAACCATGGACCCACTTGTCCATGGATTTTGTGGGTGAGCTTCCCAGATCAGAGGGCATGTCGGTCATTTGGGTGGTAGTCGACCGCTTCAGCAAGATGGCCCATTTTGTGCCCTTGAAAGGACTCCCCTCGGCCCAGGAATTGGCCGACTTGTTTATCAAACACGTGTTCCGGTTACACGGCATTCCGGAAAACATAGTGTCCGATCGGGGAGTCCAATTCGTATCTAAATTCTGGAGGGCATTCTGTCATCAAATGGGCATGAAGCTGTCGTTTTCATCGGGCTACCACCCACAGACCAACGGTCAGACGGAGAGGGTCAACCAGTCGTTAGAGCAGTTTTTGAGATGCTACGTTGCAGAGGCGCAGAATGACTGGGTCAAATTTCTGCCCTTTGCAGAATTTGCACAAAACAATTTGAAAAGTTCTTCCACTGGATTTTCTCCGTTCCAGGTTGTGTCTGGAAGATTGCCCAAATTTTCACCGTTACCAGTGGCCTCCACTCCGTTTCCAGCTCTGGAGGCTTGGCAAAGGTCTTTTAAAGACATTTGGCGGACGGTGAGAGACAGTTTGGAAAAGGCGTTTCTGAGTCAGAAGGGTCAAGCTGACAAGAAACGGTCTTTGGAGTGGAGATTCCAACCAGGAGACTTGGTTTGGGTATCCACACGTCACTTGGCCCTGAAACAGCCCTCAGACAAGTTGGGTCCCAGGTTTGTCGGGCCTTCTGATAGCCAGAAGGATCAACAACGTCACTTACGCTGTTGATCTTCCCGCTAGCATGCGTGGGGTAAGGTCCTTCCACGTATCCCTGCTTAAGCCAGCAGTCCATGTGGGTCCCACTCCTCCTCCTCCTGTGTTGGTGGATGACCAACCTGAGTACGAGGTAGAAAAGATTTTAGATTCACGCGTTGTACAAAACTCGGTACAATATCTCGTACATTGGAAAGGGTACGGCATTGAGGAGAGACAATGGGTACCGGGGAGTCGCATGCATGCGGACGAATTAAGGAGGGTATTTCACGCCTTACATCCCGAGAAACCTGGTAGGAGTTGTCCGGAGTCCACTCCTCGGGAGGGGGGTACTGTGAGGAAACGCGGAAAAGCCGCCGTCTCTCGAGGTGAGGCGGCTGTTTCCGCGTCCAGCATGGCGTCACAACGCGGAAAAAACGCCGCATGCCGCATGGGCAGTGCGGCGGAATCCGCATTGGTAACGGCGGAATCCGCATCAGAGGCGGCCCCCGCACTAGATACATTGCATGACAGTACTGGTGTGGCTGGGACTGATAGTCCACCAGGATTCAGACTTACACGCGCGCGAGCACAGAGGCAGAGTTTAAATAGCAGTTAGAAGGGTGTCGGCTGACCAGCTGGGTCAGCTGACAAATTCCACTGCTCTCATTGGACCAGCAATTAGCGAGGTCCTGGAAAGGTCCTAGAGTATATATACTGCTGGTTGTTCACTTGCTCTTTGTCTGGCGTGCGATCACATATGTGGGAGCACTCAGACCTGTAGTCAGATCCTTAAGTGTGCCGGGACCAGCTGGAGCTGTAATCCTACACTTAGCTAGATTCTGTTGATAGCTAAAGTACTAGTTTGATTGTGATTATATGTTATGACTTTTGCCTGCTTTGACTATCCTCCTGAACTCTGATCTTGTACCTCGATATTTCTGATACTCTGTTGCCGAACCCCGGCTCGTTCCTTTGACTCTGTTTCTGCCTCCTGATTTTGTACCCCGATATATCTGATACCTCGTTGCTGAACCCTGCCTGTACTTTGACTCCGCCTTTGCCTCCTGATCTTGTACTTTATCTGTCCGTGTGTGTACGACCTGGCTTGTCCGACCTCGAGAACCGACCTTAACGTTAGAGGCGGTTCCTCGCTCTGTTAGCGATCCTTCCTCCTGAGGGTCACTTTCAGATATACCTTCCTACTGTCAGTCTGACTCCTCCCGTCTTGGAGAGCTCAGGTCTGCGGAAGGAATCTGTGCAGTACTCCTTGCTGCATTGAGGACTTGTCCTCTAAGTGTTACTGTTACACCAAACACTACACTCTACTCAGGTGAACAGAGGTTAGTTTGTATATCGGATTATCGGTGAGACTGCAGATCACTTATAATCTGGTATATATCTGTATTTCCGGTGATACTGCAGATCACCGGTAATCAGATACTCTCTGCGCCCACCGATCGTTACACTAACCTAAATAAGATATGTAAGGGAGCTCAGGGCAATTAGTACAAATTTATTAAAGCGTATAACAATTATATAAATTATCTAACCTATACTGGGGGGCACCTACCTTATCTAACCTATACTGGGGGGGGAGCTACCTATCTAATCTATACTGGGGGCACCTACCTATCTAACCTATACTGGGGGCACCTACTTATCTAACTTGTATTGGGGGCAACTACCTACATAGCTAGCCTATACTGGTGGCAACTATACTGGCTACTTATATTGGAGGCACCTACCTAACTAAACTATACCAGGGGCACCTACCTATCTAATGTGCTGGGGGCAACTATTCAGGCTACCTATATTAGAGGCACCCACCTAGCTAACCTGTACTGGGGGCACATACCTATCTAACTTATACCTGGGGCACCTGCCTATCTAACCTATACTGGGGGCAACTATACTGGCTACCTATACTGGAGGCACCTACCTGGCTAACCTATACTGGGGGCAATTATACTGGGGCACCTATGCCTGGCTACCTATAATGGGGAGACCTATAGATGGCTACCTATACTGGGGTACCTATTCCTGGCTACCTATACTGGGGGGACCTATACTGAGTGCAACTAGACCTGGCTTACCTATACTGTGGGCACCTATACCTTGCTCTGCGGGGGGAGGGGGGGCAATTTTTACACCCTCACCCTGGGTGCATTTTAGCCTATAAACTGCCCTGTTTCCAACATCCTGTTTATTTACAAACATACATCAGGGAAGACTTCTAATGTATGGTTCATTTACGCATGGAGTTCTCTTGCTGCTTGGTAGGGAGTGTACAGTACGTGATTGCAAAATTTACCTAGTCTGAGGTACAGCTTCATATTTATAGCTATACACGTAATAGATATCACAGTGTCAAAACATGTTTTCTTGTCAGATTCAAAATGATCCTGTAAATGACTTGTAATGGCTGTTGCAGTGCTTAGAGGATCTTCATAAAGTACTCTACGTAGAAGCTGCAGTTTCGTAGATGACCTGATAATCCCACCAAACATATGAGTCATTTCTGATGGAGATTCCTGGACTATATATAGTATTTTGTTTACCTTATTTCTATGAACAAAGGTGTGGAACGTTGGAGCTATTTATAGGGGAGCTTAATTTATTAACCATCATGTTATGCATTTTATATTGCCCGGAATTCATGACATTAGATTCTATTATAACTTGTGTTTCTAAGCAGAAGTGAATACCACTGAACAAAGCAACTTATGATATAAGTAAAATCACAACAGTAGAAATGTTTAAAGACCTATATCTTTGATTGATCGTTGACTTATTTTAAATAAAAGTATTGTAGAGCTTTCCTGTTTTAATCACTATTATCTTCTCCTGGACCTTGTTCTGTTGGATTGGCTATTGTTAAATTGTTTCATTATGGATCATGTGGAATAGAGTTAGAATGTATTTTGGGCTTTTAATGGTGGTTGTGTGATTTTCTCTTGTTTCTTATGGCTAGAAACTATTTGGACCATCATGCTGTTTTGTTTTTTTTTCTTCAATGATTTATGTTCTTTAATAACAGATAACTCAAGCACCAATGGTTGAACACTCCCAAGTTATATAAAATAATATACGTACTGTATATACTCGCATATAAGCCTAATTTTCCAGCAAAACAAATGTGCTGAAAAGTTACCCCCTCAGCTTACATGCGAGTCAGTGGAGCATAACAGATGGTGGATCAGGTTTTGGTATTGGCACAGGAGCTTAAGGATTGTGCACTAGTGATCCTGCTCTTGGCAGCTAGCTCCCTGTTGAGTCCATGCCTTACATCCCCTCTAACATGGTGTGCAGAGTGCACTCTGCCCAAGACTACCTATGTCCCCTGGCTTGTGAAGCGGAGCGTGCAAGCAACATGTCAGCAGTGCAATGATTGGGGATTCTTCCTGTGTGGCAATCACTGTCTCTCATATCTATGGCATCTTAAGACACAACTGTATCATCTTTAGGGCACATCTGGCTACGGGGAGAGGGGCTGACTTGCACTGGGGACACATCTGGCTACTGTCGAGGGGGCTATACTGGATAGGGGGCTTATACGCAAATCAATCACTTTTTCCTGGTTTCTGAGGGAAAAGTGGGTATCTCGGCTTTTACGCGGGTCGGCTTATATGTGAGTATATACAGTATATTAAAAATGTAAAAAAATAACTCATACATGTCATTACATTGATTCAAGGGGAAAAAAAATAAAAATCATAATGATCAAAAACACCAATTTATTATTTCTTGTACCAGTCTGGAACTCTCTAGGTTACATCCAAAACTGGTACCATCAACAATTAACTTTCACACTATCTACAACATACGTATCTACAACATACGTTCAAAATAAAAAAAAAGGGGGGAGGGGGAACAAATAAACAATCCCCTACCCGCAGGACTCAACCCCAAATGCTCTGTCAATATTTTGAACCAGTTCTACTCCTGAGCCCTTGCCTTTAAATATTGACACCAAGGCCAACAGAACATTTACAGGTATGTTCTACCATCATAAAAGATCAGATGATTTCAAAGAAGTTTCAAACTCTCTCTCAGTAGAAGCTATAGCAGCGAGTTTATAAAAGTAATGTACCATATATCACTTGTTACCCTTCCCAGCCAGAAATAAAAAAACATTTCTTGCGGCTTTATAAATTTACTGAGGAAGGATGGGGAAGGGTAACATTTTTTGTTTAGAAACGATAATACAGTGACTTGTAAAAGTGAATTAAAATGGATTATTTAAGAGTTTACACAATTTCATGGAACATGCCTACAACTTTGAAGATGCATTATTTTGTGTAGTGATAAGCAAAGAACAAATAGGATAAAATAACTAAAAACTTTAGCGTGCATAACTATTTTACCCCCTCCCCACCACCACCACCACGTTTCTATGAACTTGCCAAATCTTGCTACTGGGATTTTACACATTCCTCAAGGCCAAACTGTTCTAACTCCTTCATGTTGGATGGTTTTTGCTTGTGAACAGCAATGTTCAAGTATGACCAGAGATTGTCCATTGAATTGAGGTCTGGAAATTGACTAGGCCATTCCATTCCATTTAAATGTTTCCCCTTAACCACCCTGGCGTTCTATTAAGATCGCCAGGGCGGCTGCGGGAGGTTTTTTTTTAAATAAAAAAAAACTATTTCATGCAGCCAACTGAAAGTTGGCTGCATGAAAGCCCACTAGAGGGCGCTCCGGAGGCGTTCTTCCGATCGCCTCCGGCGCCCAGAATAAACAAGGAAGGCCGCAATGAGCGGCCTTCCTTGTTTTGCTTACATCGTCGCCATAGCGACGAGCGGAGTGACGTCATGGACGTCAGCCGACGTCCTGACGTCAGCCGCCTCCGATCCAGCCCTTAGCGCTGGCCGGAACTTTTTGTTCCGGCTACGCTGGGCTCAGGCGGCTGGGGGGACCCTCTTTCGCCGCTGCTCGCGGCGGATCGCCGCAGAGCGGCGGCGATCGGGCAGCACACGCGGCTGGCAAAGTGCCGGCTGCGTGTGCTGCTCTTTATTTGATGAAAATCGGCCCAGCAGGGCCTGAGCGGCAGCCTCCGGCGGTGATGGACGAGCTGAGCTCGTCCATACCGCCCGGCTGGTTAAACCACTTCATTGTTGCTTTATTAGTATTCTTCGAGTCATTATCCTGCTGGAAGGTGAACCTCCATTCAGTGTCTCAAATCACTGGCAGGCTGACACAGGTTTTGCTCAAGAATATCCCTATATTTAGCACCATCATCCATCTTTCCCTCCCCTTGCGGTGATAGGATGTGTTAGGTTTGTGCCAGACATAGCATTTTTCTTGGTGGCCATAAAGTACAATTTTAGTCTCATCTGATCAGTGCAGTGATTGGGGTGTCTTGACACCCTGAATAGAAAAGGCACAGGAAACAAAAACAGGAGCTCAATAGCGCAGTAATTTTGATACAAAAAAGGATATAAGGTTAAAATGGATTGGCTATTCACAAAGGTGGGTTGCAAAGGGGCAACCGACCACAGGAAGCAAGTAGAGACAACAAACACGACTCCACTCTGGGTGGTCCAACCAGACCTAGGTGCGGTCGATATCCTTGGTAAAATGGTGACAGACAGTCATTAGGTCTAGACCCTAAAAGGTCTGTCTGAACCCCTCCTACAGGGTATGTTGGGGGTGTACAAGCACAATTTGGGTAAAGAGGCGCACCACTAATGGATAAAATTAGATTAAAACCAGTATAAAAATAAAAACGGATGAGGTAGCTTACCTCAATGAAGCAGTTTTTCTGAAGACAAAGGAGTTTTATTTAGCACAGGTAACGCGTTTCACAGGTCTAAGCTCACTTCTTCAGACCAATAACAGTGCCAGATAGCAATAGCTGATTTAGCAAAGGGAGCCTCCTTTGTCTTCAAGAAAGACTGCTTCGCTGAGGTAAGCCACCTCATCCATTTTTGTTTTTATACTGGTTTTAATCTAATTATGTCTATACTGGGGTGCCTCTTTACTATGGCCCAAACCTTCGATTTTCGGTTTGCGAACCGGGTCCGCGAACTTCCGCAAAAGTTCGGTTCGCGCAAACTTTCGCGAACCGCAATAGACTTCAATGGGGAGGCAAACTTAGAAAACTAGAAACACTTATGCTGGCCACAAAAGTGATGGAAAAGATGTTTCAAGGGGTCTAACACCTGGATGGGGGGCATTTTGATAAAGGTGAGCAAGGACGGATCAAGACCAAGTTGCACCTGGGGCAAGGTCAGGTTTTGGCACCTAAAGGTCAGGTTTTGGCGCCTAAACTGCCATTCATTTTGCCGCCTTTTTAAGAATTCAACAAACTGCGCCTGGGGCAAGATACCCGCTTGCCCCCCCCCCCCCCCCCCCCCTAGATCCATCCCTGAAGGTGAGGTACTGAACACTTTTGTGACTTTGGCGACTTCTCTTCTCAGTGACAATGCCTCCAGCTGCGCTGAAGGTCCTTTCTGACAGGACGCTTGAGGCAGGGCAAGACAGAAGTTGGATGGCAAATTGTGACAGCTCTGGCAACAGGTCAAGCCTGCACACCCAGTAGTCCAAGGGTTCATCGCTGCTCACAGCGTCTACATCCACACTTAAGGCCAGGTAGTCGGCTACCTGCCGGTCCAGGCGTTGGTGGAGGGTGGATCTGGAAGGGCTAAGGTGAGGCGTTGGACTAATGAATGTCCGCAGGTCCGACATCACCATGAGATCGCTGCAGCGTCCTGTCCTTGCCTGCGTGGACATGGGAGAACGATTACTGGCAGTGGTACCTTTATTATGTTGTGCTGTGACATCACCCTTAAATGCATTGTAAAGCATAGTTGCCAGCTTGTTCTGCAAGTGCTGCATCCTTTCTGCCTTCAGGTGAGTTGGTAACATCTTCGCCACTTTGTGCTTATACCAAGGGTCTAGTAGCGTGGCCACCCAGTACAGCTCAATCCTCTTGAGTTTTTTTATACGGGGGGTCCCTCAACAGGCTGGACAGCATGAAAGACGCCATCTGCACAAAGTTGGATGCAGACGTACTATCCATCTCCTAACCAATGGAGAGGTGGAGCAAAGCCAGCACTGAAAAGGGATTGCGGTGAACAAGTGCAGTTTGTGTGAAGCGGACATCCGCAGGGGGACATAGACCTGGCACCCACTTCATCCGCTATGCTTCCAACTGCACGCTTAATGTAAGTTATTTTATCCATTTTCTAATAAACAATCCATATGCAGTTCTGGCTTTGCTCCACCTCTCCATTTGTTATAAAATTGCTCTGTGCTTCAAGCCCGTGCACGCTACTTAAAGGGACCTGTACTCTTGCAGTCTATAGCCAATTACAGTTCAGTCCAGTCCCTTGCTGCAATCTAAGAAGAGTGCTGGTACTTCACTTCCTTTTGTTTTGAAGTACTATCCATCTCCTCTTGCTCTTCCTCAGTGACGTCAGGAAAGTCCTCCTCCTCCCCCCAGCCACGAACAATACCACGGGAATGTTGAGCAGCACAAGCCCCCTGCAACGCTGGCTGCAGTTGTTGTTCTGCCGCCACCTCCTCCTCCAAAGATACACTTTCCTCATCATCCGAGTCTAACTCCTCTTCCCCACACGACTCTTCCTCCTCCTCCCCCTCTGTGCTGCCGCAGGTGTTGAGGAAACATCTGGTTCTGATGAGAATTGATCCCACAACGCCTCCTCCTATAACTGTTCCTGTTCACACTCCTCCACAGCTTGATCCACCACTCTACGCACGGCATGCTCCAGGAAGTAAGCGTACGGGATCAAGTCGCTGATGGTGCCTTCACTGCGACTCACCAGGTTGGTCACCTCCTCAAACAGCCGCATGAGCCTGCATGCATTTCGCACGAGTGTCCAGGTGTTGGGCCAGAACATCCCCATCTCCCCAGAGTGTGTCCTTCTACTGTAATTGTAGAGGTACTGGGTGACGGCTTTCTCCTGTTCTAGAAGGCGAGAGAACATGAGGAGGGTCGAATTCCAGCGAGTCGGGCTAACGCAAATGAGGCGTCTCACCGACAACTTGTTTCTCCGCTGAATCTCGGCAAAGTGTGCCATGGCCAAGTAAGACCGCCTGAAATGCCCACACAACTTCTTGGCCTGCTTCCGGACGTCCTCTAAGCCTGGGTACTTTGAAACAAATCTTTGAATGACTAGATTCAGCACATGTGCCATGCAGGGTGCATGTGTCAGCTTTCCCAAATTCAAAGTGGACATGAGATTGCTGCCTTTGTCACACACCACGTTGCCGATCTCCAGCTGGTGCGGAGTCAGCCACTGATCCACCTGTTTGTTAAGAGCAGCCAGGAGAGCTGCTCCAGTGTGACTCTCTTCTTTGAGGCAAGACATGTCTAAGATGGCGTGACACCGTCGTACCTGGCATGCAGCAGAGGCACTGGGGAGTTGGGGCTGTGTAGCTGGAGAGAAGATGGCAGTACCAGTAGAGATGAACTGCCACTCAGCCAAGGAGGAGGATGATAGCGAAGAGGATGTAGCAGGAGGAGAGGAGGTGGCAGGAGGCCTGCCTGCAAGCCGTAAAGGTGTCACAAGTTGGTCCACTGCACAGTCACGTACTCCCCTGCTAGCCATCGGTCACCGGGTTGAACCATTGGGCTGTGTAAGTAATGTACCTGCCCTGACCGTGCTTGGCAGGCCAGGCATCCGTGGTCAGGTGGACCCTTGACCCAACGCTGTGTGCCAGAGATGACACCACTTGCCTCTCAACTTCACGGTACAGTTTGGGTATCGCCTATTTAGAGAAATAATTGCGGCCTGGTATCTTCCACTGTGGTGTCCCAATGGCCACAAATTTACGGAAGGCCTCAGAGTCCACCAGCTGGTATGGTAACAGCTGGCGAGCTAACAGTTCCGCCAAGCCAGCTGTCAGACACTGGGCAAGGGGGTGACTGGCAGAAATTAGCTTCTTCCGCTCAAAGATTTCCTTCACAGACATCTGGCTGCTGTGGGCAGAGGAGCAGGAACCACTCAAGGTCAGAGGCAGAGTGGAGGAGGGTGGCTGTGAAGGTGCAAGGGATAAAGCGGCTGAAGATGCTGCACCTGAAGGAGGAAGAGGAAAAGGAGGGTGGCTTTTCTTTTGTGTGCTGCTTTTGCTCAGGTGCTCTTCCCATTGCAGTTTGTGCCTTTTCTGCATGTGCCTTCATAAGACAGTTGTCTCTACGTGGGTGTTGGCCTTTCCACGTCTCAATTTTTGGAGGCAGAGAGAACAGATGGCATTGCTCTGATCTGAGGCAGACACATAAAAAAATGTCAAAACCGCTGAGTCCCCCTGAGGTGATGGCACTATGGTGGCATCAGCAGCTGACGTTGAAGGGCATGTTGGCTGGCTGTTCATAGGTGGCCATTCATGGTGCCGGACACTGCCACCAGCTGTTTCTGACGACGAGCTCCCCCTGCTTCTTTCAGCAACTCGTCTCCTCCTACTCCTCTCTGACTCCCCCTCTGAACTGTCCCCCTGTTCATCTCCTCTATTGGGAACCCACATGGCATCCGTATCATCGTCATCATCATAATCATCCTGCCCAGCTTCGCGTGCCTCAGACACCTCATACACTGCACCAACAGCAGGTACTTCATCCTCCTCCTCCTCCTCAAACGTTACGTCCATAGAGTAACCAGCTAACTCAGACATATGAGGTGGTGTAACTTGCTTAACGCCTTCATCTTGTTGTAACAATAATGGCTGTGAATCAGTGGTTTCACCACCAGATAACTCCTGCGAAGTGTCAAATGTAGCGGATGTGGTGCTTGTAGTAGCGCTGATGGCTGCGGAAGATGAGGTGTTCTGTGTTAAATAGTCAACCACGTCCTGACAATCTTGGGAGTTGATGGGACGTGCCTTTTTCTGAGTACTGTACTTTGGTCCAGGGCCGCACAAAATCACATCAGCACGACCCTGCACAGACCTGCCGGGTGGCCATCCTCTGGGTCTGCCTCTACCTCTGCCTCTATCTGTTTTGTCCGTTCTGTTCATATCAGGGGGGGGGGGGATGAAGTAAAAGGTATGCACTGACTTGACTAATACAATGTGTAGTCACACAGGTGCAATTAACAGGTATGCACGGAGAGGTATATTACACCGCATGCGCTCATGTAGGGAGGTGGGTGCACTGACTGAAGTGAACAACAGGTAGGTATATGCAATGATGGGTACTACAATGTGCACCTGTCACACACAGACAGGTACCGAACAGTCACAGTGACTCTGCGTGCGCTCACGTAGGTAGGTGGGTGCACTGGCTGAAGTGAACAACAGGTAGGTATATGCAGTGATGGGTATTACAATGTGCACCTGTCACACACAGACAGGTACCGGACAGGCATAGTGACACTGCGTGCGCTCACGTAGGTAGCTGGGTGCACTGTGAACAACAAGTAGGTATATGCAGTGATGGATATTACAATGTACAGCTGTCACACACAGACAGGTACCGGACAGGCACAGTGACACTGCGTGCACTCACATAGGTAGGTGGGTGCAGTGTGAACAACAGGTAGGTATATGCAGTGATGGTTATTACAATGTGCACCTGTCACACACACAGGTAGTCACTGAATGTGCTGGGCCTGGCAGTGGCACACACAGTAGGAATTACCAAGGCAGTCTATGTAACACAAGTGTCAGTGGGACACACGCACGCATGCACGCACGCACACACACACACACACACACTAGATCACAAGAACAAGATTAGCTGTCAAAAGAGCTGTTGAGGTTGAGGGGTGCTTTTTTAGCAATAAAATCAGCAAGGAGCAAGCTAAGAAGCCTACAAGAGCCTAACTTTAGCTTTCCCTATAGTTCTCTATGCAACAGCTCTCCCTTCTCTAATTACTGCAGGCACATGAGTCCAATGCCTGACGCTGCTTGCCTTTTATAAGGGGGGAGTGGCTCCAGGAGGGAGTGTACCTGATTGGCTACAATGTGCCTGCTGACTGTGATGTAGAGGGTCAAAGTTGATCCTCATGATGCACTATGGGGGCGAATCAAACTTCCGGAAAAGTTTGAGGTTCTCCGCGAACGCGAACCACCGAAGTTCGCCGGGTACCGTTCGCCGGCGAAACGTTCGGGCCATCTCTAGTCTTTACCCAAATTGTGCTTATCTGATCAGAGCACTTTCCTCCATATTCCTCCATACATTTGAGGAGTTGCCCACATGCCTTTTGTCAAACTCATAATGTGTCTTCTTATTTTATTTATTTATTTTTTACTTTACTCACATTTTTATTGGTATTCATTTTTTAAAAATAAAGTCTTAAAACAATCAGAAAAAATGCAATGCACAAAAAAAGTTATAACAAGCACATAACTGGACAAGCAAATGAGGTGCTTTCTTATTTTTAATGGTAATGACTTTTTTTTCCTCACTCTTCCATAAAGCCCTGCTCTATCTATCTATATATTTTTTTCTCATTTCGCTGAAGAAACTAGAGATAATTGATAAGGTAATGGGGTGTCCTGTAACCACTACTGTAAAGCGCACGCATCATACAGATTAAACTCTCAACATAAAGAAGAACATGTGTGCCATAGGTAACCAGAAAATAGTCATATTTTATTAAAAATTATGAAAAATTGCACGAAGATGCAAGTCCCCCGACACTAAAAGTATAGCCTGACAGATTTGAGAGTAAAAAACCAACTGTCAGATTACATACAAAAAGCCAAGACCAGACAGTTAAAAAAAAAAATAGACAGATAAACGTATCTTAAATTGCTAAAAGTGTCTAGGCACAACCAATTGATTTCAGGATATCACTGATAGGCAAGCTGCATAGTGCCAGAAAGCAGGGAGAAACAGGTCAAGCACAGAAGAATACAAACAAATAATACATTTACTTTCAAATGTAAAATATACACAGTTGCACCCAGTTGATAAATAGACACCACAATCTCCACTATAATATACTGGGGCACAAAAAATAGCTTGAAAAAGGTATTTCTAACAATGAACGTCCCGTCATCTAGGCTGTGCTGTATAATGCATTGGGCTTGCCAAGCTGCACAAGGAATTCATGGCTCACAACCTCTTCCATGCTACTATATGTCAGCACCCCATCACAAGATGATCTCACCCAACTGAAGCTTTCAGAATGCCACTACCACTCGAGCTGTCAGGGGTGAGGTACCAAATGCATATACAACCATGTCAGGCTGAAACAGGGGTGCTGCTAAGGTTTTTTTTGTCTCCAAACGGCACATAATTTGAGGCCCCCATCCCCCAAAGGAGCCACGTGTGCAGTGCGCAGAGGCAAGAAATGGGCATGGCCAGGGCATGAGGTAGGTGGACTACCATCCCGGTAGTCAGATGTTTCCCCCTGCCCAGTGTAGGTAGTCAGATGCCCCTCCCAGGCAAGTATAAGCAGACAGATGTCCCCCCCCCCCAGTCCGCCCCTCAGCCCAGTATAGGTAGACAAATGTCCTCCCCAGCCCGGTATAAATAGAAAGATGCCCCCCCCCAGCCTAGTATAGGTAGTCAAATGTACTCCCCCTGTGCCTCTCCCCCACTCCCCAGCCTAGTATAGGTAAGGTAGACTGATCCCCCCCCCAGCCAAGTATAGGTAGTCAGATGTCCTCCTCCGCTCCCCAGCCCGGTATAGGTAGACAGGTGTCCTCCCCCCACCACCACCCAGCCCAGCATAGGTAGAAAGATGTCCTCCCCTCTGCAGAGTATTCAGGCTTCCCATGCTGGTCTGCCCTGTGCTGTGCCCTGTGATGCTCCACAGCCCCCTCCTGTCCTGCAGAGTTGTGGTGAGTAGAGTGACTCACATGTCCATGATCCAGAGCTGAATCTCACTGCTCTCCTCTGCCTCTTACCATCTGGTTATGATGGTTCTGGCCAGCACCTCCTATGATGACATCATGATGCGAGGGGCAGGCCGGAGCCCTAGTTACCAGACAGTAAGCGGTACAGAAGAGAAGAGCAGTGCGATTTGGCGCTAGATCATGGACATGCGAGTCACTCTACTCACCACAACTCTGCAGGACAGGAGGGTGCCGTGGAGCATCACAGGGCACAGCACAGGGCAGACCAGCATGGGGGGCCCGAGGCCCCTGCAGAGGGTGAGGCCTTCGTGTGGGCTGCTTGTACCCTAGCGGCGGGCTGAAACTGGGAGCCAGCTCTGTAGTGCCAAATGATCCAAGCTGTTAGTCTAGTGGGAAGCTCCACCTAAGACCCGCCCAGCTACCTGATATTTTTAATTTACCATCTTGCTGCATGTCCCCACTTGATATTGGATCAGATCTCATCAGAGAAATATTTTCTTTCTATTAGATTTGATGTATATATCGAATCTAACATCTAATTTGTATTACAAAGTGTAATACTGTATTACCCCTTTTAAGCATAGGTCAAAAGTGAAAATTAGAGGGTTAGATTCAGAGACATCAACCATGAAAGAAGGGAATTGTGGTTATCAAGTTAAACTTCATTTCTCACAACTTATGTTAAAAATCATACAACAATGAATTCCAACATAGCGAACCTTTGAGTATTTAATCAGGAAATATATACCGATAATATGATGCACCTGTGAGGGGGGTTTCACATTTCATTTGTGGAGAAATGTTTTGGCATCCTCATAAATATCTTTTGCAGCTCTTATGCCACTCTTAATAGCGGTGTCAATCCAACCATGGGGAGCAGATGTGTGTTCTCCAGCAAAATGTATTCTACCTTCAGGTTGGGATAGGTGCTCATACATATAAATATATTGGTATGGGATAAAATGGGCAAAGGCTCCCATGGAATTTGAATCCAGACTCCATTTCTTCACCACAGCTTTTGGGCAGAGGTTTCTGAGCTCCTCTTTTTGTCTTTGGTGGATGGCGGCCAAGTCCTCTAGAACCACATCTACGCATTGTTCATCGCTGAGTGATAGGAAGAACAAAGAATCCTCTCCAATAGTGTAGGATGCTAGGAGGACATCTTTTCCACCAGTAAAGTTATGACTTGGGTAGTACATAAAGCGTGATGGACGATCTGTGTAACTTCTCCCACCAAGTAAGCCATCTCTTTCCCAGAATCTCTCATTACAAACCAAAAATATTTTTGTTGCACTAATATAGTTAATGTATCTCAATGCATAAGTCTTCTCATCACTGAGCAGAGGGCTGAAGTCAATACGTCTTGTGGCCTTTGCAGTGGATGTGACAAGCACATAGTCTGCAATGATGTTGGTGATAGGGGCAGATTTACCTTTACGGTATTGGACAATTACTGATTTTGCCTTCCTTATGATTTTAACTACGGTAGAATTCAGCTTGATTACATTTCCTAAACAGCGGGCTAAAGCCAAGGGCAACTGATCAAATCCTCCAGTGATCTCATCCAACCTAGAAAACATTTAAACATATTGAAAGTCATTTTCACAATTTTGTCAACCTCGTCACCCTTCATGCATATTGTTATTATTACTCGTTTATAGAGTTGGTCAATAATAATGTTAATGCTTGGAATTGGACCAATCCAAATCATTTGTGAAGTGCTCAGTTCCAAGCTGTATACAATTTGCCTTATATTTGCATGGAAATTGGACTTATTTGCATCTCATTGACAATTTCTGTTCAATTATATAGCACTATTCTGTTCAATTATACAGGTGTTTGTGTTTACTATTCAATAAGAAAGGGTACCTCAAGCATAAAGCTGCACTGATTGCTGTGTAGACAGAATAGTTTGTAATCCTCTCTAAATAGAATTGAAGCGTGCCTGATTGGTGGTGGTGGTGGTGGTGCGTGTGTGTGTGTGTGTGTGTGGGGGGGGGTGCATTGCTAGCATCCCAGAAGATCTTGGGCACCTCTGTGCACCAAGGACAGGATACCTGTGAGGGGTACACAGTGAGTCATATAAAAAAGTGGGCGTGGTCTTGTTATATGTGGGTTTGGATAATCATATGTAAGCCTAGAAGGGGTGTGGCTACAACTTTTAACAGGTTGACACTTCACATGTATTGGAACCTGTATGCATTGTTTGGCACACATCCTGGCACATATGAGCAGCTAGGAAGTTTATAAATGTGTTAGAGATGTACGCCAGCTAAGCCTAAGTACCTATTAAACTCTTCCTCCCATAGCCGGGTCTAGAATTTTTGCTGCCTCAGGCAAACTTGTGAGGATGCCTCCCCTCGATTTGGAATGATCGCACAGCACCCAACAATTTATTCTGCTTCATTTAATGTTCTCACATGACATGCTGCAGCTAAACACAATAGCACACTGGCTGGCTGTGAGTCTGACAAGCAAACTGCTCACCCTCAGCCACTCCATTCCTCCTCAGTCAGAACAGCAGTGCCACCTCCTCCCTTCTGCTGTGCAAGTCAAATGACAATTTTTTTCTTTTGCTTGCTGGTGGCTTAAAAGGCATTTTATTGATAAGGTGTGAAAATATCACCTAGGAAAAAACTTAGGAGAAAAAGTTAATTGAATAAGGGCTTGAGACTGAGGGCATTAAATGAAGTAAAGTGTAGAGATAGCCTTCCTGAGTCAGGCAGATTCCCGGTCAATAAGGTATAATGTGAACTACCAGAAGGGTCCTTTGGATTCCTTGGAATCTCATATACATGAAAATACTAGCAGAACTAAAGATTAAATTGCACCACACATGAAAAAATAGGGTGCATATCTAAGTTGCAGCACATTTGTTTATACTGTTGTTTGATACGCTCATTTCAAAAGGCCTGAGCAGCATGTCCAACTTAAGTGGGACAAGAGGATGGCCGGTTCTCTCATGAAGCAAGGTGAAACATTTGCATCAGGCGGCAGAGATTACAGGGGCAGCATGTTTGTATTGAGTGTTTACACTTACAGCATGCAGTCAGAGTAGGAGAAGAAGCTAGAGGAGAGCAAGGTGAAGATGTCATCATTGGGGAAAAGCAGCTTGTTGTGCTGTGTGAGGAGTCTGACAGTGAGTGAGGAGGAAGGGGAGGCAGGAGAGCAGCAGTGTTTCATTTGATTTGCACAGCAGAAGGGAGGAGGTGGCACTGCTGTCCTGACTGAGGAGGAATGGAGTGGCTGAGGGTGAGCAGTTTTTCACAGTCTCACAGCCAGCCAGTGTGCCATTGTGTTGAGCTGCAGCATGTCATGTGATAACATTAAATGAAGCAGAGTAAATTGCCCGGTGCTGTGCGATCATTCTAAATCAGGCGGCGCATCCTCACAAGTTTGCCTCAGGCAGTAAAAAGTCTAGAATTGGCCCTGAGTGGGATCAATGTGAAAAGAAATAGAGAAATATAAAGCACAGTACCATTCTACGGTTTACAGTACCTTGCAGATTTAAAGACATTCATGTCCAGAGCAGCCTCCATATATGACAAGTAGGCCTGACCATTTGTGTTCATGTAGTCCCCAAACATCTGATAGGCACCATAACTCAGACGTCCCTCATCCATTAAAAAGGACTATTTCAAAAGTGAAAACATAAAATATATAAGAATAAGTGTCTCACTAGGATAGACTTGTGTTCATAGATTTTTTTTTGTTCTCAAAGTGAATGGACAGTTTCAAAAAGTATTTACAGGTCTGCTTGCTTCCTCAGGACATGCCTGGCTACTATGTTACCCCTTGGTCAATGGTGCAAAGTGTGTAAATCAGCCTTTCTCAACCTTTTTACCCTGGAGGAACCCTGCAAATACTTTTTGGATTTCAAGGAACCCCTGCAAGTAATGTTGAAGGTGGCATGGTCTTTAAAAGCTGATGTGGCTGTTTATGTTACTACCCCCCAGGGCCGGGCCGAGGCAGAGGCAGGAGAGGCTCCAGCCTCAGGGTGCAGTGTAGGAGGGGGCGCACAATTCACTCAGCTGTCATTCCCCATTGTGTTTGAAGTAGAAAGAAATAAGAAAAGGGGATACATGGCAATGACTGCAAGCCAGATAACTAGAGATTAAGGGGTTGGTGGGGTTGGGGGCACTGGGGTACCTCTTAGCCCAATAGCAATCAGTGTGTGACGGCTGGGGTGGTAGGGATGGAGGGGCGTACTTTGGTGTATCAGCCTTGGGTGCTGAAGGACCTTGTCCCGGCTCTGGTCACAGGGCAAGTCTTCCTGCCAGCTGCTAACAGGGGAAAAAAAACTTATAGGTAGTACCCCCTATATTACCCCCATTATAATGTCTCGTTATTCTTGTGCCCTTTTAATATTCTTATTAATATGAATTTAATGCTACTTTTTACAGTACCCCCTATTCCAGTTTGCTCCCTATCCACCAACCCCCATGATGGGGGGGGGGGATGCCAAGGATCCGCTGCAGAATACTCAAGGAACCCTGGGGTTCCAGTGAACCCTGGTTGAGAAAACCTGGTTTAAATGTTTGAGACAGTAAAACACACAGGTTGTTGTAGTATTTTACTCTTCACAGTTCTTCTTTTGGACTCCTGTTTTAATCAGCCTGTCTAATTGCAGTATGGCACCTGTCTTATTGATACAAGTTTTCCTTGTATTTTGCTTGCAATCTTACATCTTCCTTAAAGAAAACCCGAGGTGGGATTTAATTATGTTAGTGGGGCACAGAGGCTGGTTGTGCACACTAACACCAGCCTCTGTTGCCCCATGGTGTGCCTCCAGAACCCCCCTGCGCGCCGCTGTCCCCTCCGCCGTGCTAGCGACACGCAGCGTGTCGCCAGCACAATGTTTACCTATGCCATGTCTGTTAGCGCCGCTCCCCGCCTCCTCTGTATCGGCGCTACCCGACTGCGTCCCTTCCCTCCCGCTAATTGGAGGGAAGTGACACGGGCAGGTAGCGCCGATACAGAGGAGGTGGGGGAGTGGCGCTGACAGACACGCATAGGTAAACATTGTGCTGGCGACACGCTGCGTGTCGCTAGCACGGCGGAGGGGACAGCGGCGCGCAGGGGGGTCCTGGAGGCACACCATGGTGCAACAGAGGCTGGTGTTAGTGTGCACAACCAGCCTCTGTGCCCCACTAACATAATTAAATCCCACCTCGGGTTCTCTTTAAAATGGATCCGAGATGAACTTTTACGTATTGCATAATTGTGTTCCTTTCATGTAGTTTATAGGGCATTCCTCAAGCCAAATACTTTTTTGTTTTGTTTTAATATTCTATTTCCCTGTAAACTAAACGAGCCACGCCCACAGCTTTTTCAGAGTGCCTTGGCACTCAGTCCCAAGTAGCAAGGGCTTATGGGAGCTCAGTCTCGGCAGGAGGAGGAGGAGGAGGTTACTAGCCAGAGATTTCAGAGGCAGAGGGGAGGAGGGAGGAGTGAAGTTTTCACAGGCTGAGGGCTGGAGATGCTATCAGCTTGCCTGTGTGTAGTGTGGCAAACAGAACATGGTTGCCTTCATTGTATCACAGGAATAAATAATCAGAAACTGTTGAAGCTGTTTGCAGCTAGATTTGCTGTGTAAACATCTAAAAATCTAACCTTTAGATAAGATATATTGATAAGTTACTTGTTATAGTTAGTTTTTCATCTCGGATCCGCTTTAAACCTTAACCACCAACCCACAGCTAACCTTAACCGCCTCCCACCATGGGTAACCTTAACCTTCCCCCCCACAGGCCTAGCCTTAACTGACCCCTGCCACCAGTCTGCTGTAATAACACAAATGTAGGCGTCATTATAAAAAACAGCTATACTGTGACATTTGGGTGCCCGGGATCACTTGCAATGCAAAAGATGCAGCTGTATTTTGCCATCTTTTGCATTGATGGTGACCCTGCTATTTTTTCAGGTGCCATGGGCACCCAAATTTTACAGTATAGCCGCTATTTATAAAGGCGCCTATGATGGCGTCCTAATTTCTGCTGCTAGCAGGCACCCAAATTTCCTGCTTCTGATACTATCTTATCATTTCAAATCAATTGCTGACTGCTGAGGAAAATTTGGAGAACACAGAAAAAGCAGGTGAGTATAAGGAGGTAATGTCACTGGATTTGCCTCAATGTTAAAAAATAGGCCTCTCAAAGGGTCCATAGACATCATACTTTGACAGAAACATGCTGATAGACGCTGGTATGGATTAAGGTGTTAATTATTAGTTAAGGTAACAATTGGGATACTTTTGCTGTGAATGGTAGCAACCCTTTTCTCCCAATGAACCTCTGATATTTGCCTAAAACTTGATTAGCTGGATTCAAATTTAACTCATCAGCATCAGGTTACCTCTGGGTGTCTAAGTAAGAAAACACCGGCTGCTAATGGTGATTCTTGCCCTTGTGGTACCCACGTCACACATGCCTGCTGAAATCACTTCAACATACAGTACTCTGTAAGATCTGAAGTAACATGTCAGCTGAAAGAACTGTCCACCTGTCATTGACATACATTTATATTGTTTAAAACAGTATTTCTCAACAATATTTTAAAATGTACCATTTTATTAATGACTGAATGGGGCAGTACTCTCTATTGTGGGTAATATGTTAATGCATATCTTTTGATTAGAAATAGTCCACAATTGTGTATTAATGATTTTCAAAGATTTTTCGGTACTGCACTTTTAACTAATCAGAAATGCCTAATTAGGTTTGTTTATAATTGATTTTTCATTTATTTAGCCTCAAACGTACTATTATGGATTGCCTATCATAGGCAAACGCAGGGGGGGATTACAGCTGCCCAGAATCCCCCCTCAGACCAGGGTCGTTGCAGTGTCTGGGGAAAGGCACAAGTTGAGACACCAGAATATCTTCTGCAGACATCCTGCAGCTCACAGCACCGCCCCCCTTATTTCCCTGCTACAGTTAATTCTACAGATTACAGATTATCTGTAAAAGATTATCGATCCAAACTGTTCCTGATCAATCCCATTGTCGATCGGGAGCAAATCGGACATTTAGGAAATAATTGTCACATCCTGTCAGATGACAGGATGGGAAATTGCATGATGTGTACCCAGCATGATGTCCTACCACATTATTATACTGTATTGTGCGTGGCTGAGGGAGACCTTTCAGGAGTCCCCTCCTTGAAAATGCTGGGTTTGCCCCTGCCTATGGCACGTTCACAGACTTCCTGTGCCCCACATGCATACCATGTGTTGAGAACCTAGGCTTTTGAATATGCCAGCGTTTCATCTTTCATCTGCGTCTTCCTACATCCTTTACGCCATGGTAACTGCCAGCACAGCCTAGCATACCACAGCGATCCACTTGAGTTTGTAAAATTGTACAGTAAAATAGCAGCATAGTTAAAGAGGTAGTGTACCAGATGTGCAGTAATAAAGCTAAGTACTCCTTTCACAAACCTGGGCAAACAGTGGCGTAACAATAAGGGTTGCAGAGGTAGCGACCGCATCGGGGCCCTTGGGCTAGAGCAGGGGTCGGCAACCCGCGGCTCCGGAGCCGCATGCGGCTCTTTTTCATCTTTGCCGCGGCTCCGGTGTCAGTGGCTGCGGCGCGCGTGACGTGTGCTGTTGTCGCTGGCCGGCAGCCTATCAGAGAGGCCGCCAGACCAGTGCAGTGCAGGGCTTCGGGCGGCCATTTTCCCGTAGCCCTGCAGGCAGGACGTGACGTAGGAAGAGGATCGTGGGAGTTGCGCGCCACAAGGTCGGGACCGGAGGTCGGGACAGGAGGAGATCGTGACAGGAGGTCTTCTGACTAGGTGAGTAAATGGTCTTTTTTTTCAGATCTGCTGAAGGATTGTGCATATGGGAGTCAGATCTGCTGAAGGATTGTGCATATGGGGGTCAGATCTGCTGAAGGATTGTGCATATGGGGGTCAGATCTGCTGAAGGATTGTGCATATGGGGGTCAGATCTGCTGAAGGATTGTGCATATGGGGGTCAGATCTGCTGAAGGATTGTGCATATGGGGGTCAGATCTGCTGAAGGATTGTGCATATGGGGGTCAGATCTGCTGAAGGATTGTGCATATGGGGGTCAGATCTGCTGAAGGATTGTGCATATGGGGGTCAGATCTGCTGAAGGATTATACATATGGGGGTCAGATCTGCTGAAGGATTGTGCATATGGGGGTCAGATCTGCTGAAGGATTGTGCATATGGGGGTCAGATCTGCTGAAGGATTGTGCATATGGGGGTCAGATCTGCTAACGATTTGTGCATATGGGGGTCATATCTGCTAACGATTTGTGCATATGGGAGTCATATCTGCTAACGATTTGTGCATATGGTGGTCATATCTGCTAACGATTTGTGCATATGGGGGTCATATCTGCTAACGATTTGTGCATATAGGAATCATATCTGCTAACGATTTGTGCATATGGGGGTCATATCTGCTAACGATTTGTGCATATGGGGGTCATATCTGCTAACGATTTGTGCATATGGGGGTCATATCTGCTAACGATTTGTGCATATGGGAGTCATATCTGCTAACGATTTGTGCATATGGGGGTCATATCTGCTAACGATTTGTGCATATGGGGGTCATATCTGCTAACGATTTGTGCATATAGGAATCATATCTGCTAACGATTTGTGCATATGGGGGTCATATCTGCTAACGATTTGTGCATATGGGGGTCATATCTGCTGAAGGATTGTGCATATGGGGGTCATATCTGCTAACGATTTGTGCATATGGGGGTCATATCTGCTAACGATTTGTGCATATGGGGGTCAGATAACTTGGGATAATGTATTATTTCATCAAATGTTCTCTTTACATTGCCCAACTTATGACAGCTTTGCTTTAACATGACAAATGAGAGCATTATTCAATGCAGATAGTGTTATTTCAATAGAGATAACATAACATTACCTGAATAGAAGCTCCGTCAAGCTGGTCCAATATTTCCCTGCAGTTCTTTCCATTATTCTCCTGAACAAACTAAACAAAGGAAAATAAAATTAGACAAACAGTGAAGTTCAGTTTCCCAAGGGTTGTACTATTTATAAAGTTTAGGGAGGCAGGATTGAAAGTTAAATAATGGTGAGAGGGCTAATGGAAAACAAAAAGCCTTTTGTCAAGAAGATATTTAAAAAGCCATCAACAGTGGCATAACTGCAATTCATGCCCCCCCCCCCCCCCCCCATGTTCCCACCCCTTCCCTTGCCTCCCCTTGGTGCCCTTTATGGCCTTGGGGACCATCTCACAAGGGTCATATGACAAGTGTGGCCATCATGATCTTCACACCCATAACAAGTATAGCCACAAAGACACCTGATCTAAAGTATAGTCCCCTGTATCGGAGGAGGGGAAGGTTAGTAGTTGGGATCCCAAACAGTTCTGGCCGCCCCCCTGCAGTCCCCTCTAGCTACACCCCTGGCCATCACATAAGAAAAAAACAGGTAGAAGCAGTGGCACTTGATCATGCAATGGCTTGTACATATCTCCTTGGCTGGTCCAAGTCACATGATCATGAATAACGTTCACTTCCCACATTATCCTAACCAATTTCGTCTACAGAAGATAACATGTAAGAGGAACTTGAACGTGTTTTGCCATCATACATATCGTCACTTCCAGAACAATAAAAAAAAAATTAGATTATGTTTCAATTATATCCGTGGGAGGACTGTTCCAGTTCCAGAGGCGTAGATATACTCCTCCCGCAGCATTGCCATTGTGCGCGCTCCCCACCGTATCCCACGCTCATTATCAGTGCCGTCGGTTAGTAGGGAGATCAGTGAATGGGAACGCAGTTCCAATTCATTAATCTAAGTCCCTGTGTTAATGATTGCCGGCATCAGTGAGATGCCTACAGTCATTCTACCAAAGTGAATTACACATGCACACATTACTTCCTGTTCACGTACTTATAGTACACTCAGGAAAGTATTGAGCAAGAACATCTTGTGGCCAAATAGTAATATTACACCTACATACACTTATTTCAATAAAAAGACCTACACATAATTTAAAATTAACTTCTTACCTCCTACACACTCCCATAAATACCCAAATAAAACTTTTGCATAAAAAGAAAAAAAATACAATAAAAAAAATACATTAATACCTTAGGGTCTGAACTTTTTTTTTAATATGTATGTCAATAGAGTATATTACTGTCATTTCTGAAAATATGGGCTTGTAAATAGTGATGGACACAAAACTGAAAAAAGGCACCTTTATTTTTAAATAAAATATTGGCACCATACTGGTTTCTCTTTAAACAATTCTCTTGAGGTACCCCTCCCCCCCCCCCCCGTCTCTACTGCTAAACCTAATAATTGTTTAAACAAAAATAAGCAGGTGCAAAAATGTGGGCACTGTTGTCATTTTATTGATTCCAAAACCTTTAGCACTAATTATTGGAACTCAAATTGGCTTGGTAAGCTCAGTGACCCCTGATCTACATACACAGGTGAATCAAATTATGGTAAAGAGTATTTAAGGGAGTCAATTGTAAGTTTCGCTCCTCTTTTAATTTTCTTTGAAGAGTAGCAACATGGGGGTATCAAAAGAACTTTCAAATGACCTGAAGACAACGATTGTTCATTATCATGGTTTAGGGGAAGGATACAGAAAGCTGCTTCAGAAATTTCAGCTGTCTGTTTCCACAGGTAGGAAAATATTGAGGAAATGGAAGACCACAGGCTCAGTTCAAGTTAAAGCGGATCCGAGATGAAAAACGAACTATAACAAGGAACTTGTCTATATATCTTATCTAAAGTTTAGATAATTTACACAGCAAATCTAGCTGCAAACAGCTTCAACAAAATATGATTATTTCTTCCTGTGATACAATGACAGCAGCCATGGTGATTGTAAACATTGCACACAGTCAAAGGGGATAGCATCTCCAGCTCTCTGCCTGTGACAAATTCACTCTGCTCTCCTCCTCCCTCCTCCTTTCTGCCTCTGAAATCTTTGGCTAGTAACCTCCTCCTCCTCCTCCTGCCCAGACTGATCTCCCATAAGCCCTTGCTACAGTGCCAAGGCTCTCTGAAAAAGCTGTGGGTGAGGCTTGTTTAGTTTATAGAGAATTAGAGTATTAAAACAAAAAAAAGTATTTGGCTTGAGGAATGCCCTATAAACTATATGAAAGGAAAACAATTATGCAATGAGTAAAAGTTTATCTCGGATCCACTTTAGAGCCCAAAGTGGCAGACCAAGAAAAATATTGGATAGACAGAAGCGACGAATGGTGAGAACAGTCAGAGTCAACCCACAGACCAGCACCAAAGACCTACAACATCATCTTGCTGCAGATAGAGTCACTGTCCATCGTTCATTCAGCGCACTTTACACAAGGAGATGCTGTATGCGAGAGTGATGCAGAGGAAGCCTTTTCTCCAACCACAGCACAAACACAGCTGCTTGAGGTATGCTTAAGCACATTTGGACAAGCCAGCTTCATTTTGGAATAAGGTGCCGTGGACCGATGAAACTAAAATTGAGTTATTTGGGGGTGTTATGCAAAGAAATACACCTGCTACCTACAGTAAAATATGGTGGTGGTTCCATCATGCTGTGGGGCTGTGTGGCCAGTGCAGGGACTGGGAATCTTGTTAGATTTGAGGGACGCATGGATTTCACTCATTATCAGCAGATTCTGAAGACCAATGTCCTGGAATCAGTGACAAAGCTGAAGCTGCGCCGGGGCTGGATTTTTCAACAAGACAATGACCCTAAACACTGCTCAAAATCCACTAAGGCATTCATGCAGAGGAACAAGTACAATGTTCTGGAATGGCTAACTCAGTCCCCAGACCTGAATATAATTGAAAATCTGTGGTGTGAGTTAAAGAGAGCTGTCCATGCTCGGAAACCATCAATCCTGAATTAACTAGAGATGTTTTGTATAGAGGAATGGTCCAAAATACTGTACCTTCAACCAGAATCCAGACACTCATTGGAACCTACAGGAAGCATTTATTTCTTTATGCACCTGCCTAATTTTGTTTAAACAATTATTGAACACTTTCTGTAAATCCAATAAACTTCATTTCACTTCTCAAATATCACTGTGTGTGTCTCCTATATGATATGACAGATAGGTAAACTTAAATAACCCCCGTGCTGAAATGAGAACAGGGGGAGCGAGCTGGATAAAATTAGTCTTCGATATGCAGATGATGTGTCGGGTGATGGAAGTCGGTGCTGCTCTGTGTGGTCCACTTGCAGTGGCAGATAAATCTATAAAGGACATGGGGTAGGGGAAAAAAACACAAAAAGAGCGCACTCAGAAGACTGATGATAAAAGGGGAACCAACCGGTCGTAGACAGATCTCACCTGATTTGGTGGCTGATATGCCCTTATGGGTATTATCAGCTTGCAGGCTTTTGTCCCTCTTAGACCAGGGACCAGGTCAGAAGCAGGCTCTTTGTCCAAAGGGATCCTGTGGCTTGAAGCAGGATATCAGGAGCAGCTGTCTGTCTGGTTTGTAGCCGTTGGTGTCCCAGCACTGGCTGTAACACCAGAGCTGCAGGCACCTGTGGGCTGTATGAGACTCAATCCCTTAGCAGGGAGAGTCTCCTTCCTGAAAAGTTAGCAATCCACACACTACTCTGTTCAGATGGGTCTAGTTAAAAATGGCGCCAGACATCGTTTTTATAAAAATGGCGCCTCATAGGAAATTATTGTAGAATGTTTTTTATCGTTTCTGACTGTTAAAAAATGGCGCCGTTGTCCTAAACGATATTTTTCGTTTATGTTTTTGCTTTTTGCATCTCACTAATGCCCTTCCCTCCCTCCCTGCAGAGTGCGAGCGGTGCGTTAGATATGAGAAGACTCACCGGGATCCGTCATGCCAGCGATGACAGCTTCTCTCCCTGCAGCGCTCCCAGCGTCATCTCCTAGGTAACAGCATGTCTCCTCACTGTGACGCGCCTGCACGTACTGGCGGCGGCGCGTCACAGTAAGGAGACACGCTGTTACCTAGTAGATGATGCTCGGCGCGCTGCGGGGAGAGAAGCGGACATTGCAGACATGTCAAGTCCCGTTGAGTCTTCTCATACTAACGTTCCGCTCGCACTCTGCAGGGAGGGAGGCAGGCCACATGTCGCCGCTGATCTGAGGTCTCCTATTATGGTACCCAGCCTGCACTAGACACCCAGCCTGCACCTAAAACGAAAAAAAAACATAAAACGATATTTTTCGTTTAGAAGACATTTTCGTTCACTGTCTGGCGCCATTATTTGGCCGGCGCCATTTTTAACGGACCCGGTTCAGATACACCACAGCAGTGGCTGGGTGGTGAGCAGTAGCACTGAAGTGGCTGAAAGAAAGCACAGGAGACCAGTGCTGGAAGTAACTGATTCTTTAATTAATGTAACAAATACAACTAGTTTCAGGAGGCCATTCCTCCTTTCTTCAGGCAAACCCCCCTTTTTTTCAGGTTTGGCTGAAGAAAGGAGGAATGGCCTCCTGAAACTGGTTGTATGGATTGCTAACTTTTCAGGAAGGAGACTAGAGCTTCAAACATAACACTAGCTATAGCAATCATAGAGATGGCCATGGGACCCATAAGTATGGGAGCTTGGTTGGTCATGAGTTGTTGTTGTTGTTGGTTTTTTTTATGTTTTAGGTTTCTTTATCCTGTGATGATCTCCAGAGAATTGTACCAGCCACTAAGTGGTGTGGATATAATTATCAATCTTTAACTGTGCACTGTACAGTATATCATGCTTACGTTCCAAACCCTCTGCGTTCTGTCGTGCGGGTGTGCGGCAGCCGGCAGGCCACTCTTTTGCTTGTTTATTCTGGCGTGTGACATCCCATGGTGTTACGCCTTACTGTATATGCACGTGAGTAATGGTTTTCATGCACCTGCAAGGATGATTGTTCCATCTGTGCACAGGCAAGGCATGAGGATTCATGACAAAAACGAAGAGCAGCACATATAAAAGGCAGCCTCAGGGTGTACACTGTGCTGATTGATCTGTCAACTTTGGCTTATGTTCCTGTTACCAATCACTGATTCCAGTATTGATCTCCTGTTTCTGACCCAGCTTATTATACCATTCCTGATTGTTTTCTGCCTGTCCTGATCCTTGGTTATCCCTGAACTCCGCCTGCCCTGACATTTGGCCTGTCTATCTTTGATGCTCGTTTGCCACCTGCTTACAGACTTTGCTATTCCTGACCTCCAGAACATCCTCCATCAGACACATTTTGTCTAGTACAACTGCATCTACAATCAAATGTTGATGTTTTACATTAGGTGTGCCATTTAATGAGTTTGATTAACCACTTCAGTACCAGCACCCTCTGCCCCCTTAAGGACCAGAGGGTGCTGGTACAGTAAACCGCCGCTTCCCGACGAATCGCCGCTAACATCCGCCGCTCCCGCCGGTCACGCCGCTCTGTACCCGCCGCAGGCTCCTCTCTCTGCCGTCTCTATGACGGCAGATCGCTGTGCGCCGGTCAGGAGCCACTTACATTGGCTCCTGACCCTGTCACTCAATGTAAGCCAATGGTAACGGCTTACATGAATGACAGGGCCAGGAGCCAATGAAAACAGCTCCTGCCCAGCTCACAGTGCTCTGCCGTCATAGAGACAGCAGGGCAAGCACATTGCGGCGGGGACAGATCAGCGAAAGCGGGAACAGCAGGGACGGTGAATGGGACGCAGAGTTTACATCCAGTCAGAACCGCAGCTCCACCTGCCCGCCGTAGAATTGTACTGCGTCGGTCCGCAGGTAGTTAAGTTCACAGTGGCCATTGTGTTTCCAGTGACAGCAAGAATGCAATACAATGGATTGGGACTGCATTTCCGGCACACATCGACACATTGCGCCGGGTACAGTGAAGCATACAGTCAATGAAGAGTATGATTGATTTTACTGTTTACGTGAGCGTTAAGCAGCGGCATAACGCAACCCCTTATACCTCAACACACCTGTCGCACTGTGAACATCACATAGATGGAACATTGTAGTGCGGTAAGCCGTGTTACAAAGCGGCTGTTTCCAGGGCCGGATTTGTACTTTCCTGCGACCAAGGCCCGCTGCCACTGCCACCAACCGCATCCACCCAATAGCATTCTGTCCAACACCATGACTAGAAATCACTGGTTTTCAGGAGGAAAAGCCTGTTTCAGTGACTCATGTAAGAGAAGAAGAAATGGAGGGCTTCATTCACAGAGTCTCAGTCTGACCAGCTATACTGTTCAGTTCAGCTTGAGTTCTAAAGTGGAGCTTATAATCCCGTGAATGTGTTCTGTGCAGGAAACCTTACCAGATCAGAAATTATTCTCTACTTCCCTGGTACTAAACTGAATCTTGTATGTTCCTGGATCATAAGGATATAGCACTGTCTCATCACACACCTGGAGTTTAGGCTGTGCATGCAGTAAGCAAGGGCAGCTTTAGAGCAGGAGAGATGATTTATTTTGACATGTGGCCTCTTATCTCTCCCCAAGTCCTGTCAACCTTCTGCCCTTCTTCTTTTTCAGCACCCAAGGCCATGGCCTTTGTGGCCTTGCCAGTAATCCAGCCCTGGCTGTTACACCGAAACGCACCCTGTGTCTGTCTGTTGGACAGCATAATTACATTAATTAGCCTCAGAGTACATTAAAAATGTTTGAGGGCATATTCACAGTGGGACGTTGCGTTGTAATGTGACGTTAAATTCGCAAAGCAGCATTACAACGCAACGCAAAAAAACCCACGTGGTAACGCACATTAACGCTGCGTTACCATGGCATACAGTAGGTACAGTGGAGCATACAGGCAATGAAAAGTATTCTCTCTGTATCTATTTAACATCTATGTTTAGAGGTAATGCACTGCAAGCAGTGAGTTACGATAACGCAACATTTATAATGTAACGTTAACGTCGCACTTTGAATGTCGCATAGGGTTAACATTACAGTGCATCTGTGCATTATAATGACTTTATAACGCAGGACAATAACGTCCCACTGTGAATGCGCCCTGAATCTCTAGCCAATGCATTTTTGCCATCTCCACTTGTGCCCACCAAATTATGCCAAAGAGAGTGTGTCCTCTAGAAGTGCTGTATATACTGATGGTAGTTCTAAGCACTGTACTCCATGACAATCGTTACCTTTTTTAACATGGAAGAGGACATTTCATCAGGAGATTTCCCTTCTTCCTCAGGTGATAACGCAAACCCAAACATGTTTGGTGTTTTTGTCACTTCCGTCTGCACGTGTCTAATGCCTTTAAACAGGTACACATTCTCTTCAGTATCCATAATAAACTTATTCATCTTCAGCCCAAAATGATCAACATATTCCCTTACCAGCCTGTAAAATTCAAGAGATGTTATATGAAACTCTTTCTCAAGCTTGTTTTCTTCAGTCAGTGCCACTTATATGTAGCGGTATTTATGGTGTGTCACTGAGGAAACATTGGCACAAGTACACATGAAGGCTGAAGATCCAGCAAGCAAGAAAAAGGACAAAATAGGAGTAGGAGACATTGAGGGAATTTAATAAATTGTGCTGATCTTCTATGTTTTTATTAAAATATCTAAACTTAGTATGGATGTTTTTATTACTTTAATGCATGCAATGTTGATCATCAATAAGGTACAAGATCATCATAGGATAGGCAAAAATCCCTTTACTCACGCACTAGGGAAGAGGCAGTTATATGCTTGCTCCTTCCACCAGAGCAAGGAGGTATCACATAACTGTCCTTCAATAAAACAATACCAGACAATTTCATCACTTGGGTAGGTGTTTGAACAGCTCACTGTCTGACAGCACCAATGCTTTTCTAGTGGTAAGTCCCCCACATGACACATTTGCAATACTGAAAGGCATGTGGTATGGTGGAAGCAGCAGCTGGACCATCACATGATTACTGTATCTCTCCCCACTGACCATTTTTTAATCTATTAAAATCTATTAAAATAAGTAAAAGGATTTCATGAGTGCTTAAAAGTTTCAGATATTGTCAGCAGAAGATCAGCACCTGACATCTGCAACAATAAAGCTACCGTATTTTTCGGACTATAAGACGCTCCGGACTATAAGACGCACCTAGGTTTAAAGGGCAAAACCTGGGGGGGAAAAAAATACACTAAACCTGGGTGCATGCATGGTCCAGGAGCGTCCTATGGACCTTTCCTCCCCCTAAGATGTCTGTCACATTGCCAAGCTACATTAACCCCTGCTGCCATTACAAGCTATACTAAACTACACTTCACTAACCCCTGCTGACCCCCTCCACCCAGCTACACTGCACTACACAACTCCCCCCCCTGCCCAGCTACACTAACCAATACAATTACAACAAACGTGATCTCGCCTGGGTGGCAGTAGCTGTGTCTGGTCAGAGTTTTCATGCGATCTTAAGGAAGTGCACAGTAGGATGACATCAGCAGCACCCATGAGATCCACAGTGTTCTTAACCAGCATAGGAGCAGCTTCTGTAATTATATACAATGCTGTTCCTTTGATCTATAATCCCCCCGGGCGTGCCCCACAGCAGCGCGCGATACACCTGGCATTGTAATTATCCACAGGGCGCTTTCTTTGATCTATAATCCCCCCCCAGCGTGCCCCGCAGCAGCGCCATACACAATGACTCTAGGCGGCATAGGAAAGCCGCTGTGATCATTAACAATGTTCTTTCAACTTGCCCAGCGGCAGCCCCGTTAGCCCGCAGCTCGATCCCAGCTGACAAATGATGAGACACTTCAGCCGCTATAGCGGCAGCCCAGTTAGCCCGCAGCTCGATTCCAGCTGACAAATGATGAGACACTTCAGCCGCTGTAGCGGCAGCCCTGTTAGCCCGCATCTCGATCCCAGCTGACAAATTACGATACACTTCAGCCGCTATAGCGGC
Source organism: Hyperolius riggenbachi (assembly GCF_040937935.1). Classification (NCBI taxonomy): domain Eukaryota; kingdom Metazoa; phylum Chordata; class Amphibia; order Anura; family Hyperoliidae; genus Hyperolius; species Hyperolius riggenbachi. Next base: position 242,857,735 of record NC_090651.1, on the reverse strand, counting down.
AGTCCTCAGAGGCTTCCGTACTTGCATTGTTTACTTGCGTCATCACATGACCCGTCGGGTCATGTGATGACAATGCAAGTATGGAAGCCTCTGAGGACTGCCGCTATAGCGGCTGAAGTGTATCGTAATTTGTCAGCTGGGATCGAGCTGCGGGCTAACAGGGCTGCCGCTATAGCGGCTAAAGTGTCTCATCATTTGTCAGCTGAGATCGAGCTGCGGGCTAACGGGGCTGACGCTGGGCAAGTTGAAAGAACATTGTTAATGATCACAGCGGCTTTCCTATGCCGCCTAGAGTCATTGTGTATGGCGCTGCTGCGGGGCAAGCTGGGGGGGATTATAGATCAAAGCAAGCGCCCTGTGGATAATAACAATGTTGGGTGTATCGCTGCTGTCGGGCACGCTCGGGGGGATTAAAGATCAAAGAGAGCACGGTGTATAATTACAGCGGCTTCTCCTAAGCCGCTTACAATGTCGCTCACGCTGCTGCTGCTTCCACCCCACTGCGGACCACAAGCAAACAAGCATTCGGACTATAAGACGCAGTCACTTTTTCCCCCTAATTTTTCGGGAGAAAAATTGCGTCTTATAGTCCGAAAAATACGGTAATTATTTATTATGAATACACTTCTGTGCTGACATGCAATGTATACAGGGTGAACACAAATGAAACTTGGTGGTGAGCATCTATTAAAACAATTGTAAAATAAATTGAGTAAGATTAGACTGCGCATTAAATGTTCATGATTTTAGTTATCATACAGTTGAGATCGGTGTACTTCTGTATCACCTCCCCACAAACAAAAGTTTGCAAGCGATTTTGTTACCATTTTTTGTTTAGGGCTCTTTCACACTACAGGCAGTGGTAAAAAGGCTAAAACTCTGCGTTTTGGCTGCAGGCGTTTTCAAGGTGTTTTCAAGGCATATAACGCCAACACATTACCATCAATTGTAAAGAGAAACGCTGCGGTCAGCCCTAAAAAAGCTCCTGGGAGCGTTGAAACACAACGCTCCAAAACGCAGCGTAAGATGTGAAAGGTAAAATGAAAGTCTATGGACTCTCGTTTTACCTTAGAAAACGCCAACTTCGGCTGTGGCGTTAAAACGCCGAAAAAGCCCTCTGGTGTGAAAGGGCCCTTAGGGATTTTCTGTGTGCAGACAGACAAACAGGAAGTGCAAGGAAAAAAAAACACATATATCCAGGCACATCGCCTCTAGTTAGGACATTAAATAAGTTATTAAGGAAAAGGGAGGTGCTGAAGGGGGTGTGGCCAGAAAACAGCAAAAATCGAATTGGATTTCATTACACAAGCCCTTTTTCAGTGCTTTTAAAAATGCTAGCAATTTTAAAAAGCTCAGAATGCTCATAGGGCTTGATTCACTAAGACAAAAAGCATGCTTTATCAAAGTTAGCACGTCTTATTAATGTTAATGCGCCTTATCAGAGTAGTATAGTGAACTTATGCCTGCTAGTTGGCAATAACGAGAGCTCCACTCATCCTGCGGGTTCGCAGTGCTCACTATGCTACTCTGATAAGGCGTGCTAACTTTGATAAGGTGTGCTAACTTTGATAAGGCATGCTATTTGTCTTAGTGAATCAAGCCCATAGTGTGAACAAGTCTTTACCTGGTGTGTAGACAGGCTGAGTCTGACTGAAGCTAAAAGGTTCAGGACATTTTGACTTGTGTAGTCAATAGTAAGGAGTGGATATACTGTATAGTTAGAGCCAAGACATGGCTAGGATTTTGTTTGGATTTTTGTTTTTTGTAAAGCACCTTTTCTGCACCTGGGTATATACAGTATCTGTGAATAGCACCAATAAACACACCATTGTTTGAATAAAAGTCACTGGACTGGTCTCTGTACCTGAAAAGGCTGCTTAAAGGGGAACTGAAGTAAGAGGTATACGGAGGCTGCCATATTTATTTCCTTTTAATCAATACCAGTTGCCTGGCAGCCCTGCTGGTCTATTTCTCTGCAGTAGTATCTGAATAACACCAGAAACAAGCATGCAGCTAGTCTTATCAGATCTGACTTTAAAGTCTGAAACACCTGATCTGCTGCATGCTTGTTCAGGGGCTATGGCTAATAGTATTAGAGGTAGAGGATCAGCAGGATGGCCAGGCAACTGGTATTGCTTAAAAGGAAATAAACATGGCAGCCTCCATATACCTCTCTCTTCAGTTCCCCTTTAAACCAGGAAGCCCAGCACCCACTATATATCCTCAGCTCACAATATATATAGGAAGTGTTTCTGAAGCTGAAACCAGGAAAATTACCATAAAAGTGGATATCCTGAATAATGTACTGCATTCTACTTATAGCCTCAAATCACTAAGCAGTTTAGACTAGTCTACTGATGGTTTTTAGTCTACTGATGGTTTGGTGTAATGTTTTAGACCTGTTTTTAGACCTGGTCTAAAACATTTGGTAATTAGGTCGGTAAAGCAGAGGAAATGATCAAAAGATGCAATTCATAAAGGCAAACAAGGAGTAACCACGCCCACTTTTTCTGACAGAGATTAGACTAGTTGATTTCTGTTGGTAAAGTAATTCTGTGAGGTATTTTAGACGTGAGGATTCTATCCAGAGGGGAGAGCTCATCAGGGGGGAAGGATGTCAGTCATAGCTACTTATTTGTCAATTGCATCCTTTGATCATTTCTCCTGCTTTACCCACCTAATTACAAAATGTTTTAGACCAGGTCTAAAAACAGGTCTAAAACATTTGGTAATTATTAGTGAATTCCCTTTGATGCAACTGACCAAACCACCAGTAGACTAAAAACCATCAGTAGACTAGTCTAAACTAATTAGTGAATTGAGGCCTATGTTGTTACAGTGACGCTTTAACAATAAGGCCCGGTTCACATTAGCGGTCGCCGTCCGGAATCACAGTGCCGGAGCCGGACCGCATGCGGAACGGACGCACGGCATAGCAATGAAAGTCTATGCGTCCGTTCACATGCGTCCGTTTCGTCCGGACCGGAGCCGGACCGGATCCGGACTCCGGCATAAGATCCAACATGCGCTATCTTTTGGTCCGGCTTCTCCGGCAGACGTATCCGGAGCGGAGCCGGACTGTTGCATCCGGCCAATACAAACCAATGAGAACCGGAGAGCGCACAACACACTGGCTATAAAAACCGGACGTTCTACCCCACTTCCTATGCTTTTTCTAGTGGCCATTTTGGATGGGGACCACATGGGCCCCGCGTTCACAGAGTGGAGCAGCAGGGATTTCATGCTGGAGCTCTTTGGCAGCAACATGTCTGATGATATGTCTGATAACGAGGAGGTGAGGCCTTCTCCCCACATAGTAGTAGGTGAACAACAGGAAGGAGAGAATTCCCAGGTACGAGTAAAAAATGACTGGATCCATGGTCCCAACTGCAGTCTCTGTATCCACGGATGGTCTCCACACGTCCACCTGTCTCCAACAATGACCCCAGAGCTTCTGCTGACCTCCCAGACCCCAGGTATTTACAGGTTGTTATCTCTTTAAGAAACCGGATCCGGACCGCAACCGTGTTCATACCGCACGGAAAACGGATGCAAACGGACCGGATCCGGACCTGATCCGGATAGGAACCGTACGGATTAGGTCCGGTCCGGATCCGGTGCGGTCCGGACATCCGTTCCGGTTTTTACAAAACCGCAAGTGTGAACGGGGCCTTACCTGTCAAAAACTATAACAGGGGTAACATTTCTTTTCATACTACTAGGAGGTAAAAGAAGGCAGGTCTCTCTAGGACTCTGTATAGCTATAATTCAGGAATCCTCATTTAACATCATTATGAGGCATCTTAAAATTAATGGGGAGTACACTTACGGAGCTTGGAAACATAAAATGTAGAATTCTTCTAAGGCTCGTCGCCTTGTTTTTTATCACAAGATAGAAAGTGGCAGTAAAATGATACTGTTAAAGTAAAAATATTTTCAGCAATATAAAAAAGAAGTTGTAAACTTTTTAATGATACCTGTGAGATTCAGGGAGGCGCATTGGTCCCACATCCACATACCAGAGATCTGATTCTCTGTAGGTCTGTATACGTCCGCCTACATGGTGGCTGGCTTCCAAGATTGTGACCTGGTGTATAACATAGAGGATCATTAATTATTTTGCTTCCTTTGGAGGTTTATCCTCATGTGTTCATTCACTTAAAAAAAAAAAAAATGACCCATCAACTGATGACATTGTATGGTGTTAGCAAGTCCATCACATTATGAATTAAGTGAACTTGTTCTTAAAGAGAAACCGTAACCAAGAATTGACCTTCATCCCAATCAGTAGCTGATACCCCCTTTACCATGAGAAATCTTTTCCTTTCCTCAAACGGATCATCAGGGGGTCCATATGGCTAATTTTGTGGTGAAACCCCTTCCCACAAATGATGTCAGCGCCTCACAGCACTGAGGTACTGACATCACACTGTGGGAGCCTTGTTGCATTGTGGGAAATAACAGCTGTTTCCAACTACCAAAAAAGCAAGCAGTATCTCCTTCCAGTGACATCACCTGCCAACAGTAAAATGTCACCACATGATAAATGTCAGAATGTACATCAGGGAGAGGAAAACAATGAGCAAACACTGACTAACTCATTTATACATCATTATTGTAAAAATTAAGCACTTTTTTTATCACATTATTTTCACTGGAGTTCCTCTTTAAGCATTATTATATATAATATTTTGTGTGGTCTACACTATATATGTGGAGGTGCACTCTTTTACCACCAAAAATATATACATTTTTTATTACATCAGGTGATCCTTTACGCTGCTTATAGATTCTTATATTTCATCAGGTGATCCTTTACGCTGCTTATAGATTCTTATATATATATTGTGAGGAAACGCGGAAAGGCCGCCGTCTCTCGAGGTGAGGCGGCTGTTTCCGCGTCCAGCATGGCGTCACAACGCGGAAAAAACGCCGCATGCCGCATGGGCAGTGCGGCGGAATCCGCATTGGTAACGGCGGAATCCACATCAGAGGCGACCCCCGCATTAGATACATTGCAAAACAGTACTGGTGTGGCTGGGACTGATAGTCCACCAAGATTCAGACTTACACGCGCGCGAGCACAGAGGCAGAGTTTAAATAGCAGTTAGAAGGGTGTCGGCTGACCAGCTGGGTCAGCTGACAAATTCCACTGCTCCCATTGGACCAGCAATTAGGGAGGTCCTGGAAAGGTCCTAGAGTATATATACTGCTGGTTGTTCACTTGCTCCTTGTCTGGCGTTGCGTTCACATATGTGGGAGCACCCAGATCCGTAGTTAGATCCGTTAGTGTGCCGGGACCAGCTGGAGCTGTAATCCTACACTAAGCTAGATTCTGTTGATAGCTAAAGTACTAGTTTGATTGTGATTATCTGTTATGACGTTTGCCTGCCTTGACTATCCTCCTGAACTCAGATCTTGCACCTCGATATTTCTGATACTCTGTTGCCGAACCCCGGCTCGTTCCTTGACTCTGCTTCTGCCTCCTGATTTTGTACCCCGATATTTCTGATACCCCGTTGCTGAACCCTGCCTGTACTTTGACTCTGCCTTTGCCTCCTGATCCTGTACTTTATCTGTCCGTGTGTGTACGACCTGGCTTGTCCGACCTCGAGAACCGACCTTACCGTTAGAGGCGGTTCCTCGCTCTGTTAGCGATCCTTCCTCCTGAGGGTCACTTTCAGATATCCCTTCCTACTGTCAGTCTGACTCCTCCCGTCTTGGAGAGCTCAGGTCTGCGGAAGGAATCTGTGCAGTACTCCTTACTGCATTGAGGCCTTGTCCTCTTAGTGTTACAGTTACACCAAACACTACACTCTACTCGGGTGATCAGAGGTTAGTTTGTATATCGGATTATCGGTGAGACTGCAGTTCACTTATAATCTGGTATATATCTGTATTTCCGGTGATACTGCAGATCACCGGTAATCAGATACTCTCTGCGCCCACCGATCATTACAGAACGCCAGACCAAAAATCAAAATGGACGCAAACACTGGTCGTCTGGGTATGCTTGCCACTTCGGTGGATAACCTCCATCAAGCACTGGGCCAGCACAAAGCTTTGATTGATGCCCTTTCAGGCTCTGTGCAAACCCTCCAGACGTCAGTTGATTCAGTGCGATTCCCTCCTAGTGATGACATACGTATGCCTGTACCTGATAAATTTTCCGGCCACAAGTCTGACTTCCGGAATTTCAAGAGTAGAGTGTTGTCATACTTCGAGTTAAGACCCTGATCCTCGGGGACTGAGACCCAACGGGTCATTTTCATTAAAACACTGTTAACTGGTGATTCCCAGTCCTGGGCATACAACCTGTCCCCCACTAATTTAGCTCTGACCTCAGTCGAGGAATTTTTTAAGGCTATGGCCGTAATATACGACGACCCTGACCTTGCGGCAACTTCAGAGCGGAAGCTCAAACGTTTGCGGCAAGGCAGAGGGTCGGTCGAGGATTACGCAGCAGAATTTCGTAGGTGGTCTGTTACCGCCAGATTCGACAATTTTGCTCTGATGGATTATTTTCTATCTGGGTTGTCGGAGGAGGTCTCTGATTTGATGCTAACCTTACCCGAGCCCGCAACAGTCGATGAGGCCATATCATCGGCCATCAGAGTCGATCGTCGACTACGCCATCAGAGGCAGACTAGGGGCAGTCACCGGGTCAGGGTGACTTCGTATGTGGCACCTTCTGGTACGCCCGCAGTAACGGCATCTCCACCGGTGTCACCCTCTCCAGCCTCACCACCACCCGAACCCATGCAAATTGGTCGATCAAGATTGACCCAGGTGGAACGTAGGCGGAGAATAACAGAACAACTGTGCCTGTATTGTGCAGAAGCAGGGCACAGGGTGCGAAACTGCCCTAACAAGTCGGGAAACGGGTCTGCCTAGGAGTAGTGGGGGGTGACACCCTAGGCACTTCATTCTCACCCCAAAAAGAGAAGAAGTTACTTCTCCCCTGTACTATTACGTGGGATGATAAGTCTGTGGACACTGAAGCTTTTATTGACTCTGGCTCAGCGGCCAATTTTATGAACCTTGAATTTGCCCGGGAGTTGGGTATTCCTCTCACTCCAGTAAGTCCCCCCATTCAGGTCACGGCAGTAGACGATTCCCCGCTGCAACGGGATCGTCCCCTGTCTCAGACTCCGCAGGTGAGGGTCACGATAGGGGTATTGCATGGGGAACAGCTACAGTTTTTCGTTTTGAACATGTCAACCTCCACTATTATCTTAGGCATGCCTTGGTTACAGGCCCACTCTCCACAAATCGACTGGGCCACGGGTCAGGTAACCAGATGGTCTGATCGTTGTCACCAACAGTGTCTAGGAAAGGTGACATTGGGTCAGACCAAGGTGTACGTGGAGGGTGTTCCCGAGGTGTATTCCGATTTTTCTGATGTCTTTTGTCCCAAGTCTGCTGATCAATTACCTCCTCATCGCCCGTTCGATTGCCCCATTGATCTCCGTGCTAGTTGTATGCCCCCTAGGGGTCACCTGTATAACTTGTCCGGTCCCGAGAAGTTGGCCATGCAGGAGTACATTCGTGACAACCTGGCCAAGGGGTTTATTCGGCCCTCTCGGTCACCTGCTGGGGCCGGTTTCTTTTTCGTTAAGAAAAAAGACGGGGGTCTTCGACCTTGTATCGACTACCGAGGTCTCAATAAAATCACGGTGAAGAATCGCTATCCGTTACCATTGATAGACGACTTATTCACGCAGGTCACTACTGCAAAGATCTTTTCTAAGTTAGATCTGAGGGGGGCATACAACCTAATCCGCATTAGAAGGGGCGATGAATGGAAGACGGCCTTTAACACACCCGACGGGCATTACGAATACTTAGTGATGCCCTTCGGGTTGTGCAATGCGCCCGCCGTCTTCCAGGAACTAATCAATGAGGTATTCCGGGAGGTATTGGGTAAATTCGTACTGGTATACCTCGATGATATATTAATTTATTCCAATAACCTCCCCGAACACAGGGTCCATGTGAAATTTGTCCTAAACAAATTAAGACAGAATAGACTCTACGCCAAGTTAGAAAAGTGTATTTTTGAGGTGACATCCGTCACGTTTCTGGGGTATGTGATTTCTACCTCAGGTCTGTCAATGGACCCTGCTAAAGTCACAGCTGTCCTAGAATGGCCGCAACCTGTGGGCCTGAAAGCCCTCCAGAGATTCCTGGGTTTTGCAAATTATTATAGGAGGTTTATAAAAGGGTACTCCACGATCATTGCACCCCTTACCAGTCTCACAAAAAAGGGGGCAGATACTACCCACTGGTCTCCGCTCCGGAGGCTCAGAATGCATTTTCTAGTCTGAAAAAATTGTTTTGTTCCGCACCAATCCTGAGACATGTCGACACCGCCTATCCGTTCATTGTTGAGGTTGATGCCTCGGAGGTCGGGGTAGGGGCTGTGCTGTCTCAGCGATCAGGGTTACAGGGAAGACTACACCCCTGTGCGTACTTTTCCCGTAGGTTCTCTCCGGCGGAGAGAAACTACGATATAGGCAACAGAGAGCTCCTGGCCATTAAATTGGCATTTGAGGAGTGGCGCCACTGGTTGGAGGGGGCAGAGCACACGATCACTGTTTACACAGACCACAAGAACTTGGAGTACATCGAGGGGGCTAAGAGGCTTAGTCCCCGTCAGGCCCGGTGGTCCTTGTTTTTTACGAGATTCAGGTTTATAATCACATACACTCCAGGTAGCAAAAACATCAAGGCAGATGCCCTCTCCAGGTGTTTCGAACCTGAGACAGCACAGCCTCCCACTCCTGAATCCATCATTCCGCAGAAACTGGTGTTAGCCGCCACGGAGTCTTGGAAAGAGTGGACAGAGATCTTGGGTCCCTTTCAGCAGGAGGTTCCTGAAGGGAAACCCGAAGGGGTCTTGTTCATACCATTACCATTCCGGTTACAGGTTCTGCAACTCTTTCACGCCCATAAGAATGCTGGTCATCCTGGAGCTGCCAGAACGCAGGATCTGATTGCCAGGTGTGCTTGGTGGCCTTCCTTGGCAACAGATTGCAAGGAGTATGTTAGGGAGTGTGCGGTGTGCGCCCAGAGTAAGCCCTCCCGGCTGGCACCTGTAGGAAGGTTGCAGCCTTTGCCCACCCCGAGTGAGCCATGGACCCACTTGTCCATGGATTTTGTGGGGGAATTGCCCAGGTCTGAAGGCATGTCGGTCATTTGGGTGGTAGTCGATCGGTTTAGCAAAATGGCCCATTTTGTGCCCCTGAAAGGACTCCCCTCGGCTCAAGAACTGGCTGAATTGTTTATCATTCACATCTTCCGGCTGCATGGCATTCCGGAAGACATCGTGTCTGATAGGGGAGTCCAGTTTGTGTCTGGATTCTGGAGGGCATTTTGCCACCAAATGGGCATGAAATTGTCTTTCTCGTCAGGCTACCACCCACAGACCAATGGGCAGACAGAACGCATTAACCAATCCCTGGAGCAATTTCTGAGATGCTACGTTGCTGAGGCGCAGAGTGACTGGGTGAAATTTTTGCCCTTCGCGGAATTCGCTCAAAATAATTTAAAGAATTCCTCGTCTGGGTTTTCCCCATTTCAGATTGTAACAGGGAGGTCACCCAAATTTTCCCCTTTTCCAGTTGTCTCGTCTCCATTTCCAGCACTGGAAGATTGGCAGAGATCACTCAGGGACAATTGGGGAATTGTTAAGGGGAATTTACAGAAGGCGTTCCAGAGTCAGAAGGGTCAAGCAGATAAGAGACGGTCCGTGGAATGGAAGTTTCGGCCAGGGGATCTAGTCTGGGTGTCCACACGTCACTTGACCCTGAAGCAGCCATCTGCCAAACTGGGTCCCAGGTTTGTGGGCCCATTTTCCGTGACCAAGAAGATTAATAATGTTACTTATTCCATTGACCTTCCCACCAGCATGCGGGGGGTGAGGTCCTTCCACGTGTCCCTTCTTAAACCAGCAGTCCAGGTGGGTCCTACTCCTCCTCCTCCCGTGTTGGTGGATGCCCAACCCGAGTACGAAGTGGAGAAGATCATAGATTCACGTACTGTACAGAACTCGGTACAGTACCTCGTACATTGGAAGGGGTACGGGATTGAGGAGAGGCAATGGGTACCTAGGAACCGCATGCATGCGGACGAGTTAGTGAAGGAATTTCATGCTGTACATCCCGAGAAGCCTGGTGGGAGTTGTCCGGAGTCCACTCCTCGGGAGGGGGGTACTGTGAGGAAACGCGGAAAGGCCGCCGTCTCTCGAGGTGAGGCGGCTGTTTCCGCGTCCAGCATGGCGTCACAACGCGGAAAAAACGCCGCATGCCGCATGGGCAGTGCGGCGGAATCCGCATTGGTAACGGCGGAATCCACATCAGAGGCGACCCCCGCATTAGATACATTGCAAAACAGTACTGGTGTGGCTGGGACTAATAGTCCACCAAGATTCAGACTTACACGCGCGCGAGCACAGAGGCAGAGTTTAAATAGCAGTTAGAAGGGTGTCGGCTGACCAGCTGGGTCAGCTGACAAATTCCACTGCTCCCATTGGACCAGCAATTAGGGAGGTCCTGGAAAGGTCCTAGAGTATATATACTGCTGGTTGTTCACTTGCTCCTTGTCTGGCGTTGCGTTCACATATGTGGGAGCACCCAGATCCGTAGTTAGATCCGTTAGTGTGCCGGGACCAGCTGGAGCTGTAATCCTACACTAAGCTAGATTCTGTTGATAGCTAAAGTACTAGTTTGATTGTGATTATCTGTTATGACGTTTGCCTGCCTTGACTATCCTCCTGAACTCAGATCTTGCACCTCGATATTTCTGATACTCTGTTGCCGAACCCCGGCTCGTTCCTTGACTCTGCTTCTGCCTCCTGATTTTGTACCCGATATTTCTGATACCCCGTTGCTGAACCCTGCCTGTACTTTGACTCTGCCTTTGCCTCCTGATCCTGTACTTTATCTGTCCGTGTGTGTACGACCTGGCTTGTCCGACCTCGAGAACCGACCTTACCGTTAGAGGCGGTTCCTCGCTCTGTTAGCGATCCTTCCTCCTGAGGGTCACTTTCAGATATCCCTTCCTACTGTCAGTCTGACTCCTCCCGTCTTGGAGAGCTCAGGTCTGCGGAAGGAATCTGTGCAGTACTCCTTACTGCATTGAGGCCTTGTCCTCTTAGTGTTACAGTTACACCAAACACTACACTCTACTCGGGTGATCAGAGGTTAGTTTGTATATCGGATTATCGGTGAGACTGCAGTTCACTTATAATCTGGTATATATCTGTATTTCCGGTGATACTGCAGATCACCGGTAATCAGATACTCTCTGCGCCCACCGATCGTTACATATATATTCCTTATACGCAAGTTGGTATATTATATCAAACTTAGAATTCTTGTACTATATGTTACACTGTATGGTCGAGAGACCCTGGTGGTCACAATGTGTGACCTTTTTTAATTGTTTTTATGGAATTGTGGATAGGTTTTGAAAATAATAAAGATTTATAATTTTTGGAATATCATTAGTCTGGTGCTGCTTGTATATGGGGGGGACCCCCTTTTCTTTTCTTTTTTGTCTACCCTAATCTCCTCAGTGGTAGTAACTAGAGATGTAGCGAACGGTTCGCCGGCGAATGGTTCCAGGCGAACTTTGGTGGTTCGCGTTCGCCTGCAACAGGCGAACTTTTGCGGAAGTTCGATTCGCCCCATAATGCACTATGAGGGTCAACTTTGACCCTCTGCATCACAGTCAGCAGGCACATTGTAGCCATTCAGGCTACACTAAGCCCTGGAGCCCCACCCCCCCTTATATAAGGCAGGCTCCGGCGGCCATTAGCCTCACTCGTGTGCCTGCTAGAGACAGACTAGGGACAGCTGCTGCAGACTTGTTCTTCTAGGGACAGATTAGTTAGGTTCTTGGCTGCTTAGCTTGCTCCTGGCTGATTATTATTGATTTTATAGCACCCCTCAACAGCTCTTTTCAGAGCTCATCCTGTACTTTTTTTTTTTTCCTGTGTGTCAACCTGACACTTTTGTTGCATGCACAGCCTTGCTAATTGATAGTGTGTGTGCCACTGCCAGCAGCCCAGCACATTCAGTGACTACCTGTGTGTGACAGGGAGCTGCACATTGTACTACCCAGTACTGCATATACCCAGTACCTGTTGTGTTTACTTAACCCGCCTCATCACTGCATATACGTAGCTTTGTGTTGAGTGAACCCAGCTCACTGCATCTAGCTACCTGTTGTGTTGAGTGAACCCACCTCATTGCATCTAAGTACCTTTACTGTTCAGTGAACCCACCTCACTGCATCTAACTACCTGTTGTGTTGAGTGAACCCACCTCACTGCATCTAAGTACCTTTACTGTTCAGTGAACCCACCTCACTGCATCTAAATACCTGTTGTGTTTAGTGAACCCACCTCACTGCATCTAAGTACCTTTACTGTTCAGTGAACCCACCTCACTGCATCTAACTACCTGTTGTGTTGAGTGAACCCACCTCACTGCATCTAAGTACCTTTACTGTTCAGTGAACCCACCTCACTGCATCTAACTACCTGTTGTGTTGAGTGAACCCACCTCACTGCATCTAAGTACCTTTACTGTTCAGTGAACCCACCTCACTGCATCTAACTACCTGTTGTGTTGAGTGAACCCACCTCACTGCATCTAAGTACCTTTACTGTTCAGTGAACCCACCTCACTGCATCTAACTACCTGTTGTGTTGAGTAAACCCACCTCACTGCATCTAAGTACCTTTACTGTTCAGTGAACCCACCTCACTGCATCTAACTACCTGTTGTGTTGAGTGAACCCACCTCACTGCATCTAAGTACCTTTACTGTTCAGTGAACCCACCTCACTGCATCTAACTACCTGTTGTGTTGAGTGAACCCACCTCACTGCATCTAAGTACCTTTACTGTTCAGTGAACCCACCTCACTGCATCTAACTACCTGTTGTGTTGATTGAACCCACTTCACTGCATCTAAATACCTTTACTGTTCAGTGAACCCACCTCACTGCATATAACTACCTGTTGTGTTGAGTGAACCCAGCTCGCTGCATATACCTAGCATCCCCCCGAGATGGACAAAATGGAAAAACCAGGTAGAGGAAGAGGTAGAGGCAGACCCAGAGGAAGGCCACCAGGCACCGGCAGGTCTGTGCGAAGTGGTGTTGCTGTGATTTCGTGCGGACCTGGCCCAAAATACAGTGCTCAGAAGAAGGCACGTGCTCATCACTTCTCAAGATCAGGACGTGCTTGACTATTTAACACAGAACACCTCATCTCCCGCAGCCAGTGCCACTAGCGCTAGTACAAGCACCACATACGCTGCATTTGACACTTCGCAGGAGTTATTTGGTGGTGTTGGTGGTGAAATCACTGATTCACAGCCACTACTGCAACAACAAGAAGAAGGTGCAGGTACACCACCTCATACGTCTGAGTTAGGTGGCGATAGTATGGACGTAACGTGTGAGGAGGGGGATGATGAACCACCTGAAGTTGGTGCAGTTGAGGAGGTGTCTGAGGAAAGCGAAGCTGGGCAGGAGGATTATGATGACGATTATACGGATGCCACGTATGTTCCCAGTAGAGGAGATGACCAGGGGGACAGTTCAGAGGGGGAGTCAGAGCGGAGTAGGAGGAGACGACTCCATGATAGAAGCAGAGGAAGCTCATCCTCAGAAACAGCTGGGGGCAGTGTCCGGTGCCATGTATCGCCAGCTATGGCCAGCCAGCCAACATGCCCTTCAACGTCAGCTGCTGAGGCCACCGTAGCGCCATCACCCCAGGGGGGCTCGGCGGTTTGGAAATTTTTTAACATGTGTGTCTCAGATCGGAGCAAAGCCATCTGTTGTCTCTGCCAGCAAAAATTGAGCCGTAGAAAGGCCAACTCTCACGTAGGGACAAGTGCCTTACAAAGGCACCTGGAGAGAAGGCACAAACAGCTATGGCAAGAACACTTGAGGAAAAGCAGCACCCAAAAGACAAGCCACCCTCCTTCTCCTCTTCCTCCTTCAGGTGCATCGTCTTCATCCGCTTTCTCCCTTGCACCTTCACAGCCACCCTCCTCCACACCGCCTCTTCCCTTGAGTGGTTCCTTCTCCTCTGCCCACAGCAGTACCCACAGCAGTACCCAGCTGTCCGTGAAGGAAGTCTTTGAGCGGAAGAAGCAAATGTCTGCCAGTCACCCTCTTGCCCGGCGTCTGACAGCTGGCGTGGCATAACTCTTAGCTCGCCAGCTATTACCATACAAGCTGGTGGAGTCGGAGGCTTTCCGTAAGTTTGTGGCCATTGGTACACCACAGTGGAAGATACCAGGCCGCAATTATTTTTCACAAAAGGCCATACCCAAACTGAGAGGCAAGTGGTGTCGTCTATTGCAAAGAGCGTTGGGTCAAGGGTCCACCTGACCACGGATGCCTGGTCTGCCAAGCACGGGCAGGGCCGCTACATTACATACACAGCCCATTGGGTCAACCTGGTGACCGATGGCAGCAAGCAGGGAGTACGTGGCTGCGCAGCGGACTGACTTGTCACACCTCCATGGCTTGCAGGCAGGCCTCCAGCCACCTCCTCTCCGCCTGCTACCACCTCTTCGCTGTCGTCATCCTCCTCCTTGGCTGGTGCCGCTCCTCTCCTCTCCAGCTACAAAGCCCCCGCACCCCAGGGCCTATGCTGCATGCCAGGTACGACGGTGTCACACAGTGTTAGACATGTCTTGCCTGAAAGGGGAGAGTCACACTGGAGCAGCTCTCCTGGCTGCTCTTAACAAACAGGTGGAGCGATGGCTGACCCCGCACAAGCTTGAGATCGGCAACGTGGTGTGTGACAACGGCAGCAATCTCATTTCTGCATTGAATTTGGGAAAGCTGACACACGTACCCTGCATAGCACATATGCTGAATCTGGTCGTGCAAAGATTTGTGTCCAAGTACCCAGGCTTAGAGGGCATCCTGAAGCAGGCCAGGAAGTTGTGTGGGCATTTCAGGCACTCTTACACGGCCATGGCACGCTTTGCGGACATTCAGCGTAGAAACAACTTGCCGGTGAGACGCCTGATTTGCGATAGCCCGACTCGCTGGAATTCCACCCTGCTGATGTTCTCTCGCCTGCTAGACCAGGAGAAAGCCATCACCCAGTACCTGTATAATTACAGTACAAGGACACAATCTGGGAGGATGGGGATGTTGTGGCCCAACAACTGGACACTGATGCGAAATGCATGCAGGGTCATGGAGCCCTTTGAGTAGGTGACCAAACTGGTGAGTCGCGCTGAGGGCACCATCAGCGACTTGATCCCCTACGCCTACTTCCTGGAGCGTGCCATGCGTAGAGTGGTGGATACAGCTGTGGACTGGAGGAGTGTGAACGAGAACAGTTACGGCAGCAGGAGTCATGGGAGCGATTTACATCCGAACCCGATGTTTCCACAACACCTGTGGCAGCACAGGGGGGGGGGGGGGAGGAGGAGGAGGAGGAAGAAGAGGAGTCGTGTGGGGAAGGAGAGGATTCAGACTCTGATGATGGTGATGAGGTAGGTGTTTCTGTGGAGGAGGAAGAGGCGGCAGAAGAACAACCGCAGCAGCCGTCACAGGGGGCTTCTGCTGCTCCACGTTCCCGTGGTATTGTTCGTGGCTGGGGGGAGGAAGAGGAGTTGCGTCCCATCACTGAGGAAGAGCAAGAGGAGATGGAGTGTACGTCTGCATCCAGCTTTGTGCAGATGGCCTCTTTCATGTTGTCCAGCCTGTTGAGGGACCCCCATATAAAAAAACTCAAGGCGAATGACCTGTACTGGGTGGCCACGCTACTAGACCCTCGGTACAGGCACAAAGTGGCGGACCTTTTACCAACTCAACAGAAGGCGGAAAGGATTCAGCACTTGCAGAACAAGTTGTCGATGATGCTTTACAATGCGTTTAAGGGTGATGTGGCTGCACAACGCAATCAAGGTACCACCGGCAGTAACCCTCCTCCTCCCAAGTCCACGCAGGCAAGGACAGGACGCTCCAGCGATCTCAGGGTGATGTTGGACATGCGGACATTCTTTAGTCCAACTCCTCGCCATAGTCCTTCCGGATCCACCCTCCACCAATGCCTGGACCGGCAGGTAGCCGACTACCTGGCCTTGAGTGTAGAGGATGTAGACACTGCGCGCAGCGACGATGAACCCTTGGACTACTGGTTGCACAGGCTTGACCTGTGGCCAGAGCTGTCACAATTTGCCATACAACTTCTCTCTTGCCCTGCCGCAAGCGTCCTGTCAGAAAGGACCTTCAGTGCAGCTGGAGGCATAGTCACTGAGAAGAGAAGTCGCCTAAGTCACGACAGTGTTCAGTACCTGACCTTTATCAAAATTAATGAGGAATGGATCACGGAGGGCTACTGCACGACCGAAGACTAAGTCAGTCCCCACACACAGCATCTCTGCCTGCAGGCCGCTTGCCTTCTCCACCACCACCAACAGGGTCCAGGACTCTAGGCGGATTCCAGAATTTTTAAGGCCGCTGCTAGCAGCGGCCGCTACACTACTTTTTCTGGTGCGTATACATGCCTGCCTAATTTTTCTGGCTGCACTGCGGGCGGCTGCAACAAAAAAACAAAAGGCATGTACATGTGCCCATCCCCCTTCGTGATCATTACCTTGCCGCAGTGAAGGGGCTTGCGTATCACAATGAAGCAATGACTGCCGGCTATTTGAGTGTCTCGGGTGGGGGTGGCACACAAAAGATAATAAGGTTGTTGCTTCATTGTGGTCAGACCAAATTTGATCAGCTGGACAGTCACTGTTGTTCTATCGTTGAACTACCACAGCCTGGCGACCATATGGGCTTGAAAACCGCCACGGCCTACACTCTCGCCACGGTGCGCACCAGTCCAGCACGGCCGTCACTACGCAAACAGCTGTTTGGGGTGCGTTACACAGAGAGTTTGGTGTGTCAGTGTGAAGCAGAACTCTAATTACACTCCCTGATTGATGTATACCCATGCAAGATGTTTTAAAGCACTTCAGGCCTGCAATTTAGCATTCAATGTGATTTCTGCCCTTAAAACGCTGCTTTGCGTCAAATCCAGATTTTTCCCCGGGACTTTGGGCATGTATCCCACTCCGCCATGCCCCCCTCCAGGTGTTAGACCCCTTGAAACATCTTTTCCATCACTTTTGTGGCCAGCATAATTTTTTCTATTTTTCAAAGTTCGCCTCCCCATTGAAGTCTATTGCGGTTCGCGAACTTTTACGCGAACCGAACCTTCCGCGGAAGTTCGCGAACGGTGTTCGTGAACCGAAAATCGGAGGTTCGCGACATCTCCAGTAGTAACCCAGGCTTTGTGAGTATCCCAATTCTTTTTGTTTTCCATTACTTTTCTTGTGACAAACTATACCATTTGGGCTCCTGTTGTCTCTTGTTGCCTGTGTTCTTCTTTTTTACGGTGTTTGGTCACCCTACCTTGCAGTTCCATTATAACAAGGACTGCCTTCCAAAACAAGTGCTGTCTTTAGCTTCCTCTATTAGAACAAATGTGACAACCCCCCACCTACTTGTTTCTGTCAGTGTGCATACATTTCTTGATCAGTTGAAATAAATCTTATGTAAAACACCTTGAACCTAGGACCACAAACACTGGTTCCTTCTTGTGCAACTGACTGTCTATGAGGTAATTCCTCTTTTAGTCTAACCACAGGTGTCGAACCCCAGGCCTGAGGGCCATATCCATGCCAATGTTTAGGACGAACTAAGATAGAGAGGAATGTGTTCTACCTGAAGGACCACACCTTTCCTGATTCAGACACATCAATTAATTTGAGCTGTACCAAAAATGTGTGAGGATCTTGGCCCTCGAAGGACCGGTTTGACATCCCTGGTCTAAACAATGGGGATGACGCAGTCAAGAAAACTGCAGCAGCCACACCAAGGACGCTGAAAACCGTCTCATCCGTGAATTTGATCAAAATTTGAAGATGCAATAAGATGCAATTTGAAGGTTCAAACTAATTATTAAATTATTAGATAGTACTTTTAGATTTGTACCTGGAGGTAGACTATAAACAAGAATTTTGACTTGGTTATTTCAGACCTCATTATCATCACAATGATACATCCTTTATCAATCTTTTGACCTTGGAGGAACCCTTCAAATAATTTTTGAACCTCAAGGAATCCTGGCATTAGCGGTGGGAGGAGTGGAGATTTTTTTTTTTAGAAGGCAGGGTGTTGTGGTTGTGCCCTGTAATAACCTTGTTGTTTAGCCCCAATTTGATGTTTCGTCCTTACAGTGCTTCCTATCATAGTAGCGCTAGTTAATGTTTCTTATAGCCCCCACAATTATAGTGCTTCCCTATAACAGTTAACATATTTTTTGGACCATAAGATGCACTCCCCCCTCCCCCCCCCCAAAGTGAAGAGTAAAAGTCAGTGCATTTTATGGTCTGTGGTTGGGGACTCCCTGTACTGTGCTCCCCCATCCTGGTGCAAAGTAATCTCCAGCATTACACCTGCTCCTGATGCAACCTCCTGTGGCCAATCTGTGCGGTGCTGTACATGGCCTGTGGCCACTCTGTGCGGCGCTGCGGCGTGCACATGACCTGCTGTGAAGTCACATGGCGAGTAGTGCAGTGCTGCTTCAATTTGCCGGTGCAGTGTTCGATCATGTCCAGGATGCAGAGCGGCAATGTCACTATACAGCGCCCCGATGTGCATGTGACCCGCTGTGTAGTCACGTTCAGGGAAGACTGTGCTGCCTCCATTGCCAGGAAAAGAGCAGTGGTTTACTGGGCAGCGCATGTGAATGGTGGCAGACAGAGAGATACAAGGTGGATGCAGAAGGACACATGGGATGATTGGAGGGACACAAGGGGGATGCGGGAGGACACATGGGGGCTCGGAGGGACACATGGGGGGCTCAATGGGACACATTGGAGACTCGGAGAGACACATGGGGTTTAGAGGGACATAGGGAGTTCGGAGGGACACAAGGAGCACTGAGAGGTACACAAGGAGGACTGAGAGGGGCACAAGGAGGACTGAGAGGGGCACAAATAGGACTGAGAGCAACACAAGGAGGACACAGAGGGACACAAGGAGCACTGAGAGGGACACAAGGAGGACTGAGAGGGACACAAGGAGGATGCAGAGGGACACAATGGGATTTAGAGGGACACAGGGGAGCCTGAAAGGGATGGGGGGATAAAGAAGGACACAAGGGGGGTGCAGAGGGACACATGGGGACTTAGAAGGACACATGGAGAGACACAAAAGGTACAAGGGGGAAATAAGGCACAATGGGACTTATTGATTGGGGGTGGGAGAGTCACAAGACGCTCCTGGAACATGGACGCACTAGGTTTAGCATTTTTTCCCTGGTTTTTGTCCACTAAACCTAGGTGCGTCTTATGGTCCGGAGCATCATATCGTCCAAAAAATACGGTATTATACTACTTCCTATATAATGCCCCTCATTATACTGTCTTCCAATTCTAGTGTTTTTTACTAGTGTGCTACTTATGCTAACCCAGTTTAGTGTTTCTTTTTACAATACCCCTATTATAGTGTGCTCTATTATGCTCCCACCCATTCCTCCCCACCACCAGTAAAGAGGACACTGAGGAGCCAAAGAGGCACCTTTTATACTTTCTTGGCCCACCACTATCATGAAAGGAGAAAATGCCTGGGAAGCCCCGCAAAGTCCTCAAGGATCCCTGGGATTTCAGGGAACCCTGATTGAGAAAGAATGATCTATTATGTTTGTGTGCTTATAGCAACTACTTACTCTGTGACCAGCATCTTGTAGCGTTTTGG
This sequence comes from Hyperolius riggenbachi, assembly GCF_040937935.1. Lineage (NCBI taxonomy): Eukaryota > Metazoa > Chordata > Amphibia > Anura > Hyperoliidae > Hyperolius > Hyperolius riggenbachi. The sequence goes on along the minus strand of NC_090651.1, from coordinate 242,837,938 downwards.
CCGCAGATAATCCAGCCATTCCAGCACCAACAATCACAACATGTTTCTGGTGTTGTTTGTTGACACGAGGCAATCCATTTTTGAGGATATTCTCATATTCCTTATATTGGGGATCTTGTAGACACTCATCCAACAGATTCATATTCACACTCCTTCCACCACCTATCTCTGCCCAAAGCACTAGGCAGAGAAACACTGAAGAGACAGACAGAGTTCATAAAGCATGTGTGAATTAAAGTAGAATTAAAAAATACTTATAATTCTGATTATTCATTGGCTGATAAGAATCTCCATATTTTGTGCACCGTACTGTTATTGATTTAATAGGAACATTTGATGCAGTTTGTTATTTATTCATTTTTATTCATGTGTATTTTATTTACAGAGTATTAGTCTTGTCATTAGCTGTCCCTGAGAGTGGCTCATTGTCTAATCCCTACCTTATGCTAGGTACACAGGATACGTTTTTGCGTTCGATAGATGGGTTCGATAGATCATTTCCGTCATGTCCGATATTACTGTTTTACCGCTCGATTTCTCATAGAAGTGAATTAAAATTGATAAGAAAAGATAAGAGAATCGAGTGGGAAATCGAGTGGAAAACTGAATAGAAAATCGATCGAACGGAAAATTGACAGAAAAAACACATCGTGTGTACCTAGCATAATGCTGGGAATACACCATGAGATTTTTTTTAACAGATAAATGGTTCGATAGATAATTTCTGACATGTCTGATCTGATTTTTTATTTTTTTTTATTTATCAATTTCTCATAGAAGTGAATGGAAATCAATCAGAAAAATGATTGGAAAATCGATCGGACAGTAAATCTGCTGAAAAATCTCATTATGTATTCCCAGTATTAGTCATATGTCTATCGTTGTCCAAGGTCAAAATTGGGGTGTGGGAAAAAGCCAGATTCAACACAAACACCACAAACACCACTGTACAAGTGATCTGCTCTCTGCTGTCTGATCCTGACTGCTTAGCTTCTGAGAGAATGCCTCGCTAACTTTAACAGGTGAGTGTGTTTACATATGCATACATGTATGTTAGCAAACAGGAGGAGAGCACCCGTGACACGCAGGAACTCCTGGGAGCTGTTTACAGGTATGTTGCAGCACATCATCTAGCTGCAGTAAACAGAAAAGAGGAGTGCAGTCCAGACTCATTACAAGAACTGCACTGCTCTACAATGTCTGGGGGCACAAATTCAACCTAATACTATTATTAGGGAACAGGGGAGGGGGTGGTCAAAGGTGAACACCTAATACTGATATCTGAGAGTGGGCAGCAAAAAGGCTACATAATACTATTATCTAGGGGGCAAAATGGTTGCCTATAAGTAATTTCTAGGGAGCTGGAATCTGTTAATGTACTGCACTCCCTGTACTCCTCTACAACAGCTGGGGGAACACAGCGGGTGGATAGGAGCCCCATACAGTGTTTTGCAGGGGACAGTGATTTCTGGGTAAGCAGCTACCCTCCTGAATTTTACTATGTCATAATAGTGCTGCAGATGCAAGAGATGGGACAACACTACATTTAAGAAATGGCAAGCATACCTGGCAGCATTTAGCAAGCTGTGAAGCCCTATTGTAATTTGGTTGTGCTGGAGCTGATTAAATAACCAGTTTCCCTTCCCCCATTCACTACCACCCTTATGCTACCCAACACTGCCCAGTCCATTAGGTCTGCCTATGTTGTTCTTAAGTACTGAGTTTGTAACAAACACATATTTATTAAGGTACAGACTAACCAGCAAGCTCATGGTGACCCAGAACTCATTGGAGTGTGTAAGGGACTACAATGGTCCTAAAAGCCCCCTTACTAAGATGTTAAGAAAAACAAAAAATTGCTTTCCTAAAACAGAAAGAATTTGCGATAATTCAGGTTGGAGTGAGCTTGAGATGTCTCCCAGAGCACCACTGCTGGATATATGCAAATTAACCATTGTACCCTTAGAAGCTAAACACACCTCCAGAACCGCTGGAATGCAATGATGTGTCAGCTTGTTAAATTGTACAGAGTCATAATAATCCAACATGCATACAGACTGTTTCGGATTGTTTGATCCTCATCAGTGCATGGCATGGATTAATTTGGCTCTATGGAGTAGGGCTTGTAAACCGAGAGGTACAGACTAACCAGCAAGCTCATGGTGACCCAGAACTCATTGGAGTGTGTAAGGGACTACAATGGTCCTAAAAGCCCCCTTACTAAGATGTTAAGAAAAACAAAAAATTGCTTTCCTAAAACAGAAAGAATTTGCGATAATTCAGGTTGGAGTGAGCTTGAGATGTCTCCCAGAGCACCACTGCTGGATATATGCAAATTAACCATTGTACCCTTAGAAGCTAAACACACCTCCAGAACCGCTGGAATGCAATGATGTGTCAGCTTGTTAAATTGTACAGAGCCATAATAATCCAACATGCATACAGACTGTTTCGGATTGTTTGATCCTCATCAGTGCATGGCATGGATTAATTTGGCTCTATGGAGTAGGGCTTGTAAACCGAGAGGTACAGACTAACCAGCAAGCTCATGGTGACCCAGAACTCATTGGAGTGTGTAAGGGACTACAATGGTCCTAAAAGCCCCCTTACTAAGATGTTAAGAAAAACAAAAAATTGCTTTCCTAAAACAGAAAGAATTTGCGATAATTCAGGTTGGAGTGAGCTTGAGATGTCTCCCAGAGCACCACTGCTGGATATATGCAAATTAACCATTGTACCCTTAGAAGCTAAACACACCTCCAGAACCGCTGGAATGCAATGATGTGTCAGCTTGTTAAATTGTACAGAGCCATAATAATCCAACATGCATACAGACTGTTTCGGATTGTTTGATCCTCATCAGTGCATGGCCATAATAATCCAACATGCATACAGACTGTTTCGGATTGTTTGATCCTCATCAGTGCATGGGCCCTACTCCATAGAGCCAAATTAATCCATGCCATGCACTGATGAGGATCAAACAATCCGAAACAGTCTGTATGCATGTTGGATTATTATGGCTCTGTACAATTTAACAAGCTGACACATCATTGCATTCCAGCGGTTCTGGAGGTGTGTTTAGCTTCTAAGGGCACAATGGTTAATTTGCATATATCCAGCAGTGGTGCTCTGGGAGACATCTCAAGCTCACTCCAACCTGAATTATCGCAAATTCTTTCTGTTTTAGGAAAGCAATTTTTTGTTTTTCTTAACATCTTAGTAAGGGGGCTTTTAGGACCATTGTAGTCCCTTACACACTCCAATGAGTTCTGGGTCACCATGAGCTTGCTGGTTAGTCTGTACCTCTCGGTTTACAAGCCCTACTCCATAGAGCCAAATTAATCCATGCCATGCACTGATGAGGATCAAACAATCCGAAACAGTCTGTATGCATGTTGGATTATTATGGCTCTGTACAATTTAACAAGCTGACACATCATTGCATTCCAGCGGTTCTGGAGGTGTGTTTAGCTTCTAAGGGTACAATGGTTAATTTGCATATATCCAGCAGTGGTGCTCTGGGAGACATCTCAAGCTCACTCCAACCTGAATTATCGCAAATTCTTTCTGTTTTAGGAAAGCAATTTTTTGTTTTTCTTAACATATTTATTAAGGGCTTGTTCACACTGGAGGTGCTTTTTCATTTTTTCAAGCGCTCCCTGAAAACGCTTACACCATGCTTTCCTATGCGCTAGTTCAGATTAGGGCGTTCTGTTCACTTTCAGATCTGAAAAGTGCTGCATGGACCATTTTCAGGGCGATTCCGCCTCAATGGAAGGTATAGGAATAACACAAATGTTCACAAAATCGCTTTGTGCAGTGATTGCTTTCCAGTTTTTAAGAATAAATACATTGTATTTAATCTTTTGACGGGTCAAAGAGTGCACTTCCTCACTTGCGTCAGGAAGTGATTTAAAAAATTGCTCTGGAAAACAGCTTTTAACAAAACGCACCGCCCACCCAAGCACTGGGAATCACAAAAAAATTACCTAAAAAAAACCCCAACGCGAACGCGTTTGGAAAGCAATGTGAGCAAGGCCTAAAAGAGTTTTTCAAATGAAGTCCGTCCGCACACTCCAGGAGGTAAAATGATCCAGAAGCTTTATTAGGCAATTAGATACAGCAGGGGTCCCCAACTTTTTCCGGCCCGGGGACCGCTTTCTGACCAAATTTTTCTCCGGGGACCGGGGGGGGGGGGGGGGGGGGCGGTTATGGGGTGATGAGTGGGGTGCACGACCTAGTGAACAGTGTCGTGCGCAGCGGGTTACGGGGGGGGGGGGGGTTCTGGGGTGCAGCTGCATTGCTAGCATAGTTGCCCAAGTATAGGTAGTTTAGTTGCCCCAGTATGGCTAGTTGCCCCAGTATAGCTAGTATAGTGACCAGTATAGCTAGTATAGTCCCAGTATGGGTAGGTAGTGCCCCAGTATAGTGCCCAGTATAGCTAATATAGTGTCCAGTATGGGTAGGTAGTGCCCCAGTACAGCTAGTAAAGTGCCCAGTATAGCTAGTATGGTGCCCATATAGCTAGTATAGTGCCCAGCATGGCTAGTATAGTGCCCAGCATGGCTAGTATAGTGCCCCAGTATGGCGCCCAGCATGGCTAGTATAGTGCCCAGCATGGCTAGTATAGTGCCCCAGTATGGCTAGTATAGTGCCCAGCATGGCTAGTATAGTGCCCAGCATGGCTAGTATAGTGCCCAGCATGGCTAGTATAGTGCCCCAGTATGGCTAGTATAGTGCCCAGCGTGGCTAGTATAGTGCCCAGCGTGGCTAGTATAGTGCTCAGCGTGGCTAGTATAGTGCCCAGCATGGCTAGTATAGTGCCCCAGTATGGCTAGTATAGTGCCCAGTATGGCTAGTACAGTACCCCAGTATGGCTAGTATAGTGCCCAGCGTGGCTAGTATAGTGCCCAGCGTGGCTAGTATAGTGCCCAGCGTGGCTAGTATAGTGCTCAGCGTGGCTAGTATAGTGCGCAGCATGGCTAGTATAGTGCCCAGCATGCCTAGTATAGTGCCCAGCATGGCTAGTATAGTGCCCCAGTATGGCTAGTATAGTGCCCAGCATGGCTAGTATAGTGCCCAGCATGGCTAGTATAGTGCCCCAGTATGGCTAGTATAGTGCCCAGCATGGCTAGTATAGTGCCCCAGTATCGCTAGTATAGTGCCCAGCATGGCTAGTACAGTACCCCAGTATGGCTAGTATAGTGCCCAGCATGGCTAGTATAGTGCACAGCGTGGCTAGTATAGTGCCCAGCGTGGCTAGTATAGTGCTCAGCATGGCTAGTATAGTGCCCAGCATGGCTAGTATAGTGCCCCAGTATGGCTAGTATAGTGCCCAGCATGGCTAGTACAGTACCCCAGTATGGCTAGTATAGTGCCCAGCGTGGCTAGTATAGTGCCCAGCGTGGCTAGTATAGTGCTCAGCGTGGCTAGTATAGTGCCCAGTAAAGTGCCCTAGTATGGGTAGGTGGTGCCCCCGCTCCTGTTACCCTATGAGCGAGCGGGTGGCCGCTTCCGGATTCCCCCAGGCGCCGCTCTCCTTTATGCCTCATCTCCGATACCAGCAGCGCGTATTGCGGAGGAGGGAAGGAGGCGGGGCAGCGGCTTCCTGTAGCGGCGATATGCTACGCCGCTATCATGGCAACCGCTGCCCCGCCTCCTTCCCTCCTCCGCAAGACGCGCTGTTAGCGGAGATGCTGCATGAAGGAGAGAGGCGCCTGGGGGAATCCGGAAGCGGACGCTCGCTCATAAGGTAACATGAGCGGCGGCCGCAGGGGGGAGGGGCGAGAGGACAGACCCGCCGCCAGGGGTGCTCGGATACCCCTTTTTATTATTCGAGTTTGGTCGAATTCGAATAGTAAATTGTTCGAGTTCGGTCGAATATTCGAGACGAATATTTTTTACTATTCGATTCGACCTCGGACTTCGAGCTCACTATTCTAGTCGGTATTCGAGCACATTATTCGAGCTGACTATTCGAATTGGCCTTAAATAGCTTCCAACACTTGTTTTGAGGGTGAATGATGCAAGAAACATCTTTTTTTCCAAGTAACAACAGCAAGTGATTATGTGGGGATGTTCCTTTAAAAAAAAAAAAAAGGTGGAAAGAGAAGTTGTGTCCAAAATTCTGTTCAGTACAGTGTATATACTTCTTCTTCTTCTTCTTCATCTTCTATATCTTCTTCTTCTTCTTCTTCTTCTTCTATATCTTCTTCTCCTTCTTCATCTTCTTCTTCTTCTTCTTCTATATCTTCTTCTTCTTCTTCTTCTTCTATATCTTTTTCTTCTATATCTTCTTCTTCTATATCGTCTTCTTCTTCTTCTTCATCTTCTTCTTCTTCATCTTCTTCTTCATCTTCTTCTTCTTCTTCTTCTTCTTCATCTTATTCTTCTTCTTCATCTTCTTCTTCTACTTCATCTTCTTCATCTTCATCTTCTTCTTCTTCATCTTCTTCTTCTTCTTCATCTTCTTCATCTTCATCTTCTTCATCTTCTTCTGCTTCATCTTCTTCTGCTTCATCTTCTTCTTCATCTTCTTCTTCTATATCTTTTTCTATATCTTCTTTTTCTATATCTTCTTCTTATTATTTTTCTATTTCGTCTTCTTCTTTTTCTATATCTTCTTCTTCTTCTCCTTCTTCTTCTTCTTCTCCTTCTTCTTCTTTTTCTATATCTTCTTCTTCTTCTATATCGTCTTCTTCTTCTTCACTTATTTCTCTTTTATTTTTATTTTTTTTAAAGAAATGCAGCTATTTTTGAGCGTAATAAATAGCTGGTGGCGCACGCATGTTGGAAGCGCCATTGTATGTGCTCCCTGGCAGTGGAAACACACAGACAGCAGGAGGTAAATTCAGCAGCAGCAGCAGCAGGAGGAGGAGGATGATTGTGTGGCAGCAGGCCTGGCAGTCAATGAGGCAGGCAGCGAGACATAATAGGCTGTGGTACCTAGCGGTGGTACCAGGCCATAAATACACAGCATGAGGTTCCAGACAGCGGTCGTGCAGCCCACATCGTGTCCAATACACAACTGGGACAACACTTTTTTTTTTTTAATGGTTTTTTTGTTTTGTTTTTATAGCTAATTACACAGATATAGCTATTGTTGGACGTAATAGCTGGTGGCAGAGTGGCAGCAGAAGGTAAAATCTGTGTACCCTGCCAGTGGGAAACACAGACAGACAGCAGCAGCAGCAGCAGCAGCAGGAGGAATGGAGGAGTAATGTGAGTAGCTATTGTTTGACGTAATAGCTGGTGGCAGAGTGGCAGCAGAAGGTAAATCTGTGTACCCTTGGCAGTGGGAAACACAGACAGACAGCAGCAGCAGCAGGATGAATGGAGGAGTAGTGTGAGTGTGGCAGCAGGTAGGTAGGCAGCGTGACATAATAGCCCTGGTACCTAGCGGTGATACCAGGGCTGTAAATAAACACAACAGGAGGTCCCAGACAGCGGTCGTGCAGCCCACATCATGTCCAATACACAACTGGGACAACACAGTTTTCAACCCGGGCACCTCAGAAAAATTAAACCTTTTTTTTTTTTTTTTTAAATGGTTTACTTTTTTTTTTTTTTACAGCAAATTACACAGATATAGCTATTGTTGGACGTAATAGCTGGTGGCAGAGTGGCAGCAGAAGGTAAAATCTGTGTACCCTGGCAGTGGGAAACACAGACAGACAGCAGCAGCAGGAGGAATGGAGGAGTAGTGTGAGTGTGGCAGCAGGTAGGTAGGCAGCGTGACATAATAGCCCTGGTACCTAGCGTTGATACCAGGGCTGTAAATAAACACAACAGGAGATCCCAGACAGCGGTCGTGCAGCCCACATCGTGTCCAATACACAACTGGGACAACACTTTTTTTTTTTTAATGGTTTTTTTGTTTTGTTTTTATAGCAAATTACACAGATATAGCTATTGTTGGACGTAATAGCTGGTGGCAGAGTGGCAGCAGAAGGTAAAATCTGTGTACCCTGGCAGTGGGAAACACAGACAGACAGCAGCAGCAGCAGGAGGAATGGAGGAGTAATGTGAGTAGCTATTGTTTGACGCAATAGCTGGTGGCAGAGTGGCAGCAGAAGGTAAATCTGTGTACCCTTGGCAGTGGGAAACACAGACAGACAGCAGCAGCAGCAGGATGAATGGAGGAGTAGTGTGAGTGTGGCAGCAGGTAGGTAGGCAGCGTGACATAATAGCCCTGGTACCTATCGTTGATACCAGGGCTGTAAATAAACACAACAGGAGGTCCCAGACAGCGGTCGTGCAGCCCACATCGTGTCCAATACACAACTGGGACAACACAGTTTTCAACCCGGGCACCTCAGAAAAATTAAACCTTTTTTTTTAAAGGTAAATACAGGCACAGGGGCAGCTATTGTTTGACGTAATAGCTGGTGGCAGAGCGGCAGCAGAAGGTAAATCTGTGTACCCTGGCAGTGGGAAACACAGACAGACAGACAGCAGAAGGGCAGTACACAGCAGCCCACTGTAGATGTAAAATGTGTGGCTGCGGGCGACGTAATAGTCAAAGCGAACCAGGCTGGCTTAGTGAGCTGGAGCCAGGAGGTGGTAAAGGGTGGTAAGACACATTAACGATGGTTCTTCCGGCAGCCAGTTCATGTCCCCCCCCCGTTTCTCGGTGACCACGCCACCAGCTGCACTGAAGCAGCGCTCGGACAGCACGCTGGAAGGGGGGCAGGACAGCACTTCCAGGGCGTACTGCGCCAGCTCGCTCCAGATCTCCAGGCGCTTGACCCAATACTCCATGGGATCAACAGGGGCATCGCTGTCAAGCCCGCTGTAGGACCCCATGTAGTCAGCCACCATGCGGGTCAGGCGCTGGCTGTGACCGGAGGAGGATGCTGCTGCATGCACCTCCTCTCTAGTCACTGCTGCCGGAGCCTCTACAGTCCTGTAGAGCTCGTTGCTGAGAGACAGCAGGTCTGTGGGGCGCTTGCTGCTGGATGCAGGCACCTGCTGCTGCCTCTGTGCTGGCTGGACAGTGGGGGTGGAAGGCTGGGGGAAGGCTTCCTCCAAGCGCTCAACAAGGGCCTGCTGCAAGCTCCTTATTTGTTGCGCTGGCTCTCCTCCTGCAGGCGGCAGGAACTGGCTCAACTTCCCCTTGAGGCGCGGGTCCAACATCATGCTGATCCAGATGTCCTTCCTCTGCTTCATCTGGATCACCCTGGGGTCCTTGCACAGGCACGTCAGCATGTGCGCTGCCATTGGGAAGAGGCGGGCCACGTGTGCTGGCACATCGATGGCAGTGCTGTCCTCATCCTCCTCCTCTGCCTCCTCAGCCTCATCCTCTCTCCACCCCCGCACCAACTCAGCTGCGCTGTGCTGATCCCCCTCATCAGCAGCAAGGTCAGGGACCTCCACCAAGTCCTCCTCCTCCTCCCCCTCAGAGGTGGACTGTGCAGCTGCATGCCGCTCCTGCTGGGCCAAGGCTGCCGCTCCCTGTTCCAGCAAAGCATCGAGGGCCCTGTTCAGCAGACAAACCAGGGGCAACCACTCGCAGACCATAGCATGGTCCCTGCTCACCATGTTAGTGGCCTGCAGAAAGGGAGCCAGCACTAAGCACACCTGCTGCATGTGCCTCCAGTCGTCATCGGGGATGATGGACGGGATGTTGCTGGTCTTGTCCCTTTTCTGAGCGGCGGAAACAGTGGCCAGGGCAAGGTACTGGTTGACAGCGTGCTTCTGTTCAACCAGACGCTCCAACATCGCCAGGGTGGAGTTCCAGCGAGTTGGAACGTCAAGGATCAGCCAATGGCGTGGCAGCTCCAGCTCCTTTTGCACGTCTTCCAGGCTCGCACAGGCAGCAGGCGAGTGCCGGAAGTGACGCACAACATTCCTTGCCATTTCCAGCAGTTCGCCCATCCCCTGGTAGGTGCGCAAGAACTTCTGCACCACCAGGTTCAGCACGTGGGCAAGACAGGGGATGTGGGTCAGGTTTCCCCTGTCAATTGCGGCAACCAGATTGGCACCATTGTCGGCCACCACCTCTCCGACTCTGAGGCCTCTGGGGGTCAGCCAATTCCTCTCCTGCTCCTGGAGTTTGGCCAACACATGGGTTGCCATCAGTAGGTCTTCCCAAGGCTGACCAACTGCAGCAGCGCTTGGCAGCGGCGTGGCTTCACGCTGCTGCTGAGGCGGGGAGTTTGGCCAGGTGTGCCGGAGGATGGCAGAGGATCGGAGGAACCTGCTGCAGTTCCCCTGACCCTGCGGGGTGGCACCACCCACTGTGTTGCTGCTGCTGCTGTGCCCGCTGCTGCTCTCCCATCCTCACCCCCTTCCATCAAGCTGACCTAGTGGACAGTGAAGGACAGGTAGCGGCCTGTCCCGAAGCGGCTGCTCCAGGAGTCCATGGTGACGTGGACCCTTTCACCAACCGCGTGCTCCAGCCCTCGCTCCACATTGGCCATCACAAAGCGGTGCAGTGCAGGAATGGCCTTGCGGGCAAAGTAGTGTCTGCTGGGGAGCTGCCAGTCTGGGGCTGCACAAGCAAGCAGCGCACGCATGTCGCTCCCCTCCTGCACGAGCGTGTACGGCAGGAGTTGGGAGCACATGGCCCGTGCCAGCAAGCCCTTCAGCTGACGCACGCGACGGCTGCTGGGAGGGAGAGCCCTAACCACCCCCTGGAAGGACTCGCTCAAAAGGCTCTGGCGTGGCCTTTTGCTAGCACGGGAATCAGCGGACACAGCAGAGGAGGCCACTGAGGACTGGCTGCCAGAACAGGCCTCAGTGTCAGCGGCAGGAGTTGCAGAGGGGGGAGGAGCAGTGCGTTTCCGCACTCCTGCTGGTGCTGCTGGAGGATCAGGAGGGCGGGTGGCTGCTGTTGCTGCTGCTGCTGCTGAAGGCTGTGCAGTGATGGGTGTGGTGCCACTGCCAGCACCAGATGCCTTCAGCCTCTGGAACTCCTCATGCTGGTGGAAATGTTTAGCAGCAAGGTGGTTGATGAGCGAGCTGGTGCTGAACTTTAAGGGGTCTGCACCTCTGCTCAACTTCCGCTGACAGTGGTTGCAAGTGGCGTACTTGCTGAAAACTGTGGGCATTGTGAAAAATCGCCAGATTGGTGACAAGAACAACCCCCTACGGCCTGGAGCCGCTGCTGCCTGTCTACCTGTGGTGGTTGGGGGGGGGGGCTTGGGTGCGGCTGGTGGTGGTACTGGCAGATGCTGCTGCTGCTGAGCCTGAGACACCAGCAGGCTGTGGGACCTGCCTACTGCTGCCAATGCTTGCAATGATGCGCCTCCTTGCAAGGCCCACAAGCGCATCCTCCTCCTCCTCCCCAGGTGCTGGTGGTGGCGGCACCCAGTCTTTGTCTGTCACCACGTCATCATCATCATCATCATCCTCCCCCTCCTGAAACATGTCCTGCTGGGATGATGACCCCCCAAACTCCTCTCCTGATGCATGGATGGGCTGCTTGACTGTCGCCACAGTCTTGCTGTCCAATCCCTCATCCCCCAAAGTGCCCATCAGCATCTCCTCCTCCAAATCGCCAACAACAGCAGACAATTGACTCATGATGCCTGGGGTCAAAAGACTGCTGAATGACAGATCGCCAACTGACGGTGAACTGGCCTCCTCCCCAGGCCCTGCTGGGCGGCTGCTGCGAACAGGGGTGGTGGTGGTGAGGGTGGAGGCCTCGGATGCAGAGCTGATGGCGGGCTGCTCATCCTCCGTCATCAGTTGCACCACAGTGGCTGCATCCTTTTCCCTTAATGGGACGTTTCCGACCCGGCTGGAGGAAAATAGGAGCAGGTACTACACGCTGCTGCTGCTGTGTCTCTGCAGCGTGAGTTGCTCCTGCTGGGCGGCGCCCAAGGCGTCCACGGCCAGTGGCTATAGGAGGAATGTTAGCCACTGACGCAGCTGCTGCTGCTGCGGAACTGTGCATGGTGGCACGGCCGCGGCTTGCCACAATGCTGCTCCCTCTCCTCTTGATTCCCTTGCTGCCCTTCCCCTTGCCCAAACCGCGCTGGCTGCCACTTCCAGACATCTTAGATGTTTTGGGCGTAAACAAAAAAGTTTTTTAAAAGGGCGGGTGAAAAAGTGGGGTAGTTTAATGGAGTGGGTTGGTGGGTGAGGTGACACTAATCACTAAGTGATTAGATCGCTAAGTGATTACTAGTACAGTACTAATACAAAATACAATAATTCAGTAATCAGTAAGTGTGAACAGTGAACAGTGAGTGTGTCCCCTAGTACACTAACTAGAAAATGCAATTATCAGTAGTAATCAGATTAAGTAGAAGGAAATAGAGTGTGTGTACTGAGTGCACGCACACACACACGCAGGAGCTAGCCTATGAACAGTGACTGAGTGTCCCTAGTACAGTAAGTAGTAACAGTAAGTAGTAGTACAACTAGAAATTACAATAAGTAATCAGAAGGAAATAGAGTGTGTGTACTACTGTACAGACAGTGCACGCACACACACACGCAGGAGCTAGCCTATGAACAGTGACTGAGTGTCCCTAGTAGTAAGTACTAATAGTAAGTAAGTGTACAACTAGAAATTACAATAATCAGTAGTAATCAGAAGGAAATAGAGTGTGTGTACTGTACAGACAGTGCACGCACGCACACACGCAGGAGCTAGCCTATGAACAGTGACTGAGTGTCCCTAGTAGTAAGTAGTAAGTAAGTACAACTAGAAATTACAATAATCAGTAGTAATCAGAAGGAAATAGAGTGTGTGTACTGCACACGCACACACGCAGGAGCTATGAACAAACAGTGACAGTGAGTGTCCTAGTATAGTTACAGACTACAGTATAACTACAAAATACAATCACTCAGTAGTAAAGGACAGCAGAAACACTGGTATAATAAACTAACAGAGGACAGGAGGACAGCTGCCCACACAGGCAAGGCCCTGAGGCCTAAAGCTGTGTAAGCTTGCCTGCAGCAGCTGCCTGTCTCTATGTAACACACAAGCTACTAACTAAAATACAATGTCTATCTAACTAACAACAATATAGGTGTGTATAGGAGGTGTATGTGAGCAAAAACGCTAAGTAATTGACCACTATAGAGCTCTTGCTAAGCCAAAGCACAAAGGAGCAGATCTCTCTCTGTACAAAGTCAGGCAAGGACAGAAAAACGGAACATGGCGGCCGCTATTTATAGGGTAGGGGCTGGCCAGGGTCCCCCTCTGTGATTGGCTGCCGTCAGAGGGCCTGGGAGCCCTCTGATTGGCTCTAAGGACATCAATCTGGGCTATGACGCTATTCGAACTCGGTATTCGAGCTCGAATAGCGCTGTTTGCTCGAATAGCTCGAATAGTGAGTGGGCTATTCAGGCCCGGCCCTAGACTTTTTGCCGCCTGAGGCAATTTTCAAAGAAGCCGCCGCCCCCCGCCCCAAGCCGTTGTTGTGGGGGGCCGCCCGAGCTGGAGGGGATAGCGGGCAGGAAGGGGGTATTGGGCCTAGCGGCGTAGCAGGAAGTGACGTCAGTGGAGCGCACGCTGGCCTGGAACGAGGAAGAGGTGAGTAATCCCCGCCCGTTGCCTCTTACAAATAGCTGCAGCCACAGCACGGACCTTTTTAAAGCTGGAGGGGAGCGGAGGACGGGGGACCCAGGCGAGGGAGGGGGGGTCCGACCCCCCTCCCCGCCGCTAGGCCCAATACCCCCTTCCTGCCCGCTATCCCCTCCAGCTCGGGCGGCCCCCCACACACATGGACGGGCGGGTGCCCCCCCCCCCCAGAAGTGCTGCCTGAGGCAAAAGTTTTACCCCGCCTCATGGGCGGGCCGGCCCTGGGGCTATTCGAGTTCACTCGAATAGCCCATTCGAATAGCTGAAAAAAGAGCTCGAATATTCGAGCTGCTCGAATATTCGAGCTCTGCTGAGCACCCCTGCCCGCCGCGGCCCAGCTGGAAACTGCCAACGGACCGGCAGTGGGCCGCGGCCCGGTGGTTGGGGACCCCTGAGATACAGCATAAAATGGCTATTGTAGTGATTTTATATTATACCTGATTGCCTAATAAAGCTTTTGGATCTTTATTACTCCTGGAGTGTCCGGATTTCATTTGAAAAACATTTCTACAAGCAGCTTTGTGTCCAGCACATCTGGCAGAGGTGGGGAAAGAGAGGGCTGTTTTTTCCACATCTATTTAGAATAATAGATTAGAAATTTCCTGTTACCGCAAATTTCATCACCGTTTCCATCCCCAGTCATGTCTACTCCAAACCAGATTTAGTCAGATTTTGGAGCAAAGAGATATTTTAATATCTGAAGATAAAAAAAAGTTCAGAACAATTTCCTAGGATGGCAATCAATTTTTTGTACCTAACTGGTTGCCCTGAGCAACTATTCAAGTTTTCTTTCTTTGCAACTATCTTGATAAATTATCCCTGCAGTGCCTACTGATCCTACTAAAAGCTAAGATTTTATATTAATAATCATGATGAACACTTACCAAATTTGTCCATGCCTGTCTGCTATCCTGGCAACAATGCTGATAATCTTCCACGGCACTCTTATAACTTATATTATTGAAGGCGGAGCCAATAAGGAAGTGTCATTATAAAGATAAACTTGAATTTCAAATAATGTTCAAATAAAGTTAATTGTTACTTGGGACAATGTGACAATGCAGGGTGATCACATGTTAAACTAAAGAATTCAGCTGTAAAAAGCAGGTTTGACTGGAGACATCTGTGCTAGGACAGAGCTGCCACTCCTGGGAGATTAGGAGAAGATAAAGGGCTTGATTCACAAAGCGGTGCTAACTGTTAGCATGCCTGTGAAAACCCCCTTAGCACGTCTAAACGAGCATTTCGCGCGCAAAACTTTACGCGCACAAAACTTTATGTACGTAACATTTTACGCGCGCACTGCACAGAGCGCAGGGCGCTCTGTGCGAAGTGCCCATTAAAGCTTATGGGACTTACTGCGCGCATAGGACTTTGCGCGTGCAAAACTTTGCGCACGGTACTTAGCGCGCGATCTGATTGAGAAAAACGGTGCTAACCTACTTAGCACCCTGGTTAGCGCGCCTGAAGACTTTAGACGTGCTAAGTAGATTAGCACCGCATAGTGAATGAATCCCAAAGAGTCCATTATTGGCTGTGAGCTTACATTACACTATTAAGCTATATGCTTACCTCACGATGCAGGGAGATGGATCCAGCGATGTTTCCCTGACGATGAGCGCTCCCCCGATTCATCTTCCTTCATCTTCCAGCCAGCGGGTATGCGCAATGCTACACAATGGGCGCGACAAGAGTTCCAGCGATCGCAATACTTTGCGCAGGAGTTGTCGGGGATCTTAAAGAGCTGATCCACCTTGACGGTCGTTATCGTCAGGTGATGCGAAACAACGTTCGCGCGATCATGCGCCTGTACCCACGTCGTGAGATTGTATAAACAACCGATCACCGCCAAAGAAATTACCGGCCGTTGGGAAAATTGACAGAAAAATCGTGACGTGGGTATGGGCCTTCACACTGCATTACATTACAGATATCTGGACCACCCACATGGTTATTTTAGGCAAATTCATATGGACATTCCATTGTCTCAATTTTTTTCCAAGTAACTGTCATTTGCCAATTACTAGGTCTGATTCTGAATATAGAAACATTGCTTGTGCTACAGTAAATACAGTTATTCACTCTTAGGGCCCGTTTCCACTACTTAGTGATGCGAATGCGGCTACCTAGCCGCATCGCATCACTTCCGCTTCCGGCCGCATCACTTCCGCATCTCCCGATGCGGAAGTGTATTGGAGGAGATGGGATGCGGCTGCGGGTGGATGCTGCAGATTCTTGGATCGCTCTGCACAACATGCACGCAGTGGAAACTCTTCCATTGCCGTGCATGTGTTTCAGGACACCTGCGGTGCGATGCGGCTATGTAGCCACATCGCACCGCTCCTAGTGGAAACGAGCCCTTAAGGTAACCACACACCATGCTATAAAATGATCCAATTTTACAACAATTCAATAAAAATGATTGTTTGTTCAGAAGAATGGAAAGTTTTTTTATTTTATTTGTTTAATAAATCTGATCGAATTCCCCCTTTTTATTCGATAAAAAAAGTTTGGAATCCATACACCATACAATTATTTAAATATCTTTTCAATTCAAGAATTGTAGTAAATTTTTCTGACTGATTATAACTGTCAGGCTCTATGCCTTTGTTATCCTGCTGGTGGCAGCACTGGTGAACTTTGGTGCGGACTTCTTCTGTCCACCAGCAGATGGCTCTTGCCTTGCTGGGAGTTATGCAACTCCCCGACTCACCAGCAGATGGAACTATGAGGAGATTATGGACGATCACCTGATCAATGTGCTGCATATATAAGGGTGGACTTCCTAGCAGTACATTGCTAGATCATTCTGTTTCCTTGCAGTGTTGTGACTCTGGCCAATTTCCCTGTACTCCTTGATCTTTGTCCTGAACTCTGAACTCTCGGTATTAACCATTGCTAGTCCGACTATTATTTGCCTGCCGTCTGTATTACCGTGTATTCTGATTGCCTGGTTTGATTACTGCCTGTCTGACTATTCTCTTGTATGCCGATTTGGTTATCTACTCCTGTATATATCGTGAGATCTGTGTTCCTGTTTGTGCCATTGTATATATTGTGTGATCTGTGTTATTGCATATTTGTTGTATATAATTGTATAGTTTAGATAGTAAGAGAGGTTCTGGAATTGTGATTCATTGTTTCTTGGATTGTATGATTGTATGTGTATGGTGGATGTATATTTGAATTTTCACCTTCAAATCCAACCTGTGCAGACCCCAGAATTTTCATATATGCGATTTCTTGCTCTTGCATTGTCTTGATAAGAATCTGCATGTGCAGATCCTTACAATAGCATTTCAAAAATCTAACCATGCATATGTTCAGCTTTTCCTCAATTACCGGAACCGGTATGATAAAAATGATTGAAAACTCAGAAAAAATTGCTTGGGTCTGTACATCAAGAAATTGTCAATCTACCCTAAACGATTCAATTTTATCATGCATTGATCAAAAAATCCAACACTCCCAGTATTCTTTTATTGAATAAATGGGAAAATTGATACTATTTCTTGAATAATTTAAAGATTTTTTTTTGAATAATTGAATTAAAAAAAAGATTTTTCTGTATAAGGCCTGGTGCACACCAGATGAGTTTTTCTGAGCGTTTTGAGTTTTTAAATCTGCTGCTAATGTTATCTTATGTGTCTGTGCACACTGGAGCAATGAGGTTTTGTAAAAAACCCCATAGCATTACATTGGGAAGAACTTTTAGAGGTTTCAAAAGCTCTTCCCAATGTAATGCTATTTTTTTTTTTTTTTTTTTAACAAAACCTCATTGCTCCAGTGTGCACAGACACATAAGATAACATTAGCAGCAGATTTAAAAACTCAAAACGCTCAGAAAAACTCCTCTGGTGTCCACCAGGCCTAACTGATCGGATTTATCTAATTGGTAGAAAATTGGATTTTTTTTTTATTTGTAAGTTTTTGTGTGTAAGGTACACAAGTCCAACTTTACGCCTGATTGTCTTTTAAACTGGTCATTTGAACGACTTGTAGTGCAAACAACAAGTCATTCACACATCATGTACACATTGCCCAACAAAGTGGCTGATATGCTAATTTACCTAATTTACATTTAGCTTATCCAACTTGATAATGAACAATGGATTGGACAGAACAATGTGCTACATTCAATGACTGATAGCATGTCATAAGGCAAAGATGCACAGAAACGTTGGCACTGCAGTCACTGTCCTCTTATGGGGAGAAGGATAGAGGGGGAGGGGGCGGCACTGTCACACACAGCCGGGTATAAGTGATGTGAGTCTTCAGCATGCTAAGTCTGAGAGCACTTTTCCACTATTGCGGTGCGGAATCGCCAGGAAATCACCACTGACGAAATCGCATGCGGGTGCGATTCCACATGCGGTTTTTACCACGATTTCGCATAGGGTAGTATGTATGCGATTTTTTAACCATGTCACTGCCTGTGTGAATTAACATTGGTCCCTATGCGAAATCACGAGGAAAAAAAAACGCATGCGATTTTCCTATAAAATTGTATGCGATTCACATAGCGGTATGCGGGGAGCGAATTCTGACGCCTCTGCCGTGCAGATTTTCTCCGCAAAAAAAACACGCTCAGCAATACGGACAAGTGGAAACAGGCCCATCCACTTGTATTGGCTATGCGAATCCGCATGCGGACAATGCATGCAGATTCGCGATAGTAAAAAACGGGCCCTAAATGCAGGAAGGAGGAGAAAAGCGCCGCCACTGCTGTCATTCACTTTATTCATAAATCCATCATAATGAACATAATAAAAACGTGCATATGTAGCAAAAGTGGCACATACCCAGAGTGGACGTGGATGAGGTGCGGTGGGTGCAGAGGATGAAGAGCCTTATGGCCCATACTCACTGGCTACAAAAGTGGCCTGTCGCCAGCACACATGAGCGTGTGCGCGACAGCTCGTCACCCGGTCCCTCCGCGCACACACGCGGAAGAGGGACCAGCGGTGCGACGGAAGCTGTCGCTGACGTTCCTCCTCCCCCACGCCGGAAGCTCAATGTTCTTTATTGAGGTTGCTGTCGCTAGTCCGCATACTCACGCGGACTAGCGACAGTTGCGGCGGCTACTGTCGCCAGGCGATTGACCGCGCCAATCGCCTGCCGAAAGCAGCGACGGTTCGGGGTGCGCGCCCGTGCAACGCCTCATACTTACGGGCGACCTGTCGCCGCGTATTGCGGCGACAATTGTAGCCCGTGAGTATGGGCCATTACAGCCCTTTCACGTTATGCACTTCTACGGAGGCAGCCTCCGTAGAAGCGCATAGCGCGAAATGGCCGTGAGGCTCTTCATCCTCTGCACCTCATCCACGTCCACTCAGGGTATGTGCCACTTTTGCTACATATGCACTTTTTTATTATGTTCATTATGATGGATTTATGAATAAAGTGAATGACAGCAGTGCCAGCGCTTTTCTCCTCCTTCCTGCATTAAATGACTGATCAAACGAAATGTTGTTTTAATGTCTACTAGTTGGACAAACGACAGTTGGTCCAACAGATCCGCTGAGCGGATCGGGTAAACCGGCTGTTATCAGTCGCTTGACAGCACGTACACACGTCCAACTTGTTGTTCAAACGACGAGTCGGATTACAAGTTGTTTGAAAAAGTTGGATGCGTGTATGTTCCTTTAGGGCCCGTTTCCACTACTGCGGAAACCGGGCCGAATTTGGAGAGTTTACCCGCAGGCGAAGCATGCGGGGAAACTCTGCCATAGGAAACTATGGCGCCCCTGGCCAAATCGCTTACTTTAGCGATTCGGCCGGCATTGCTGTTAGTTTCCGTGTGGGAAGCTGCAAATCCCATAGCCGTGCACGGCTTCTGGGATTCGTCGGCGTTCCCGCTGACCAGGAAGTGCCGCCGGGCACAGTGGCCAGTGGAAACGGGCCCTTAGTATTGTAGTAGGCAGGTAGTTGATAACTGCAGCATGCAGTAGCTCACAAGCAGTGACTTGACCCAGTTGCTATAACAGACTACCATAGACATGCTTCCTAAAAATTCTGAAATGTACACTTTTTGTTTTAGCCCATTAGTCAGAGAGCGTGACCCAGAATCCTCTACAGAACTAGCAGGAAGTTATGAAAAATGTGAAGTTCTATGACATTTGGGCACAAATGCAACTTAATACTAATAGCGAATGGGGGGCACAAAGACTACCTAAAACTAATATCTATATCTATAGGTTCCCTAATACTGATATTTGGTGGGGAATAGGCAGCAAAAAGCTATATCGTAGTATCATCTTGGGGGTATGAAGGCTACTTGGCAGTAATTTCTAGGGGGCACAAAGGCTACCTAATAGAGATGGCCCGAACGGTTCCCGGTGAAAATTCCGTGGTTTGCGATCGGTTCGCCCCCATAGTGCCTCATGAGTGTCAACTTTGACCCTCTACATCAAAGTTAGCAGGCACATTGTAGCCAATTAGGCTACACTCCCTCCTGGAGCCCCACCCCCCTTATAAAAGGTAGGCAGCGTCAGGCAGTGGACTCACTCGTGTGCCTGCAGTAATTGGTGAAGGGATAGCTGCTGCAGACTCTCATAGGGAAAGCTTAGTTAGGCTCTTGTAGGCTTGTTAGCTTGCTCCTGGCTGATTGTTTTTGCTAAAAAAAAAAAGCACCCCTCAACAGCTCTTTTGAGAGGTAATCTTGTTCTTGTGATTTTTTTTTTTTTTTTTGTGTGTGTGGCCCACTTGCATTATATACAGTCCTGTCAGTCAGTGTCACTGTGCTTGTCTGTGTGTGACAGGTGCACATGTAATACCCATCACTGCCTATACCTACTACCTGTTCACTTCAGTGCACCTACCTACCTACGTGAGCGCACGCATTGTCACTGTGCCTATCCAGACCGCTCCCAGTCTGTGTGTGACAGGTGCACATATAATACCCACCACTGCATATACCTACTACCTGTTGTTCACTTCAGTGCACCCACCTACCTACGTGAGCACATGCAGTGTGATGTACCACTCCGTGTGTACCTGTTAACTGCACCTGTGTGACTGACTGCACATTGTATTAGTCAAGTCAGTGCATACCTTTCACTTCATCTCCCCAATATGGACAAAACAAAAGGCAGAGGCAGGCCACCTGTTGGGTCTGTTCGAGGTCGCGCTGTCGTAATTTTGTGCGGCCCGCGACCAAAGTACAGTGTTCAGAAGAAGGCACGTGCCATCAATCCCCAATATTGTCAGGACGTAGTTGACTATTTAACACAGAACACCTCATCTTTCTCAGTTTCCGCACGGAAGCGTGACATATCTTCCTCCTCCTGCTCGGATTCTGGCACCCCACTTAACACTCAGTCAGCCGCCATTACCAAAGTGCCATCACCCCAGGGCTCAGTGGTATGGACATTTTTTTGTGTGTGTCTGCTTCAGATGAGAGCAATACCATCTGTACTCTCTGCCACCAAAAATTGAGCCGTGGAAAGACCAGGACCTGCGTAGGGACAACTACTTTTACGAAGGCACATGATTACAAAGCACAAACTGCAATGGGATGACCACCTGAGGGAAAGCCGCACACAAAAGCAAATCCACACAGTGGAAGATATGCAATTATTTCTCAAAAAAAGTGATACCCAAACTGTACCGTGATGTTGAAAGGCAAGTGGTGTCATCTCTGGCACACAGCGTTGGGTCAAGGGACCATCTGACCATGTGGTCTGCAAAGCACGGTCAGGCCTGCCCGAAGACTAAGTCAGTCCCCACACACAGCATCTCTGCCTGCACGTCGTGTGACTGTCTGCCTCAAGACTAAGTCGCTCCCCAGACATCATCTCTGCCTGCAGGCAGGGTCGTTGCTTCATTGTGGACAGACCAAATTTGATCAGCTGGACAGTCACTGTTCTCTCACTCAGCTACCTCAGCCCGGCGACCATATGGGCTTGAAAACCGCCACTGCCTGCACTCTGGCCATGGTGCGCACCAGTCCAGCACGGCCGTCAGTACGCAAACAGCTGTTTGCGGTGCGTTACACAGTGAGTTTAGTGTGTCAGTTTGAAGCAGTACTCTAATTACACTCCCTGATTGATGTATACACATGCAAGATGTTTTAAAGCACTTTAGGCCTGCAATTTAGCATTCAATGTGATTTTGGCCCTTAAAACGCTGCTTTGCGTCAAATCCAGATTTTTCCCCGGGACTTTTGGCGTCTATCCCTCTTCGCCATGCCCTCCCCCCCCCCCCCCCCCCAGGTGTTAGACCCCTTGAAACATCTTTTCCATCACTTTTGTGGCCAGCATAAATTTTTCTAGTTTTCCAAGTTCGCCTCCCCTTTGAAGCCTATTGCAGTTCGCGAACCGAACTTTTGCGGGAGGTTCGCGAACCTAAAATTGGAGGTTCGGGCCATCTCTACTACCTAACAATAATTTTTGGCAGGACAAAGGCTATCTAATACCGAGACTTGCCTTTTTCATGATCGCTAAGTCAGTAAAGGAACCACCCTTTAAAGAGACACTGAAGCGAAAAAAAATGATATTATGATTTGTATGTGTAGCACAGCTAAGAAATAAAACATTAAAGAGACTCCGTAACAAAAATTGCATCCTGTTTTTTATCATCCTACAAGTTCCAAAAGCTATTCTAATGTGTTCTGGCTTACTGCAGCACGTTCTACTATCACCATCTCTGTAATAAATCAACTTATCTCTCTCTTGTCAGACTTGTCAGCCTGTGTCTGGAAGGCTGCCAAGTTCTTCAGTGTTGTGGTTCTGTGATGCATCTCCACCCTCCAGGCCCCTCTCTGCACACTGCCTGTGTATAATTTAGATTAGGGCAGCTTCTCTCTTATCTTTTACAAGCTGGATAAATCCTCCTATGAGCTGGCTGGGCTTTCACATACTGAGGAATTACATACAGGCAGAGCTGTCTGCACTCTGCAGGAAGAAACAGCCTGACACTTCAGTGGAAGATAGCTGCAGGGGGAAAGAAACACACAAATGATCTCTTGAGATTCAAAAGGAAGGGTGTATACAGCCTGCTTGTGTATGGATGTATTTTCTATGTGTGGACATATTGTACATCAACCTACTTCCTGTTTTGGTGGCCATTTTGTTTGTTTATAAACAAACTTTTTAAAACTGTTTTTAACCACTTTTAATGCGGCGAGGAGCGGCAAAATTGTGACAGAGGGTAATAGGAGATGTCCCCTAACGCACTGGTATGTTTACTTTTGTGCGATTTTAACAATACAGATTCTCTTTAAGATCAGATACATCAGTGTAATTGTTTCCAGTACAGGAAGAGTTGAGAAACTCTAGTTGTTATCTCTATGCAAACAAGCCATTAAAGGGGAACTGAAGAGAGAGGTATATGGAGGCTGTCATGTTTATTTCCTTTTAGACAATACCTGTTGCCTGGCAGCCCTGCTGATCCTCTGCCTCTAATACTATTAGCCATAGCCCCTGAACAAGCATGCATCAGATCAGGTGTTTCAGTGGTTCAGACTTATAAGTCTGATCTGACAAGACTAGCTGCATGCTTGTTTCTGGTTTTAATCAGATACTACTGCAGAGAAATAGACCAGCAGGGCTGCCAGGCAACTGGTATTGATTAAAAGGAAATAAACAGTACAGCCTCCATATACCTCTCTCTTCAGTTCCCCTTTAAGCTCTCCGACTAAAGGTAGCCATACACTGGTCGATTTGCAATCAGATTCGACCAACAGATAGATTCCTCTCTGATCGAATCTGATCAGAGAGGGATCGTATGGCTACCTTTACTGCAAACAGATTGTGAACCGATTTCAGCCTGAAACCGATCACAATCTGTTGTGGTGGTGCTGCCGCCGCTCCCCCCCGCCCGCATGCCCGCATACATTACCTGCTCCGCCGGCGCGAGTCCTCCCGGTCACCGCTGCTTTGTCTGCGCTCTGGTCTCCAGGTCCGGCATGCTTTGCTTCTTCCTGCCCGGCAGGAAGTTTAAACAGTAGAGCGCCCTCTACTGTTTAAACTTCCTGCCGGGCAGAAGGAACTGAAGCATGCCGGAGAGCAGCGCGGACACGGAGCAGCGGTGACCGGGGGTAGTCACGCCGGCGGAGCAGGTAATGTATTGCCGCTCTATTGCGTCGGTCGTCGGGCACTCGAACGCCACTAGCGACGCGCTCCCTACGTGCGGGCAATCGACGGTAATTTTCCACACGGAGCGATCGACGGGATCGGACGAAATGGATCAAAATTCGGCGTGTAGCGTGAACGATTGGAAGCAGATTCGATCCCAGTGATCGAATCTGCTGTCGAAACGGCGGCAAATCGGGCCAGTGTATGGCCAGCTTAAGTTAGTCATGGAGAGGGCTGTTATCTGACTTTAATTATCTCCACTGTTCCTGGACTATTTACTTTTCCTCTGCTAGAGGAGAGGTCATTACTTCACAGACTGCTCTGAAAGACTCATTTTGAAACCTGAGTGTTGGGTAATCTGCACATATTATAGAATGATGCAATGTTAGAAAAAAACACTATATACCTTAAAATAAAAGTATGAGAATATTTTCTTTGCTGCTAATCTTCTAGTAATTATTCATAGTACACAACCAATTCACTATATCATATTTTTTTTTCCGCTTCAGTGTCTCTTTAAAGCACGTGTCAAACTCCAGGCCTGGAGGGCCAGATCCATGCCAGTGTTTAGGATGGATTGAGAGAGAAAGGAATGTGTTCTACCTGATGGACCACACCTTTCCTGATTCAGACCCATCAATTCATTTGAGCTGTATAAAAAAATGTGTGAGGATCTTGGCCCCCATAGGACCGGTTTGACATACCTGCAAAGTGTTGCTATCATAGATTGGGCCTAGTGGGGTCTGAACCCTCTATAAGAGTGATTATAGATTGCTGGCATACCTTGAAATTGATCAGAGCACTCAGTACTTGATTTTATATAAAAAACTGTATGTAGCATTTAGGGGCGTAACTAGAAATCCCTGGGCCCCCCTGCAAAAAAAAAAAATCCGGGCCCCCCCCCCGCCTGCTCAGGGCCACTTTGGGGGGCAGGAGGGGCCACAGCATAAGAGGAGAGAGCGTGGCCGCACATCAGTGGGGAGGGGGGACATTCCCCAATCCGCCCCCCCCCCGCTCCCTCACCTCGGGCTCTCCTCTCAGCGCTCCCCTCCTGCAATCAATAGTGGCAGCGGGCGTGCAGCGACGGCAGGCTGAACACATACCTCCTTCTCGCCGGAGGTCTCCAATCTTCCTGTTTACACAGGAAGTAACATGAAGCACTTAGTGATCGGAACCTTCGGTATGAATGAGGTATGTGTTCAGCCTGCCGCCGCTGCCCGCCCGCTGCCACTATTGATTGAGGGGAGCGCTGAGAGGAGAGCCCGAGGTGAGGGAGCGGGGGGGGGGGGAGATGTCCCCCCCCCTCCCCACTAATGTGCGGCCACGCTCTCCTCTTATGCTGTGACCCCTCCTGCCCCCAAAAAAGCCCTGAGGGGGCCCCAGGGGGGCCCCAGGCCTCCCAGCAGAGGTAGGGGTCACATCCCCTATTGTTTCGCCCCTAGTAGCATTTCCCTCTAATTATATTCTATCTGATCAGGCCTTTTATAGTCAAGCAAACATGAAGCTTCTTATTACAGTCAAAAAGTGTTATTACAGTTGTATTTTGGAGAATAGGATCGAAACTAGTCTCAGCTGTACTAGTGACCGTGTAAAAGATCATAGTAGTCTTTTTGAATAAAATAACAGAAAAAAACATTTAACAAAGGGGAGTTGCTAGGATCCTAAGAGATCAGGGGCACTTTTGGGCACTCCAGTCAAAAAATGGGTGTGGCCACAGACCATAATGAGGGTGTGGTCATGGGTGGAGCCAAATATACATGACGTAAACAGTGGTCTAAGTAGGCCTGCCCAGCAAAATGTTGGATGAAGCTACCCTCTCCATTAATGCAAAAAAAAAAAGAAAATGCATGCTGGGGCATGCTGGATGTTGTGTGGTGCCATGCTGGGTACTGTGGTGCCTCTATGGGGCATACTGGGTGCTGTGGTGACATGCTGAAAGCTGTGGAGCCTTCATAGGGAGCATGCATCGTTGTGTGTGTCCTCACTGTTCCTTCCCCCAAAACCCCCTTCCCAGCAAAGCAAGAGGTATTACTCATTTCCTCCATCCACTCTCCAAGTCTGGAGACATCCTCTGTGGCTGGTGATTCTCCCCCTAGCATCCGAGAATCAGACACTAGTAGCTCTAGCTTCTGATTCTCTGATTCTCTGACACTAGGGGGAGAAGCCCAGGAGAGATGTTTGCAGAATCTGTAGGCCAAGCAGCCGGAGATGAGTACAGCTGCCAGTTGCCTATCTCTGCTTGGGGGACATCTGGGGCACCCCGGAATAGATCCAGGGCATGTGCCACTGATCTGCACGTGCATCTCTCACATGTGACTCGGCGGCGGCTGCTCTGCGGTGGCTGCGCTGGAAGTGCTCCCGCTCTCTCTCCGTGTCAGAGCGGTCAGCTGTTTGGAGTGAGCATATATCAGCACCTGGACCTGGGGGGGAGAGGGGGGTAGGGCAGAGCTAGGCATGCTATGCATGCTCAGCAGTATCTGCTATGCGGCTTTTCGCCTGGAGCTGGGGTTAAAGGATACATAGTAAAAAAATTATATTGATTTTTAACTTCTACAATGCCTTTTTGGCTCATTTAAATAGTAAATAAAAGATTGCAAGATAGATTTCAATTTCAGTTTTGGGGCTAACAGTTACTCTTTAACACAACTTAATTCTGAAAAATTTCCTAAATTTGGAATTTTCCTCAATCCCTGGTCCTGATTAGTGTTGGGCGAACATCTAGATGTTCGGGTTCGGGCCGAACAGGCCGAACATGGCCGCGATGTTCGGGTGTTCGACCCGAACTCCGAACATAATGGAAGTCAATGGGGACCCGAACTTTTGTGGTTTGTAAAGCCTCCTTACATGCTACATACCCCAAATTTACAGGGTATGTGCACCTTGGGAGTGGGTACAAGAGGAAAAAAAAATTTAGCAAAAAGAGCTTATAGTTTTTGAGAAAATCGATTTTAAAGTTTCAAAGGGAAAACTGTCTTTTAAATGCGGGAAATGTCTGTTTTCTTTGCACAGGTAACATGCTTTTTGTCGGCATGCAGTCATAAATGTAATACATATAAGAGGTTCCAGGAAAAGGGACCGGTAATGCTAACCCAGCAGCAGCACACGTGATGGAACAGGAGGAGGGTGGCGCAGGAGGAGAAGGCCACGCTTTGAGACACAACAACCCAGGCCTTGCATGAGGACAAGAAGCGTGCGGATAGCATGCTTTGTACCACCATGCAGTCATAAATGTAATAAAGATAAGTGGTTCAATAAACAGGGACCACGCGGCAACGCTAACCCAGCAGCAGCACACGTGATGGAACAGGAGGAGGCGCAGGAGGAGAAGGCCACGCTTTGTGAGACACAACAACCCAGGCCTTGCATGAGGACAAAAAGCGTGCGGATAGCATGCTTTGTACCGCCATGTAGTCATAAATGTAATAAAGATAAGAGGTTCCATAAACAGGGACCGGCAACGGTAACCCAGCAGCAGCAGCAGCAGCAGCAGCACACGTGATGGAACAGGAGGAGGCGCAGGAGGAGAAGGCCACGCTTTGTGAGACACAACAACCCAGGCCTTGCATGAGGACAAAAAGCGTGCGGATAGCATGCTTTGTACCGCCATGTAGTCATAAATGTAATAAAGATAAGAGGTTCCATAAACAGGGACCGGCAACGGTAACCCAGCAGCAGCAGCAGCAGCAGCAGCACACGTGATGGAACAGGAGGAGGCGCAGGAGGAGAAGGCCACGCTTTGTGAGACACAACAACCCAGGCCTTGCATGAGGACAAAAAGCGTGCGGATATAGCAGCAATGCTTTTTGCCGCCATGCAGTCATAAATGTAATACAGATGAGAGGTTCAATAAACAGGGACCGGAAACGCGAAACCATCCCAGATGTTCATCGGTCAGGTTACTTGGTTGGGGTCCAGGAGTGTTGCGTAGTCGTTTCCAATCCAGGATTGATTCATTTTAATTTGAGTCAGACGGTCTGCATTTTCTGTGGAGAGGCGGATACGCCGATCTGTGATGATGCCTCCGGCAGCACTGAAACAGCGTTCCGACATAACGCTGGCTGCCGGGCAAGCCAGCACCTCTATTGCGTACATTGCCAGTTCGTGCCAGGTGTCTAGCTTCATGCCCGGTTTCAGGTCCAGCGGTGCCAGCCACAAATCCGTCTGTTCCTTTATTCCCCTCCAAATTTCCTCCCCTGTGTGCTGCTTATCCCCAAGGCAGATCAGCTTCAGCAACGCTTGCTGACGCATGCCAACAGCTGTGCTGCACTGCTTCCACGATCCTACTGCTGCTGGTGCTGGGTTAGCATTTCCGGATGAGGTACAGCTTTGAGATGCGTTGGAGGAGAAGGAGTCAGAGAGGTAGGTGCTGCTGTTGTTATCCAGCTGTTTGCGGCGTGGGCAACACCCGCGCCGTAGCAGGTGAGGAATCGCTGCCAGGCTCCACAAGGTTCACCCAGTGCGCGGTAAGGGAGATGTATCGACCCTGGCCGAACGAACTCGTCCAGGTGTCAGTGGTGAGGTGAACCTTGCAGGCAACGGCATTCTTCAAGCTTCGGGTTATTTAGCTGACCACGTGCTCATGCAACTCAGGCACTGCAGAGCGCGCAAAGTGGTAGCGGCTGGGAACAACGTAACGTGGGATGGCCACTGACATCATGCCCTTGAAGCTGTTTGTCTCCACCACTCGATATGGCAGCATTTCGCAGGCCAGAAGCTTGGCTATGCTGGCTGGCTGTTACTGCCACGGCCCGGGGGTCATTTGCTGGCAATTTCCTCTTGTGCTCAAACATCTCAGAGACAGACAACTCAACCGTAGCGCTGCACACCGAAGGGCTGTTGGTTGTTGTGTTTGATGAACACTGGGAGACCTCAAGAGCACTAGTCCGGAAAGTGACAGTGTCAGCATCGTCTGATGTTTGTGAATGTTGTGAACCACGCAATGGCTGGGCTACTGCTGCTGCTGAGGCGGGTCTGGTGGTGAGTCTGGTGAACCCAAGGGAGGCAGTGTTGCTGGTGGTACCCTGTCCTGCCGCGTTTGCCCACAGAGTGGGATGTTTGGATAGAATGTGGCGGCTCATGCTGGTGGTGGAGAGGTTGTTAATACTTTTCCCCCTGCTCAGGCGGGTCTTGCACACCTTGCAAATCGCCATGGTAACATCCTCAGTGCAGTCTTCAAAGAAAGCCCAGACTTTAACTGGCTGAGGACTCGGACCTCGTGCGTGATGTGCTGGTGCTGCTTAACCCACTGCTGGACGCTTGAGAGGTCATCCAAGTAATTATCTGGTCCTGTTCTTTTGGATCTGTGAGGGTTGTTGTCCTGGACAACATGGGCAGTATTGAGTGGGTTTTCTTGGGTGCTCCCCTGTGGCCTGTACGTGAACCGTCAGGGGAAACACCTCTTCCCTTGCCCCTCCCTCTTTCAACGGATTTCTTCCTCATTTCACTTATCCTTAAAGTACACGCTGACTGGCAGCAGTACAGTGGCAGTACAGAAATGCTATACAGTGGTGGGTGAGCGGTGTACCACTATTGTCAGCAGTGACACAGAGCACAATGCTATACAGTGGCGGGTGAGCGGTGTACTACTGTTCCCAGCAGACACAGAGTGGAAGTAAACACAATGCTATATAGTGTGGCTGAGCCGTGTACACAGAGTGGCATTAAACACAATGCTATATAGTCTGCTATATAGTCACCCCGAACAGGGTGATGTTCTGCAGAACCCGAACAGTGGCAAACACTGTTCGCCCAACACTACTGGGAGGGAACGCAGATTTTAGTACCTAAACACACGATACAACATGTTTTCCGGGGTCGGACTCTGAGGCACATACAGATGGTCCCGATCATCATCCTCATCATACAACTCTTCTCCTGAGTCTGACCCACCCACCACCTCTGCCACCCCAACATCCCCAGACACAGACCCCTCATCGTCCTCAACATTAACTTGGGATGCTGGCCTGAGCCAGACCTCCTCCTCCACATCAGGCCCCATCATCTCCTCAATGGCAGCCCTCATTAATCGCTCTGGCGACGGACTGATGGACACAACGTTCTCCTCCGGGGAGGGCTGCTGCTGACCACTGGCTGCTGGGGTGGATGTTATAGCTTGCGTGGGGCGTTGGCTGTTGCTGTTGTTGGGAGTGCTGCTCACAGCGGAGGTCTCTGGGGAACTCATGTTGAGCTCATATAGTGGTTGACGGTGAGTGGAGTATTACTGATCCCAGCAATATACACACTGACTGGCAGAGTACGCAATGCTATATAGTGTGGCTGAGCGGTGTACACAGAGTGGCAGTAAACACAATGCTATATAGTCTGGCTGAGCGAGCGGTGTACTACTGTTCCCAGCAGAATCAGAGTGGCAGTAAACAATGGTATATAGTCTGGCTGAGCGGTGTACACAGAGTGTCAGTAAACAATGGTATATAGTCTGGCTGAGCGAGCGGTGTACTACTGTTCCCAGCAGAATCAGAGTGGCAGTAAACAATGGTATATAGTCTGGCTGAGCGGTGTACACAGAGTGTCAGTAAACAATGGTATATAGTCTGGCTGAGCGGTGTACACACAATGCTATATAGTCTGCTATATAGTGTCAGTAAACAATGGTATATAGTCTGGCTGAGCGAGCGGTGTACTACTGTTCCCAGCAGAATCAGAGTGGCAGTAAACAATGGTATATAGTCTGGCTGAGCGGTGTACACAGAGTGTCAGTAAACAATGGTATATAGTCTGGCTGAGCGAGCGGTGTACTACTGTTCCCAGCAGAATCAGAGTGGCAGTAAACAATGGTATATAGTCTGGCTGAGCGGTGTACACAGAGTGTCAGTAAACAATGGTATATAGTCTGGCTGAGCGGTGTACACACAATGCTATATAGTCTGCTATATAGTGTCAGTAAACAATGGTATATAGTCTGGCTGAGCGAGCGGTGTACTACTGTTCCCAGCAGAATCAGAGTGGCAGTAAACAATGGTATATAGTCTGGCTGAGCGGTGTACACAGAGTTTCAGTAAACAATGGTATATAGTCTGGCTGAGCGGTGTACACAGAGTGTCAGTAAACAATGGTATATAGTCTGGCTGAGCGGTGTACACAGAGTGGCAGTAAACACAATGCTATATAGTCTGGCTGAGCGAGCGGTGTACTACTGTTCCCAGCAGAATCAGAGTGGCAGTAAACAATGGTATATAGTCTGGCTGAGCGGTGTACACAGAGTGTCAGTAAACAATGGTATATAGTCTGGCTGAGCGGTGTACACAGAGTGTCAGTAAACAATGGTATATAGTCTGGCTGAGCGGTGTACACAGAGTGGCAGTAAACACAATGCTATATACTCTGGCTGAGCGAGCGGTGTACTACTGTTCCCAGCAGACACAGAACAGTGAACAGAATGCTATATAGTGTGGCTGAGCGAGCGGTGTACCACTATTCCCAGCAGACACAGAACAGTGAACAGAATGCTATATAGTGTGGCTGAGCGGGCGGTGTACCACTATTCCCAGCAGACACAGAACAGTGAACAGAATGCTATATAGTGTGGATGAGCGAGCGGTGTACCACTATTCCCAGCAGACACAGAACAGTAAACAGAATGCTATATAGTGTGGCTGAGCGAGCGGTGTACCACTATTCCCAGCAGACACAGAACAGTGAACAGAATGCTATATAGTGTGGCTGAGCGAGCGGTGTACCACTATTCCCAGCAGACACAGAACAGTGCACAGAATGCTATATAGTGTGGCTGAGCGAGCGGTGTACCACTATTCCCAGCAGACACAGAACAGTAAACAGAATGCTATATAGTGTGGCTGAGCGAGCGGTGTACCACTATTCCCAGCAGACACAGAACAGTAAACAGAATGCTATATAGTGTGGCTGAGCGAGCGGTGTACCACTATTCCAAGCAGACACAGAACAGTGAACAGAATGCTATATAGTGTGGCTGAGCGAGCGGTGTACCACTATTCCCAGCAGACACAGAGTGGCAGTAAACAGAATGCTATATAGTGTGGCTGAGCGAGGTACACAGAGTGGCAGTAAACAGAATGCTATATAGTGTGGCTGAGCAAGCGGTGTACTACTATTCCCAGCAGACACAGAGTGGCAGTAAACAGAATGCTATATAGTGTGGCTGAGCGAGGTACACAGAGTGGCAGTAAACAGAATGCTATATAGTGTGGCTGAGCAAGCGGTGTACTACTGTTCCCAGCAGTGACACAATGACAGGGGGGACCCTGGCTAGCGTGGCTGGAGCGCGAACTACCCTGCCTGCCTACCCAAAGCTAAACCCACAGACAAATGGCGGAGATATGACGTGGTTCGGGTATTTATTTACCCGAACCTCGTGACCGTTCGGCCAATCAGAGCGCGTTCGGGTCCGAACCACGTGACCCGTTCGGCCAATCACAGCGCTAGCCGAACGTTCGGGGAACGTTCGGCCATGCGCTCTTAGTTCGGCCATATGGCCGAACGGTTTGGCCGAGCACCGTCAGGTGTTCGGCCGAACTCGAACATCACCCGAACAGGGTGATGTTCTGCAGAACCCGAACAGTGGCGAACACTGTTCGCCCAACACTAGTCCTGATAGGCTTCAATAACTATTTTGAATTCCTGACATTTCCTGACCTGGCTCCAGCAACAGAGACGGTTTGGTACCAACAGTGCATTGCGGAAAACGGAGGGCCCTGTGAGCTGGAGCTCACCAACTTATATGCGCAAGTAACATAGGCTGATAGCCTCAAGATATCGCCAAGTTGTGGAAGCTCTGTTAGCATTTGGGATCCCCTGTCTGCATATGTCACTACGTGGATTGTCCTTCAGCCATTACCATACATGATCCGTGGAAGCTATAGGGCCTAATAGACCAGTGCTGCAGCTTATTGTCTAACTAGCTATGGGAAGCCGAAAATAGGAACTTACACAGTGTGTGCGGTGTTCTGGTGGTGGCTGAGGACACATAGATCGTGGTAGCAAGGTGTTTTTTGCATTATAGGCTGCGGCTGGGCGATTTCACCTTGCATAAAACCTGATCTTGTCCCTTTTTAGAATAAGCGCGCATATCCTGGCCAGGTACAGTTGTTTTTAAAGTTGTGGGTTTTTAATCAGGTTGTGCGATTTTCATGTAGCCAAGGCTGTAAATTAAATGATTTTGTATGTGCTTTGAGACAGCAGTACTTAATATTGTATTGTAGCAGAACTGTGGGAGCCTTGTTGCATTGTGGGAAATAACAGCTGTTTACAGCTGTTTCCAACTGCCAAAAAAGCAAGCTGCATCTCCTTCCACGGACATCACCTGCCAGCAGTAAAAACGTCACCATGTGATAAATGTCAGAATGTAAATCAGGGAGAGAAAAGATTTTACAATGGGCAAACCCTGACTAAATCATTTATACATAATTATTGTAAGAATGAAGCACTTTTTTATTACGTTATATCAGGGCCGGCCGTAGGTTTCACAGTGCCCTGAGTGTAACCAGATTTTGGTGCCCCCCCCACATTCATCCTCTTTGCGTGTAAGTGCAACGCACGCACGCACGCACGCACGCACGCACACACACACACAGGGATCTGCTGCCTAAATACACTAAAAGGGGATCTGCAACTGCAAGACTAGTAGCCTAAGCCTATATACACTAAAGGGGGGATTTGCCTACATATACAAGACTAGTAGCCTATATACACTAAGGGGGGGACATGCCAGATCCACCCCCTTAATGTATATAGGCTTAGGCTACTAGTCTTGCAGTCGCAGATCCCCTTTTAGTGTATTTAGGCAGCAGATGTCACAGGGCTGAGTGGCACACGTGCTGTGTGCTTCTCTGCAGCAGCCTGAGGCTCAGCGCACCTCCGTCCATCCTGATTCTTGACATATAGCTATAAGCAGTATAGGTATCCAGGCATAGGTGACCCAGTAAAGGTAGCCAGCTATAGATCCCCCCCCCAGTATAGGTTAGCCAGGTAGGTGCCCCCAGTATAGGTAGCCAGTATACTTGCCCCAGTATAGGTTAGATAGGCATTTGTCCCAACTATATGTTAGATAGGTAGGTTCCCCCAGTACAGGTTAGATAGGTAGCTGCCCCCAGTGTATAGGTTAGATAGGTAGGTACCTGCAATATAGGTTAGATAGGTAGCTGCCCCCAGTATAGATTAGATAGGTAGGTGCCCCCAGTATAGGTTAGATAGGTAGGTGCCCCCAGTATAGGTTAGATAGGTAGGTGCCCCCAGTATAGGTTAGATAGGTAGGTGCCCCCACTATAGGTTAGATAGGTAGCTGCCCCCAGTATAGGTTAGATAGGTAGCTGCCCCCAGTATAGGTTAGATAGGTAGCTGCCCACAGTATAGGTTAGCTAGGTAGGTGCCCCCAGTATAGATTAGATAGGTAGCTGCCCCCAGTATAGGTTAGATAGGTAGGTGCCCACAGTATAGAATTAGATAGGTAAGTTCCCCCATTATTGGCTAGATAGGTAGCTGCCCCCAGTATAGGTTAGATAGGTAGCTGCCCCCAGTATAGATTAGATAAGTAGGTACCCACCCCTCATAGTGGAGGGGGAGCCGCGGGGAGGGCAGCCCGACCTCTCCCTCCCTTCCTCTCCGGGCCACCCTCTGTGCTCCCCCCTCCAATGCAGACTGCAGCAGGAAGCAATGCAGAGAGAACAACTCACCTCCCTGGTTCTGATTGCCGGCGCCGCTCACTTGCCGCTGGTCTCCTCTTCTACATAGCCGCAGATACACACTAAACTTCCTGTTAAGCAGCCGGGCTGCCCTCCCCGCGCCTGCGGCTTTCCCCTCCATCCCGGAGGCCGCACAGGCATGTTTGCCCCCCATCACGCCCAACAGTGGCACCAGAGGGCGGAGCGAGACGGACCCAGCCGGGGCCCGCAGAAGCAGCCATATTAAAACACATGCAGCCAGGCGGCAGGAGCGCCCCCCTAGAAGCCAGCGCCCTGAGCGATCGCTCCGGTCGCTCAGGTGAAAGGCCGGCCCTGCGTTATATTTACTGGAGTTCCTCTTTGGTACTGAGTGTGTAAAGCTGCGTACTCTTCATCCTGCAACGTCCCCTTGACAATGGTCATCAGCGACTCCTCTTCCTACTGGAGCAGGGGCGCCTCTAGACTTCTTGTCACTCCAGGCAAGAAATCCTGTGCCCCCCCCCCCCCCCCCATAAAAAATAAAAACAAAAATCATATACATTATAGAACACTTCACACATGATATAAGCCATCAGAGAGGGATAACTATGAAATGGGGCCCTAGGCAAGATAACACTTTGCCCTCCACTGATGGTCACCTGGCTTATTTAGTTAGATTTGGTGGGGGCTAGCAACCACCAGGCCCCTAAACTCTCTCTAGACCCTAGGCAGCTGCCTAAGTTTGCCTTGTGGATAATCAGCATTGTATGCCATACAGCACATCCTGCCAGTATGCACCTCAAATAAATACAGCATCCACACTACAAGTTCCAATGGCAGTCACATTGCAAGATTGGATTATCAAGCAAGACATTCTTACTTTCAAAATAATTTTTCACAAACATTATGAGATATGCAAATATGTTACCACCTGTTAGGGTAGGACTAGAGTGGGTATATCATGACATTGAAGGGCTGATATGGTAAGGTGGATTAAGGCCCAGTGCACACCGAGCGGTTTTAGCAGCGATCCGCCAACCGCATCTGTCTGTGAAAACGCTTGGCTAATGTATTTCAATGGGATGGTGCACACCAGCGGTTTGAGGTTTTTAGCAAACTCCTGCACATTTGCGGTTTGCAGAAGCGGTTCTGCCTCAATATAAAGTATAGGAAAAATGCAAACCGCTCTGAAAAACGCTAGATCAGAGCGGTTTTCCAGGCATTTTTGTTACAGAAGCTGTTCAGTAACAGCTTTTACTGTAACAGTATTTGTAATCTGCTTCACAAAACCGCTAGGCATGTTTGGAAAACCTCTCTAAACATGCCTAGAATCGCTCTGAAATCTGCTCCAAAAACGGCTAGCGTTTTGAGGATCTGCTAGCGGTTTTGGTGGGCCTAATAGTTTGATTCATAATCCATTCTGGAGATAAGCACAGTGTGTTTGTAGTGTAAGTGATACAAGAGAAGAGAAGTAGAATGGAGGGAGGAAGGGTAGTAGAGGGTCAGAATTGATGACATGGATGAGCAGATATCTATGAGTAGAATAGAGGCTCAGTGGGATGCACTACTGCATTCAGTGGCGTAGCTGGAGTCTTCTGGGCCCCGATGCAGAATTTGGACCTGGGCCCCCCACACCCCCAGTTTGGGCCAATTTTCTTGCAACCTAGTTTGTCAAACTCACCCCCAACAAGCGAATACAATCCTCAAAGACATACAGGATGATAATTCCTATTAATTCACAGTCAGTGACATGACTCTGTACTCTGTAAAGTGCTGCAGAAGATGTCAGTGCTATATAAATACACAATAATAATACGGTTGGACATTAGACTATGACTATGTTAGGATTAGATTGTGAGCTCCTCTGAGGACAGTCAGTGACATGACTCTGTACTCTGTAAAGTGCTGCAGAAGATGTCAGTGCTATATAAATACATAATAATAATATGGTAGGACATTAGACTATGACTATGGTAGGATTAGAGTGTGAGCTTCTCTAAGGACAGTCAGTGACATGACTATGTACTCTGTAAAGTGCTGCAAAAGATGTCAGTGCTATATAAATACATAATAATAATACGGTAGGACATTAGACTATGACTATGGTATGCAATATACAAAATGGCGATGTCATAAAATGGCTAAAGCTCTGAGAAGAAATATAAATAAATATGCACCCACATGACTTCAGACTGAAAGTGATCATTGACAGACTTGATCTAAAGCACACTTTATAATTTTGCATGAAATGTTGGTTTGTTCTGAGAGTTTCATGGCATATTGAAGAGGGTATCATTACATTCAGCAGCAATGTACAGAGAAATGCTATGCTGCTCGCATATGCAGCCTGTAAAGAGCAAAGACTGAAGAGCAAACACAAAATAACACTCGGCAGACTTAAAAACAAAAGAAAACAAAGGACAGCAATCAGCCTAGCCTATATCATTATGTGCACGGTGCACGGCCCCACAATTGACACCTGTGGCTGTGACACAGCACAGTCCTGCCAGCTTTTATGTGTCCAGCTGCATTCCCCAGCCACACACTTTGTTTCCTCCCCCAAATCCCCGATCTGTCCGGGTAAAGCACAGTCCTGTCTGCTTTGTGTCTGAGCCTCTATATTTACATGTGACAGTGCAGAGGCTGTGACTTACGGTATACAGAAGTCCCTGTGCTGCTGCTCTCTTTTTCCAGCTTGAATCGTCCGCGTTTGCTGAGCAACTCCGCCCCTCCCCTCCACTATGCCACTGAAGAGAGGGGCGGAGTTGCTCAGCAGACACGCCGATTCAAGCTGGAAGAAGAGAGCAGCAGCGGGGACTTCTGTATACTGTAAGTCACAGCCTGTGCACTGTCACATGTAAATACAGAGGCTCAGACACAAAGCAGACAGGACTGTGCATTACCCGGACAGATCGGGGATTTAGGGGAGGAAAGAAAGCGTGTGGTTGGGGAACGCACGGGGCCCCTCCAGCTCGGGGCCCCGTCGCACGTGCGACCGCTGCGACCGTGGGCCCTACGCCCCTGACTGCATTTTAGTGCTGAGTCCTAGGCTTGAACATCGGCCAGGGCAAAATCTGCATGGAGTTTCTGTCTTCAGACACTTCAGACATTTCCTGCATCCTAAAAAACATACTAATAAGTCAACTGGTTTACCCCAAAACAATCCTATATTGAAAATATTAGACTATAACTGTGGTAGGGATTAGATTGTGAGCTCCTCTGAGGACAGTCAGTGACATGACTATGTACTCTGTAAAGTGCTTCAGGAGATGTCAGTGCTATATAAATAAATAATAATAATATGGTAGGACATTATACTATGACTATGGTAGGGTTAGATTGTGAGCACCTCTGAGGACAGTCAGTGACATGATTACGTACTCTGTAAAGTGCTGCAGAAGATGTCAGTGCTATATAAATACATAATAATAATAATATGGTAGGACATTATACTATAACTACGGTAGGGTTAGATTGTGAGCTCCTCTGAGGACAGTCAGTGACATGACTATGTACTCTGTAAAGTGCTGCAGAAGATGTCAGTGCTATATAAATAAATAATAATAATATGGTAGGACATTATACTATGACTATGGTTGGATTAGATTGTGAGCTCCTCTGGGGACAGTCAGTGACATGACTATGTACTCTGTAAAGTGCTTCAGGAGATGTCAGTGCTATATAAATAAATAATAATAATATGGTAGGACATTATACTATGACTATGGTAGGGTTAGATTGTGAGCACCTCTGAGGACAGTCAGTGACATGATTACGTACTCTGTAAAGTGCTGTAGGAGATGTCAGTGCTATATAAATACATAATAATAATATGGTAGGACATTATACTATAACTACGGTAGGGTTAGATTGTGAGCTCCTCTGAGGACAGTCAGTGACATGACTATGTACTCTGTAAAGTGCTGCAGAATATGTCAGTGCTATATGAATGCATAATAATAATATGGTAGGACATTAGACTATGACTATGGTTGGATTAGATTGTGAGCTCCTCTGGGGACAGTCAGTGACGTGACTATGTACTCTGTAAAGTACTGCAGAAGATGTCAGTGCTATATAAATACATGATAATAATATGGTCAGACATTACAGTTTGACTATGGTAGGGATGAAATTGTAAGTTCCAGTGAGCAGTCAGTGACATGACT
Source organism: Hyperolius riggenbachi (assembly GCF_040937935.1). Lineage (NCBI taxonomy): Eukaryota > Metazoa > Chordata > Amphibia > Anura > Hyperoliidae > Hyperolius > Hyperolius riggenbachi. The sequence continues at coordinate 242,799,516 of NC_090651.1, read as the reverse complement.
ATGTACTCTGTAAAGTGCTGAAGATGTCAGTGCTACATAAATACACAATAATAGTTCCAAATGCTACTGGCTCCCCTGAAGAGTGCTCAGACTAGTGTACATAGTTGTGCACATTGTTCCCCAAGTAGCAGTTGTTTGGTCAGAGAGACAGTGGGAGAGGGAGCATGAGCAGAGGGTGTGGGCGAGCAAAGTTAAGCTCCACACTCACCACAGTGACTGCAACAACACAGGAAGATGGATCCAGCGAGGTGTCCCCTCATGACAAGCGTCCAGCGATTCATCTTCCTGCCAGCGGGTATGCGAGATGTCACGTGACATTACAGGACGGGCGCGAACGAGAAGTCAAGCGACCGCAGTACTTTACGGGGTGTCGTCAAGGATCTTAAAGATCCGATCCTCAGTGACGGTCATTTTTCACCACACAACGCTAAGCGATGTCACGACAACGTGTAAATGACTACTTGTCGCTCAAAAAAAAAAATTGATGGACATCAGGATAATCGTTGGAAAAATCGTGAGGTGGTACATAGCATTAGAGAGAGGGCAAACAGACAGCATTAATGGAAATACATTATTATGCCAGCTTCAATTATAAGTAGTGATGGATGTAATTACACACATTGCTTACATGTCCATTATCATTGTTTGAGCTTTAGATGCTGCCCTCCTATTCACTAGCTCACAATGAAAGACAAAACCTGCAACCCCCAATGTGTCCATTACACACTTCAAACACTGTCCTTGTGAATTCAGGGAGAAGTGCAGGCTGTGTGTCCCAATAGGGAGAGCATCAGATGATCCTACCGCTCCATAGCTAGTCATGTTGATCGTCCTGACATCTAGACATGCCAGACATTCTAGCAGAGCACAGTGTTGTCTGCAGAGTTTACTGTTTGTTTGTCTCACTCGCTCTGCAGACTCAGTAACATTTGGCGGTAGGGCGCTGTTACCTCTGTACACTGAATAGTGAGGGACTGTCTCAAATCTTTCTATGAATCCTTATTAGATGCATTCCTAAAAACACTTGTGAGAGTAGAAAACTTTCACTACATGCTCTTAAATGTCAGTCAGTCAGTCAGTCAGTCAGTCAGTCAGGCTCAGGGTGGACTCATGGAGGGGCAGAGAACAGCTATAAACCAGACACCTTCTTCTTAGGGAGTATCTATAAATCTGAACTCTGAATGATTCTTTATCAGTGACTTAGCAGAAGGCTATTTGTGAAAAGAGCAGAGTAACCAAGCAGCTCAGGGTGACTCAAGCTACTAGGAATGTATAGGGGGATAAAAGAACCAAAATGCCCTCCTACTAAAAAAGCAAAGCTTGGTGTAATTTGCCTTCTTAAAACAGAAGGAAATCTATTTCTCTCCAGTCCCTTACAACGGTCTTTCAGGACAGGAATTTTTATTTCCCCTTGGACTGACAGTAATTTATTGCGCCTTCCCCATCAAAGCCGCTCCAAGCCGCTGCCTGGGTAGTCAGTAGGTTAAGGCGCCCCTGTGCTGGAGGGTATGCACGAAGTCACGCGACGGTACACGCCGGGAGCGAACGAGATTTCAAGAGATTGCAGTACTTTGCGCAGGAGTCATTGGGGATCTTAGCGATCCGCTGTGACGGTTGCTATTGCGGCGCAATGCTAAGCGACGTTCGCATGGTCGTGCACCTGTACCCACGGAGCGATATCAAGGAAATGACCGCCCGGCGCTCAAAAAATCGTTGGTCATTGGAAAAATCGTCGGGAAAATTGCAACGTGTGTACATAGCTTAACTAACACCTATTTAGAAGAAGATATTAGACATTTTCTTCTGAAAATTTCTACGGTAGACAGGGATTTTATTACCTTCTCCATCCCACATACATGTCTACTCCAAGCCAGATAAAATGTCAGATTTTTGAGTAAAGAGATATTTTAATATCTGAAGATGAAAAAAGCTTTGGAACAGTTGCCCAGAATGTCAGTCAAAATCCTTATTTTATTGTACCCAAGCGGTTGCTCTGAGAACCTACTGAAGTTTGGCACTAGCTTTCTTTGCAACTATCTTGATTCATTTTCCCTGCAGTGTCTATTGATACTACTAAAAGCTAACGGTTTATGTTAATAATAATGATGAACTCTTACCAAATTTGTCCATGCTTGTCTGCTATCCTGGCAAAAAGGCTGATAATCTTCCACAGCACTGTTATAACTTATATTATTGAAGGCGGAGCCAATAAGGCAGTTTCTTTACAAAGATAAATTTGAAATTCAAATGATGTCCAAATGAAGTTTGGGAAATACTGTAGTGACTTGGGACAATGTGACAATACAGGATGATCACCTGTTTACCTGAGGAATGCAGCTGTAAAAAGCAGGTTTGACTGGAGACAGCTGTGCTAGAACAGAGCCACCACTCCCGGGAGATTAGGAGTCAGTACAACTGTTCCAATTAATGGCTATGTGCTTACATTACTCTGTTACACTACATTATATTATAGATACCATGAAGATAATACTCTTTATTCTACAAGTGATTTTTTCAGTTATGTTGTCTGCTGCATAACCACAAGGGCTGGTTCACACAGGCGTCTTCCCCGCGTTTACCTCCGGCGTTCGGGACTTGGCGTTAAACGCTTCCTTTCAAGTGAATGGGAGCATTTGTACCGGGCTTTTACCGACGTTTGCGCGATCCTGATTTTCCCTGGCGTTTGAGGCTACCCTAGACGCTACATGTAGCGTCCTGGGACGGTTAAATTAACCGCTGCGGCTAATGTCCCCCTGTGGGGGAGAAAAACTGACTGCAACTGAACGCCACTGAAAGCTTGAACGCGACGCTGCTGCAACGCCCCTGAAAGCCCAGCAGACGGCCTTGTGAACCAGCCCTTAACTAGGTTTATTATGGCATTTAGCAGATAATGGCCTCAATTCACTAAGATCATGCTGGAGATAATAAGGCAAGAGAAAACTTACCTCCACACAGTGAGAAAGTTATCTTATCTCTTCATTCCTTAAGTTACATCCTCTGTAGTTAAGTTACCTCCTCTGTAGTTATTTTAACACACAGTTGATAAACAGCCTGTCTAACTCTGGAGTTATTTTAGTAGCAGTAGGGTATTGTACCGTGTTAGCCATCAGTAAAAGCAAGAAGTTTTAAATCAGGATGATACCATTTATTGGCTAACTACAAATGAATAAGAATAAACAAGCTTTCGGCCTTGCAGCCTTCGTCAGGTTTACATCCTGTTAGTTTGCAAGCTGGTGGTACAGACAGCTTATATACATGCAACATCAAAAGGAAAAACAGATATTTTTTTCAAGCATAAATACATCATTAAGATGCCTTAATACAAACAGACCATCTAAATGGGGTAAGATAAGGATCCTTGTTTACTTTATTGCTCACAGACCTGGTATTAGGATTGACCCAGAGGTATCGTAAATTCTTAGTTCACAAGTTCAGCTAGGGTGGCTGAGACAGTTCATATATCATCAATCTCATACCAATATAGAAAGTTGTTGTCCTTATTCAGACCCTTCTGCACAGCTTTGAAACAATTTATAAATTTTGTTTCTGCTATTAATCGGTCATTTGACGTTTTGAAGCCGCCCTTCAGGGCAGTGACACGAAGATCATCCATGCTGTGTCCGTTGGACCGAAAGTGTGTAGCAACTGGGAGTCCAGATTTGGTATCATTAATAGTGTGCCTGTGTCCATTCATACGTTTGCGCAGAGTTTGTCCAGTTTCTCCCACGTACATAACATTGGGGCATTTAGCACACATGATCAGATATACCAGATTGGTGGACCCACAAGAAAATTTACCTTGTATTCTGTACTCCTGTTGTGAACCTGGTATCGTTACCCTGTCAGTGGAGTAAATGTGTCTGCAGGTCCCACATATTTTTTGTCGGCAGGGTGATGTTCCGTTTTGTTGAGGCCTATTCAAAGAGCTCCTGACAATCATCTGTTTTAGATTGTGTGGTTGCCGATATGACAAGAGTGGAGGTTATTTGGGAGGTGGAGTTATTTTAAGGATTGAAGAGTTAACTTAAAGACAGAAGAGTTAACTTTAGGTTTGCCTGAGGTAAAATGTTTCCTGAATACTACATGCCTCATCACCATAGTGACCACTCTAGAAACGTTATTCAAGACAGGAGATACGCTTAGTGAATTGTGGCCTATGACCTCAATTCACTAAGCTTATCTCCTGTCTTTAACCACTTCACCACTGAGGGGTTTTACCCCTTGAGCACCAGAGCAATTTTCACCTTTTAGCGCTCCTTCCATTCATTCGTCTATAACTTTATCATTATTTATCACAATTAAGTGAACTATATCTTGTTTTTTCCGCCACCAATTAGGCTTTCTTTAGGTGGGACATTATGCCAAGAATTATTTTATTCTAAATATGTTTTAATGGGAAAATAGGAAAAATGTGGGAAAAAATTCATTATTTTTCAGTTTTCGGCCATTATAGTTTTTAAATAATGCATGCTACTGTAATTAAAACCCATGAAATGTATTTGCCCATTTGTCCCGGTTATAAAACCGTTTAAATTATGTCCCTATCACAATGTTTGGGGCCAATATTTTATTTGGAAATAAAGGTGCATTTTTTTCAGTTTTGCGTCCATATCTAATTACAAGCCCATAGTTTATAAAGTAACAGTGTTGTACCCTCCTGACATAAAAAATTAAAAAGTTCAGTCCCTACGGTAACTATTTATGTATTTTTTTTAATTGTAAATTTTTTAATTTTTTTTTTTTTAATTACAAAAAAAAAAAATGGGGAGTGTGGGAGGTAATGAGAATGCTTTAGGGTGTAGTTTTACTATTTGGCCACAAGATGGCAACAGTAACTTTTTGTTTAATGCAATGTACTAGGAGGCTGGGTAGGTTTTTTTTTTTTTTTTTTTTCACAATGATCGCGCTGCTTATCGGAAAAGCAGCGGATCATTGAGGGGCTTAGATCAACGAACGGGAATGGATTTTCACGTTCATTGATCTCCAGGCGGGCGGCGTGTTTACGAGTGGGAGTGCGCGCTAGAGCGAGCGGGAGCGCGGGCAGCGTCGGGAGCGCAGAAAGTACGGATTTCTCCGTCCCTGGGGGTGAAAGGATGGAAAAAGGGACGGAGAAATTCGTACGGGCGGGGGTTAAGTGGTTAATAAGGATTCTAGAGTTATCACCATGGTGATAAGGCATGTAGTATTCAGGAAACATTTTACCACAGGCAAACCTAAAGTTAACTCTTCTGTATTTACCGTATATACTCGCAAGCAATCCGAATTTTTGACCCCCCAAAAGTGGGCCAAAAGTTGGGGGGTCGGCTTGCTCGCGAGTCATGGGTGGATAGGTGCTGTCCCTCCCCGCTCCCCCCGCGGCCGCCGCCGCTGCTATTACCTTAGGCGGCGCCGCTTCCTCTATCCCCGTCCTCCTCCGGTAAGTAACTCATTCACAGCAGCGCGCCCCCCGCTGCTGTGATGACGCAGGAAACCATAGAGAGCGGTTCCCATAGTAACGGCATCGCCGCTACAGGAAGCCGCTCTCTATGATTTCCTCGTCATCACAGCAGCGAGAGGCGCGCTGCTGTAAATGAGTTACCGGAGGAGGACGGGGATAGAGGAAGCGGCGCCGCCTAAGGTAATAGCAGCGGCAGCCGCGGGGGAGCGGGGAGGGACAGCACCTACCCACCCACCTATCCACCCATACTGGGGCACTATGCTAGCTATATGGGGCACTATGCTAGCTATATGGGGCACTATGCTAGCTATATGGGGCACTATGCTAGCTATATTGGGCACTATACAAGCTATAATGGGGCACTATACTAGCTATAATGGGGCACTATACTAGCTATAATGGGGCACTATACTAGCTATAATGGGGCACTATACTAGCTATACTGAGCACTATACTAGCTATACTGAGCACTATACTAGCTATACTGAGCACTATACTGGCTATACTGAGCACTATACTAGCTATACTGAGCACTATACTGGCTCTACTGAGCACTATACTGGCTATACTGAGCACTATACTAGCTATAATGAGCACTATACTAGCTATACTGAGCACTATACTAGCTATACTGAGCACTATACTAGCTATACTGAGCACTATACTAGCTATACTGAGCACTATACTAGCTATACTGAGCACTATACTAGCTATACTAGCTATACTGAGCACTATACTAGCTATACTGAGCACTATACTAGCTATACTGAGCACTATACTAGCTATACTGGGGCATTTTACTAGCTATACTGAGCACTACCTACCTATACTGGGCACTATACTAGCTATACTGGGACATACTGGGGGGATCACGCGGCCAGCGTTTCCTACCCCCGGCTTACATGAGGGTCAATCATTTTTTCCTGTTTTTTTGGGTAAAAGTGGGGGGGTCGGCTTACATGCGGGTCGGCTTGCTTGCGAGTATATACGGTAAGTTAAGGTGAGATCTCTAAAGTTAACTCTTCAATCCTTAAAATAACTCCAGAATTCTAAAGTTAAAAAGGAACTCCAGTGAAAATAATGTAGTGAAAAAAGTGCTTAATTTTTACAATAATTATAGTTACATAGTTATTTGGGTTGCAAAAAGGCATACGTTCATCGAGTTCAACCAGAGAACAAAGTACAACACCAGCCTGCTCCCTCACATATCCCTGTTTATGTATAAATGATTTAGTCAGTGTTTGCTCATTGTAAAATCTTTCCTCTACCTGATGTACATTATGACATTTATCACATGGTGACATTTTTACTGCTGGCAAGTGATGTAACTGGACAGAGATGCTGCTTGCTTTTTTTGACAACAGCTGTTATTTCCCACAATGCAACAAGGCTCCCACAGTGTGATGTCAGTACCTCAGTGCTGTGAGGCGCTGACATCATTTATGGGAGGGGTTTCACCACAAAATCAGCCATACAAAGATGGGATGAAGTTCAATTCTTGGTTACGGTTTCTCTTTAAAGACAGGCTATTAATTAACTGCGTGTGAAAATTACATAGGAGGTAACTTAACTACATAGGAGGTAACTTAACTACAGAGGAGGTAACTTAAAGTGGATCCGAGGTGAACTTTTACACATTGCATAATTGTGTTCCCTTCCTATTGTTTATAGGGCATTCCTCAAGCCAAATACTTGTTTTTGTTTTAATATTCTAATTCCCTATAAACTAAATAAGCCACGCCCACAGGTTCAGAGAGCCTTGGCAGTAGCAAGGGCTCATGGGAGCTCAGTCTGGACAGTTAGAGGTGTTACTAGCCATTGATTTCAGAGGCAGAGGGGAGGAGGGAGGAGGAGAGGGGATTAAGCTGATGGCTCAAGATACAGATAAACCGGCCTCTGTGTAATGTTTGCAAACAACATGGCTGCTGTCATTGTATCACAGGAATAAATAATCATAATCTATTAAAATTGTTTGCAGCTAGCTTTGCTGTGTAAACCATCTAAACTTTAGATAAGATATGTAGACAAGTTACTTGTTAGTTAGTTTTTCATCTCGGATCCGCTTTAAGGAATGAAGAGATAAGATAACTCTCTCACGGGCCCATATGCAATTACTTATTTCACTGGAGTTTTCTCCTAGGTGATATTTTCACACCTTGTCATAAAATGTCTTTTGAACCACCAGCAAGCAAGAAAATACTCAGAATAAATCTGATAGTAACTTTTGCATACTTTTTCATTTGTAAACTGCTGAAAATTTATTTTACAGAGAAGATGAAAATTATTTCCTAGGAGATAACTCAGGTGAAAAAATGTAGTGCATATGGGCCACTGTGTGGAGGTAAGTTTTCACTTGCCTTATTATCTCCAGCACGATCTTAGTGAATTGAGGCCAATGTAAATCAGGGATAATTAGGAGCATGTTTATGAAAAGGGTGTACATAAAATAAACTGCTGATTTGGCCACTCCCACACATTATCACTACCACTCACTCTTAATAGAAGAACGGTAAGAACTAATTTAGGGTGTCACTGCCTTCATCTGTCTGGTCTATGCTAGCCACAATGTTGTTTTAGGCAAATTCATATGGATGTTCCATCGCCCCGCCCCCCCCCCCCCCTTTTTTTTTGCCAGGTAACTTATTGGCCATTAGGTCTGATTCTTAATAGAGGAACATTTCTAGCGCTACAGTACACAGGGACATTTATCAAGAATGTCTGAAGCAAAATATTGGTAGGTTTTTAGAAATCCATGGAAAGCTGTCTCAGACATCTAAAGAAATAACTAAATAGTGCAGATTCCTTCTTAAACTGTTAGTAATAGGAGGAGTTAGGAAGGTTTCTCAGACAGTGCAGTGTGTGAGGTAAATTGCTGTTGCTGAGGTAACCAATACATTTGCTTGCTATTGCATTACTGCCCAGCACTGAAAGGGTTAAGCTCAAAACAGCTTCACAGGACAGCTGGCAGCAGGAGGGAGGACCCCTTCATAAATCATGCCTAACCTGCACTGCTGCACTGTTAAGCAGTTCTTAATGTGCGTACACACGTTGGATTTTTCCAAACGACCGGTCATTTGGAAAAATCCGACGTGTGTATGTACCTTACATCTGTGACAGTTAAGGGATGGATTTGCACTTTTCTTAACTGTAGTGCAACTCTAGAAATCCATGCAAAATTGCCACTATTACGTAGAATTTGAGAAGTTTCTTATTATCATGCAGAACAGTCCTCCTGCTGTTAAGAACAGTTTAGAATAAAAATCTGTCGGTAATAGTTTGGTAAATCTGGCCCGAAGTGCTATTAAGCACTACTTAATCTGTGACAGTTTAGTAATGGATTTGCACTTTTCTTAAAGAGACACTGAAGCGAAATTTTTTTTATGATATTAGGATTTGTATGTAGAGATGAGCGTAATGACGTAATTATATTTTGCGAAAATTTCGCGTAATTAGTGTAATTACGATTATGGCCGTAAGTACATAATCGTAATGAAGAAGGATTTCGCGTAAGCGTAATTTTCGCGTAATTTTCGCATTACAATGGGTATTTGTTCATGCCGTAATTTCGCATTAAACGCTACCGTAATTTCGCGTTAAACCGTAACGCTCCGTATAATGTAAAAAAAAAGCCGCCGACTTTAAGGGTTAATAGCAAAGCCCCCTTAAATGCTAAGAGCCTCAAATTTGGAGAATATATTAAGGAGATCAGAAGGAATAAGAGGAAAATTTTTTTTTTCAAAAAGACCTTATAGTTTTTGAGAAAATCGATGTTAAAGTTTCAAAGTAAAAATGTATACATTTAAAAACCCGCCGACTTTAACGGTTAATAGCAAAGCCTGCTTAAAGTTTAGGAACACCAAATTCCTAGGGTATATTAAGGGGATCAGTGGGAATAAGAGGAAAAAAATGTTTTTCAAAAAGACCTTATAGTTTTTGAGAAAATCGATTTTTAAGTTTCAAGGGCAAAAATGTCTTTTAAAAGCGGAAAATGTCAGGTTTTTTTTGCACAGGTAACAATAGTGTATTATTTTCATAGATTCCCCCAAGTGGGAAGAGCTTTACTTACTTCGTTCTGAGTGTGGGAAATATTAAAAAAAATGACGTGGGGTCCCCCCTCCCAGACCTCTTTAACCCCTTGTCCCCCATGCAGGCTGGGATAGCCAGAATGCGGAGCACCGGCCGCGTGGGGCTCCGCACCCTGACTATACCAGCCCGCATGGTCCATGGATTGGGGGCCTCGGAAGGGGAGGGGCAGCCAAGCTTTCCCCTCCCCCTCCGAGCCCTTGTCCAATCCAAGGACAAGGGGCTCTTCTCCACCTCCGATGGGCGGTGGAGGTGGAGGCCGCGATTTCCTGGGGGAGGGGTTCATGGTGGAATCTGGGAGTCCCCTTTAAAAAGGGGTCCCCCAGATGCCCACCCCCCCCTCCCAGGAGAAATGAGTATAGAGGTACTTGTACCCCTTACCCATTTCCTTTAAGAGTTAAAAGTAAATAAACACACAAACACTTAGAAAAAGTATTTTAATTGAACAAAAAACATAACCACGAAAAAAGTCCTTTAATATTCTTAATTAACCATTAATACTTACCTGTCCCTTTAAATAAATGATCCCTCGAAATAGCCTCGGAAATGTTCTATCAGTTACAATGTAACAAAGTTATTACAATGTAACAACTTTGTTACATTGTAACTACGCCGCACAAGACGTCACTCGCCGCTCAGCCACCGCATACGCGTCTGCGCTGCACAGACCCGACAGAGCTCTGAGCTATATAGCTCAGAGCTCTCTAAGCATCTTTGAATTTGGGCTCCAAGGAGCCCCATTGGTCCTTAGCAGACCAATGGGGTTCCTTCAAATCAGAAGGATTCCACCATGAACCCCCCCCCCCCCCCCCAGGAAATCGCGGCCTCCACCTCCACCGCCCATCGGAGGTGGAGAAGAGCCCCTTGTCCTTGGATTGGACAAGGGCTCGGAGGGGGAGGGGAAAGCTTGGCTGCCCCTCCCCTTCCGAGACCCCCCAATCCATGGACCATGCGGGCTGGTATAGTCAGGGTGCGGAGCCCCACGCGGCCGGTGCTCCGCATTCTGGCTATCCCAGCCTGCATGGGGGACAAGGGGTTAAAGAGGTCTGGGAGGGGGGACCCCACGTCGTTTTTTTTTTATATTTCCCACACTCAGAACGAAGTAAGTAAAACTCTTCCCACTTGGGGGAATCTATGAAAATAATACACTATTGTTACCTGCGCAAAAAAACCTGACATTTTCCGCATTTAAAAGACATTTTCGCCCTTGAAACTTAAAAATCGATTTTCTCAAAAACTATAAGGTCTTTTTGAAAAAAATTTTGTTCCTCTTATTCCCACTGATCCCCTTAATATACCCTGGGAATTTGGTGTTCCTAAACTTTAAGCAGGCTTTGCTATTAACCGTTAAAGTCGGCAGGTTTTTAAATGTTTACATTTTTCCTTTGAAACTTTAACATCGATTTTCTCAAAAACTATAAGGTCTTTTTGAAAAAAATTTTTTTCCTCTTTTTCCTTCTGATCTCCTTAATATATTCTCCAAATTTGAGGCTCTTGGCATTTAAGGGGGCTTTGCTATTAACCCTTAAAGTCGGCGGCTTTTTTACATTATACGGAGCGTTACGGTTTAACGCGAAGTTACGGTAGCGTTTAATGCGAAATTACGGCATGAACGAAACGTGAAATTACGCGTTGAAAATTATGCTTACGGTATTTTCAATTACGATTTTAATGGCAATTACGCTACCGTAATTTCGCATCGTAATCGCAAATTTCGCATGCGTAATTATAGTAATGCGAAATTACGAAAATTTCGGCTCAACTCTATTTGTATGTGTAGTACAGCTAAGAAATAAAACATTAAGATCAGATACATCAGTCTAATTGTTTCCAGTACAGGAAGAGTTGAGAAACTCCAGTTGTTATCTCTATGCAAACAAGCCATTAAGCTCTCCGACTAAGTTAGTTGTGGAGAGTGCTGTTATCTGACTTTTATTATCTCAACTGTAAGTGAACTGTTTACTTTTTCTCTGCTAGAGGAGAGGTCATTACTTCACAGACTGCTCTGAAAGAATAATTTTGAATGCTGAGTGTTGTGTAATCTGCACATATTATAGAATAATGCAATGTTAGAAAAAACACTATATACCTGAAAATAAAAGTATGAGAATATTTTCTTTGCTGCTAATCTTCTAGTAATTATTCATAGTACACAACCAATTCATTATATCATTTTTTTTTTCGCTTCAGTGTCTCTTTAACTGTAGTGTAGTTCTAGAAATCCATGCTAAACTGCCACTATTACTAGGATTTAAGAAGTTTCTGTTTATCATGCAGAACAGTTCTCCCTGCTGGTTAGAACTGTTTAAGAGGAAAAAACTGTCGGTAATGCTTTGATAAATATAGCCCTGTGGTTAACTTGGAAGAACAAAGAGAAATCGAGAGCCCGATATGGTGTAGTATTGTTAAGTTGGTTGTGGTTAAAAGCAAAATATTTAGATATACTCACAAACATGGGTTACCCATAGGCAACCACTTCAAGTGCAGGTGGGGAGTATTAGAACCTGACCCCACTCAGGTTTTTAAGATGTCGCTCTCTGTAGATAGGAAACTGGGTAGCACCCCTCCACCGAGGGTGGACTCAAAATTTCAGCAAGGCTTGGTGTACAGAGGCGCCAGAGTAGAATAAAAACGTTTAAAAACCGTCTAAAAGAGGGGGATGTTCAGGTGGACTTACCTCCCTCAAAAATATATAACTCAATTGAGTCACAATATATCAATACAAAAATATTTTATTGAACTCCACTTAGTGCAAGAGGCGCTCACTTCTGCATCTAGACCCATTGAGTTATACTCCTCTTTGCCTGATGAAGCAGGACCACACCTGCGAAACGCGTTGCACTAAGTGGAGTTCAATAAAATATTTTTGTATTGATATATTGTGACTCAATTGAGTTATATATTTTTGAGGGAGGTAAGTCCACCTGAACATCCCCCTCTTTTAGATGGTTTTTAAACGTTTTTATTCTACTCTGGCGCCTCTGTACACCAAGCCTTGCTGAAATATGCAATTAACTGTCTCTCCTGAGTTTTCTCTTAGGAGATAATTTTTCATCTTCTATTTAATATAAGTTTCCAGCACTTTTCAACTGAAAAAGTACTGAAATGTAGGTGAAAAAGCACTATCAAAATTATTTTGAGTATTTTCTTGCTTTCAGGTGGCTTATTTATTGACAAGTTTAAAATCATCACCTAGGAGAAAACTCAGGTGAAAAACAAATTGCATATGGGCCTCAGTCTTTGCAGTTGATAACTGATGCATGCAGCATCTCATAGGCAATGATTTGACCCAGTTGCTAGAACAGACTTGCATAGGCATGCTTTCTGAACAGTTCTCAAATGCACATTTTGAGTTTGAGTCATGCAGTCATAAAAAGTGACCCAGAATCTTCTATAGTACTATAGTACTAGCAGGAAGTGATGAAAAATGTACATTTCTATGACATTTGACCCCAATCAGCAACAGGGGCAGCAGCATAGCTAAGGAGCTTTGTGAGGTTTTACATTGGTCCCCCTAAAGCAACTTATTCATATCATTTGAATAATATGGTGTAACGATCGGTGAAACACAGAGAGGATCTGATTATTGATGATCTGCAGTATCACCAAAAATGCAGATATATACCTGATTATTGATGATCTGCAGTATCACCGATAATCAGATATATCACTAACCTCTGGACACCTGAGTGATAAGAGTGTTTGGTGCAACAGTAATACTTTGAGGACCGCACCTGCCAAGCAGGTGATGAGGCAGTAGGGGATACTGCACAAAGAACAAGTTCCTTCCTATAGTCAGAGAACTCCCAAGGGAGTGACCAGACTGGAAATAGGAAGGACCAGAGTGTGAGTGACACCAAGGGGCGGTGTCACTAACAGATATGTGAACTATCTCTTAACTGGGGAGATAGCTTTCGAGGTCGGGCAAGCCAGGTCGTCAACACACAGACAGATAAGGTACACAGACAGGAGACTGATTCAGTAATCCTAAAACACGCAGGGTTTGGCAACAGAGTATCAGATATAGCGAGGTACCAAATCAGTGATCAGAAGAGTGGTCAGGAAAGCAGAAGGTCATAACAGATAACAAACAATGCCTAGTCTTGGGTGTGAGCTCCTTTATCATCAACACCCTGGAACTAGTCTGATATATAACAGAGATGATATACAGTATTCCTAGTCTGAGGTGTGAGGTCCGTGATCATCAACACCCTGGAACTGGTCTAGAGAATAACACAGATAATATACAGTATTCCTAGTCTGGGGTGTGAGGTCCGTGATCATCAACACCCTGGAACTGGTCTAGAGAATAACACAGATTCTAACAAAAAGGTCTGAGTGCTTCCACGTAGTGATCGCAACAGCAGACAACCAGAGAATGACCAGCACTCAGTATATATAGTACAGCGCTCTCCAGCGCCTCCCCTAAGTGCTGGACCAATGGGAACTGGTTGGATTGTCAGCTGACCAACTTGGTCAGCTGAGTCTCTTCTGGCTGTCATAAAAGCTCTGCCTCTCAGCGCGTGCGCGCGCGTCCTTCTGAATCTGTGTGGACTATCAGTCCCAGCCACACCAGTCATGTGTTGTGTACCACCCACCGTGCTGGACGCGGAACCAGCCGCACCGCTATCAGAGCATGCGGCGGTTTCTCCGCGTTACTCCAAACTGACAGATGTAGGCCTATGCGTGCAAACCGCCGCTTTGGACGCGGAATCAGTAGTCTTGTTCTCAGGACATGCGGCGGTTTCTCCGGGTTTGGCCATACTAGCAGGTGTAGGCCTATGCGCGTAAACTGCCGCGTTAGACGCGGAGTCAGCTCTGAGCACCTGCGGCAGCTTTTCCGCGTTTTCTCACAGTAGAAGCAGAGTAGAAGCTACTGGCACTGGGGAGAACCTAGGCAACCTTCCAGTCACCACCTGAAATGGAGAGAATCCAGAGGAAGAGCTTTTCAAATTATTGTGTGCAAATTCTGCAAACGGCAAGAACTTGACCCAATCATTTTGTGCATCCGCAACATAGCACCTTAGAAACTGTTCCAGAGATGGAATAATTCTCTCGGTCTGACCATTGGTCTGTGGGTGGTAGCCTGACGAAAATGATAGTTTCATGCCCAACTGAAGACAGAATGCCCTCCAAAATTTAGAAAAAAATTGGACTCCCCGATCTGACACTATATTCTCCGGAATACCATGTAGCCGGAAGATGTGCAGGATGAAGAGATCGGCCAATTCCTGGGCCGAGGGGAGTCCTTTCAGGGGCACGAAATGGGCCATTTTACTGAATCTGTCGACTACCACCCAAATGACCGACATGCCCTCAGACCTCGGGAGTTCACCCACAAAATCCATGGACAAGAGGGTCCATGGTTCACTTGGGGTGGGTAAAGGCTGCAATGTTCCCACAGGTGCCTGACAGGAGGGTTTACTTCTAGCACACACTGCACATTCTCTCACATACTCCTTGCAGTCAATTGCCAATGAAGGCCACCAAGCACACCTAGCAACAAGGTCCTGTGTTCTGGTGGCACCAGGATGTCTAGAATTTTTGTGGGAGTGGAACATCTGCAATATCTGGAGACGAAATGGCAATGGTACAAACATGACCCCCTTCAGGCTTTCCTTCAGGGACGTCCTGCTGGAAGGGACTTATGGTTTCAGTCCAGTTCCTCCAGGTCTCTATGGCTGCCAATACCACTTTCTGTGGGATAATAGTCTCTGGGTCTGAGGGCTGTGCTGTCTCTGGCTCAAAGCATCTGGATAAAGCATCTGCTTTTATGTATTTACTACCCGGAGTATACGTAATTATAAATCTGAATCTCGAGAAAAACAGTGACCACCGAGCCTGACGGGGACTCAATCTCTTAGCCCCCTCGATGTATTCCAAATTCTTGTGATCAGTGTAAACTGTAATAGTATGTTCTGCTCCTTCTAACCAATGACGCCATACTCTTTAAAGGCCAATTTAATGGCTAGGAGCTCCCTGTTGCCTATATCGTAGTTTTTTCTCTGCTGGTGAAAACCTACGGGAAAAATAGGCACACGGGTGTAACCTTCCCTGCAACCCAGAACGCTGAGACAGCACAGCCCCCGCCCCGACCTCTGAGGCATCTACCTCGACAATAAAGGGATAGGAGGTGTCGACATGTCTCAAAATGGGTGCAGTACAAAACAATTCTTTCAGGGTGGAGAAAGCAGCAAGAGCTTCGGGGGACCAGTGGTTGGTATCTGCCCCTTTCTTTGTGAGACTGGTGAGGGGTGCGATGACTGTGGAGTACCCCTTTATGAACCTTCTATAGTAATTAGCGAATCCTAAGAATCTTTGGAGAGCCTTCAGCCCCACTGGCTGAGGCCACTCCAGGACAGCAGAGACTTTGGCCGGGTCCATAGAAAGGCCCGAGGTAGAAATTATGTACCCCAGAAATATGACAGATGTTACCTCAAAAATGCATTTCTCCAACTTGGCATATAGCATGTTTTGTCTTAGTTTGTGCAACACAAACCTGACATGAGCTCTATGCTCTGAGAGGTTAGCTGAGAAAATTAGTATATCATCCAGATATACCAGGACAAATTTACCCAAAACCTCCCTGAACACTTCATTAATGAGTTCCTGAAAGACGGCCGGGGCGTTACACAACCCGAAGGGCATCACCAGGTACTCGTAATGCCCATCGGGTGTGTTAAAGGCCGTCTTCCACTCATCGCCCTTTCTGATCCGCACCAGGTTGTATGCACCCCGCAAATCCAATTTTGAAAAAATCTTAGCATTGGTTACCTGAGTAAATAAATCGTCTATCAAAGGTAATGGATAGCGATTTTTTACTGTGATTTTATTCAGGCCCCGATAATCAATGCACGGCCGAAGGCCTCCGTCTTTTTTCTTTACAAAAAAGAAACCTGCTCCAGCAGGCGACCGGGAAGGGTGAATGAACCCTTTGGCTAAGTTTTCACGGATGTATTCCTGCATGGCCAACTTTTCAGGCCCAGGTAAATTGTAAAGATGACCTCTAGGGGGCATACAACCAGACCGGAGATCGATGGGACAATCGAAAGGGCGGTGTGGAGGTAGTTTGTCGGCTGACTTAGGACAAAACACATCTGAAAATTCAGAATACTGATCTGGTACTCCCTCCACGTGAATCTTGGTCTCACCCAAGGTTACCTTCCCTAAACAATGATGAAAGCAATGGGAGGACCAGCTCGTTAGCTGACCAGTGGCCCAATTAATCTGAGGGGAGTGAAGTTGTAACCAAGGCATGCCAAGAATGATCGTGGAGGTTGACATTCGTAACACAAAAAAAAACAAATTCTCCCTATGCAGCACCCCGATAGTGACTCCCACCTCTGGAGTCTGTGACAGAGGACTGTTAACCTGCAAAGGGGAATCATCTACTGCAGTAACCTGAATCGGTGGTTTTACCGGGGTGACCGGAATACCCAATTTTTTTGCAAATTCGTAATCCATAAAATTAGCCGCTGAGCCCGAATCAATGAAGGCTTCAGTGACTTCAGACCTATTTTCCCACGAAATAGTACAAGGGAGAAGCAAACGTTTATCATCTAGGGGTAAAAACTGCACGCCTAGGGTATTACCCCCAACTACACCTAGGCAGTAGTGTTTCCCGATTTCTTAGGGCAATTCTGTACTTTATGACCCCCCTCTGCACAATAAAGACAAAAGTTGCTCTGATATCCTGCGTCTCCGCTCCACTTGAGACAACTTAGACCGACCAATCTGCATTGGCTCAGATGGAGGTGAAGCGGGAGGAGGTGGAGCCACAGGGGGCGCAGCGTGGGACACCATTCTCACATGGTTTCTACCCTGGGTCTGTCTCTGATAGCGCAGCCGGTGATCTATTCTCAAGGCTGATGAAATGGCCTCATCGATGGACTTAGGTTCAGGCTGACTCAACATAAGATCGGAGACCTCATCTGACAACCCTGATAAAAAACAATCTAAAAGGGCAAATGTGTCCCACCTAGCTGATACTGACCACCTCCTAAATTCAGCGGCATAATCTTCAACCTGACTCTTGCCTTGACGTAACATTTTGAGCTTCCGCTCAGAAGTCGAGGCGATGTCTGGGTCATCGTAAATTATCGCCATAGCTTTAAAAAATTCCTCGACAGAGGTTAGGGCCAGGTGTTCGTCGGGCAGACTGTACGCCAAGGTCTGTGTAACGATTGGTCATGCAGATCGTGGTCGTGACTGGAACTAGACTGGCAGATCCACGATCTCTGCATGGCAATCGTTTTGGTTTAACAAACTGGAAGATCACAATAGAAATACTGATGTCTGCACAACAGAGTAGAATATAAATGTGTTTTATTACAATAATGCAAGTGTACAAATGCAGATCACCATACACATACAATATACAATCAAACAACGCGTGGTGCACCACAAATACCAGAACCCTGACTATCTATCTATCTATACAACTATATACAGCAACCCACACAATATGAGAATATATACAATAATACAATATATACAGACACGTCTCAACACAATCAGCACACAGAAGAATCGTCAGACTAGCAAGGATCAAATACCAGGAAATCAGAATGGATCAGAAGTACAGAATCAGAAGACAAGAGATTAGTCGAACAAGCAGGAGTCAAAATACCAGGAGCTCAGGATACAGGACAGATGGCCAGAGTCACAACACTGCAGGAACAAGACACAATGACCTAGCAATGTGCTGCTAGGAAGTCCGGCCTTAAATATGCAGCACATTGCTCAGGTGACTGACCAGAGTCTTTCACAGTTCCATCTGCTGGTGAGCCGAGGAATTGCACTGCTCCCAGCAATATGAGCGCCACCTGCTGGTAGACAGCTGAAGTCCACCTCAAGTTCCTAGTGCTGCCACCAGCAGGACGACACAGATCATTACAGTACCCCCCTCTTTTAGGACCGGACTCCGAACGCTCCACACGATCTCCAGAGTTAGCCCCACCTGGGTCCCAATAGAAAAACCGAGGCTGGGTGGGCAGGGAGGGAGAGAAATCAAAAAACATAAAATATGGATGGACCACCGAAGTCTTTAGAGGCTGGACAGCCTGGACATGATGTGACTGGCAAGAGTCACGCAGAAACACAAATTGGGAAACAGAGACATCAGCAGCGTGGAGATCATCAGGATCCGAAGGAGCAGGAACAGACTGGAACCCATCAGGATCAAGAAGAGCCGGAGCAGACTTGAGATCCGCAGGAACACCGTACTTGGAAGCAACACCTGGAACCGCGGACTTGGAAGCAACACCTGGAACCGCGGACTTGGAAGCAACACCTGGAACCGAAGACTTGGAAGCAACACCTGGAACCGAAGACTTGGAAGCAACACCTGGAACCGAAGACTTGGAAGCAACACCTGGAACCGAAGACTTGGAAGCAACACCTGGAACCGAAGACTTGGAAGCAACAACTGGAACCGAAGACTTGGAAGCAACAACTGGAACCACAGACTGGATACCCTCAGAAGCGGCAGCAGACTGGATACCCTCAGAAGCGGCAGCAGACTGGATACCCTCAGAAGCGGCAGCAGACTGGATACCCTCAGAAGCGGCAGCAGACTGGATACCCTCAGAAGCGGCAGCAGACTGGATACCCTCAGAAGCGGCAGCAGACTGGATACCCTCAGAAGCGGCAGCAGACTGGATACCCTCAGAAGCGGCAGCAGACTGGATATCTTCAGAAGCGGCAGCAGAGTCGCCAGACTTGGAAGCAACAGCAGAGTCGCCAGACTTGGAAGCAACAGCAGAGTCGCCAGACTTGGAAGCAACAGCAGAGTCGCCAGACTTGGAAGCAACAGCAGAGTCGCCAGACTTGGAAGCAACAGCAGAGTCGCCAGACTTGGAAGCAACAGCAGAGTCGCCAGACTTGGAAGCAACAGCAGAGTCGCCAGACTTGGAAGCAACAGCAGAGTCGCCAGACTTGGAAGCAACAGCAGAGTCCTGTGACATTTGAGCAGTTAACTGGAAAGCTTCAGGTAGTGCTGCAGGCAGATTAGCAATAGACTGAATAGTCTCGGGCAGGGCAGCAACAGGCTGGATTGTCTCGGACAGGGCAGCAACAGGCTGGATGGTAAACTGGGTGCCCTCAAATAGTCCAGCAGACCAGGCACCACCAGGTGAAGCAAGAACCGTAGCAGGCCAGGCACCATCAGGAACATCAGTCTGAGCACCATTAGGAGCAGGAACATCAACAGACTTGGCACCTACAGGAACAGCAGCAACAAAAGTCTGTGAAGGCTGGGCAGCAGCTTGCATAACCTCAGGCAAAACAGAAGACGGGATAACTTTAGGCAAGTTAACAGGTTGGGAGGCTTCAGACAGGACAGCAGGCTCAGTAGTTTCAGACAGGACAGCAGACTGTGTAACCTCATGGATCTGGACCTTTGGTTGAGCACTTGGCTGGGCCGTTGGCTGAGCGCTTGGCTGGACCGTTGGCTGAGCGCTTGGCTGGACCGTTGGCTGAGCGCTTGGCTGGACCGTTGGCTGAGCGCTTGGCTGGACCGTTGGCTGAGCGCTTGGCTGGACCGTTGGCTGAGATCCCAATACAGTCTGTGCGGACTGGCACTGAAACTGTGTGAATTGAGCCTGTGCGGACTGGGAGCAAAATTCCGCAGGCAGGGAGCAAAGTTCCGCAGGCAGGGAGCAACACTCTGCGGGCTGGATGCAACACTCTGCGGGCTGGATGCAACACTCTGCGGGCTGGATGCAACACTCTGCGGGCTGGATGCAACACTCTGCGGGCTGGATTGCAGGACTGGATACTGCAGGATAAACATTCTGGAGCTCTGCAGGCCTGGCAGGCTGACCCACTGTCAGCAAACCTAGTCCATGAAAGAGTCCACAAAGAAAGGCGAAGGACTGCTCAGGACAGACTGGAGATTGCTGAGGACACAAATCACATGGAGTCTGCATGGACATGGTTGAAGTCTGCACGGATCGGGGTGAAGTCTGCACGGATCGGGGTGAAGTCTGCACGGATCGGGGTGAAGTCTGCACGGATCGGGGTGAAGTCTGCACGGATCTGGATGAAGTCTGCACGGAGCTGGATGGAGTCTGCACACGACTCTAATCGGCTGGAGGCTGCACACAACTGGAATCGGCTGGAGGCTGCACACAACTGGAAGCGGCTGGAGGCTGCACACAACTGGAAGCGGCTGGAGGCTGCACACAACTGGAAGCGGCTGGAGGCTGCACACACTGCAGGAACAAGACACAATGACCTAGCAATGTGCTCCTCGGAAGTCCGGCCTTAAATATGCAGCACATTGCTCAGGTGACTGACCAGAGTCTTTCACAGTTCCATCTGCTGGTGAGCCGAGGAATTGCACTGCTCCCAGCAATATGAGCGCCACCTGCTGGTAGACAGCTGAAGTCCACCTCAAGTTCCTAGTGCTGCCACCAGCAGGACGACACAGATCATTACAGTCTGAGAATCACCTGATAACAAAGTTTTAATAAACGTAACCCTTTGGGTCATGGTTCCTGAAAAATTAGGTCTTAACTAAAAGTATGATAACACTCTACTTCTAAAATTTCGGAAGTCAGATCTGTGACCAGAAAACTTTTCAGGTAAAGGCATACGTATGTCTGTGCTAGGAGGAGATCGCACTTCGTCCACAGCCGTCTGGAGGGTTTGGATAGACCCAGACAAAGCATTTATTAATGTCCGGTGGCCGCCCAGCACTTGGTTGATGTTGTCCACCGAAGTGGTAAGGGTGCCCAGACGGCTGGTGAGTGCGTCCATTTGCATCTTTTGGTCTGCCGTTCTGTAACGATCGGTGAAACACAGAGAGGTTCTGATTATTGATGATCTGCAGTATCACCAAAAATGCAGATATATACCTGATTATTGATGATCTGCAGTATCACCGATAATCAGATATATCACTAACCTCTGGACACCTGAGTGATAAGAGTGTTTGGTGCAACAGTAATACTTTGAGGACCGCACCTGCCAAGCAGGTGATGAGGCAGTAGGGGATACTGCACAAAGAACAAGTTCCTTCCTATGGTCAGAGAACTCCCAAGGGAGTGACCAGACTGGAAATAGGAAGGACCAGAGTGTGAGTGACACCAAGGGGCGGTGTCACTAACAGATATGTGAACTATCTCTTAACTGGGGAGATAGCTCTCG
The DNA here is from genome assembly GCF_040937935.1 of Hyperolius riggenbachi. Classification (NCBI taxonomy): domain Eukaryota; kingdom Metazoa; phylum Chordata; class Amphibia; order Anura; family Hyperoliidae; genus Hyperolius; species Hyperolius riggenbachi. The sequence continues at coordinate 242,777,846 of NC_090651.1, read as the reverse complement.
AGGTCGGGCAAGCCAGGTCGTCAACACACAGACAGATAAGGTACACAGACAGGAGACTGATTCAGTAATCCTAAAACACGCAGGGTTTGGCAACAGAGTATCAGATATAGCGAAGTACCAAATCAGTGATCAGAAGAGTGGTCAGGAAAGCAGAAGGTCATAACAGATAATAAACAATGCCTAGTCTTGGGTGTGAGTTCCATGATCATCAACACCCTGGAACTAGTCTGAAGTATAACAGAATAATAATACAAGTCCTAGTCTTTGGTGTGGGCTCCTTGATCATCAACACCCTGGAACTAGTCTGAGATATAACAGAGATGATATACAGTATTCCTAGTCTGAGGTGTGAGGTCCGTGATCATCAACACCCTGGAACTGGTCTAGAGAATAACACAGATTCTAACAAAAAGGTCTGAGTGCTTCCACGTAGTGATCGCAACGGCAGACAACCAGAGAATGACCAGCACTCAGTATATATAGTACAGCGCTCTCCAGCGCCTCCGCTAAGTGCTGGACCAATGGGAACTGGTTGGATTGTCAGCTGACCAACTTGGTCAGCTGACTCTCTTCTGGCTGTCATAAAAGCTCTGCCTCTCAGCGTGCGCGCACGTCCTTCTGAATCTGTGTGGACTATCAGTCTCAGCCACACCAGTCATGTGTTGTGTACCACCCACCGTGTTGGACGTGGAACCAGCCGCACCGCTATCGGAGCATGTGGCGGTTTCTCCGCGTTCGGCCAAACTGACAGATGTAGGCCTATGCGTGCAAACCGCCACTTTGGACGCGGAATCAGTAGTCTTGTTCTCAGGACATGCGGCGGTTTCTCCGCGTTTGGCCATACTAGCAGGTGTAGGCCTATGCGCGCAAACTGCCGCGTTAGACGCGGAATCAGCTCTGAGCACCTGCGGTGGCTTTTTCGCGTTTTCTCACATATGGAACATCAAAACCTGCCAAGGACTGCTACAGTGTCAGAGAAGTGTGAGGAGGGGTCGGGGGAATAAATTGATAATGATTACCACTATTCAAAGCACATAGGCAATAATTACCACCCACTATAAAAAGATAATATAGCAACTAAAGGAGGACTGGTGGGTCCCTCTGCTCCAGAAGACATGATGTGATTGCAACCTCTACATTGCCTATTGCTGAACAGGAGTCTCATGTAAGTTAGAACTCTTTACTGAAGAAAAATGTGCAGAGATTAAATCATACGCACACCATCAGGAAATGCAGCTTTCACGCATCTTGTTGCCGAGTGCCAGTGCTAAATATTCAACCAGCTATATGACAGCTGAGCCCTTGATTATCTCATTGCAGAGCAACTATGCTGAAAATGAGTTTGGCTATCACCAGTCCAAAAAAGAAGGGCTTAGCACCCCATAGCCACAAATTTACATTGCAGTTTATGAGGGTTCAAAGTAGTGAAGGGCATTCTTATGCCAAAAATATCTGCTTTGTAAGAGAGACTCACAATGCTTTTTACCATATGCACATACAAAACTGTGAAAAGCTATGATAGGTGCATTGAAAACAAAGAGGCTGCTGAAAATGACATTTATATGTCTGTATGTTCTTTGCTGTTTGGAGACAGAATGTGGATAATTATCGACTGTCACTTGCATGTATACTGAATTTAGGATATACTGGGTGGGGATCACTTATTTGTCAATGTTCTAGCTCACTTTATGAGCAACAAATTCCTTTTATGACACTTTGTCCTATTATCAACACAATAAGATATAATAAGATATAAAGTCAGCGCAGGTCTATAGTAATACAGATTTCATCATTTTCTGTTATACAGGATCTTCGAACAAAAAGGTAAAGAAGCAAGGCTTACCAGATTCCAACAACCCACATTATAAGGTTGTAAACGAGTTTGATAGATGGTCCGCAGAACTTTCAAATGGTGTAGTTTCACCAGCGATGTTGCACACCACAAATTCCTCCGGAATATATTAGATATCCTGAGGTCGCAGAGACTCGCCAAAGGGGAGTCCAGTAGGATAGTGACATGAAAGAGATGTACGGCACATCTAAGTGTAAACCGTCTTTATTACATAACAAGTAAAACAATTTAAAAACAAGGATAAAAGAAACTCACATACGGGGCCCGTGCACTGGGAACCCCGAAAAAGTAGCGCGCATAAAATGGTCAATAGAAGACCTCAAATAAAATGGTGCCGCCTGTCGCCTTCCAACATTTATTACATGGTGACATTTTTACTGCTGGCAGGTGATGTTACAATAATAACAATAACAATAATATTTATATAGCGCTTTTCTCCCTGGGGACTCAAAGCGCTGTGACCCTGCATTATGCAGTCTCAAAGGCTAGGGAAAAGAGGTGAGTTTTTAGCCTTTTTTTAAAGCTGTCCAGAGAAGGAGCCTCTCGTACTGATTGTGGAAGTGAGTTCCATAGAGTAGGGGCTGCATAGGAAAAGGCCCGAGCACCAAATGTTAAGTGTATCCTGGGAATAACCAGCTTCATCTTGTTGGCAGAGCGGAGGGTGCGTAGAGGGGCATAAAGTTCCAATAGATCCGCTATGTATTTGGGTCCCATGTGGTGTAGAGCCTTGAATGTCAGCAGGCAGATCTTAAAATTGATTCTCCATTTTACTGGCAACCAGTGAAGAGTTTGCAGTACTGGGGTGATGTGTGAGCTGCGGGGGGCATTGGCTAGGAGTCTGGCTGCAGCATTCTGTACTAGCTGTAAGGGGCGCAGAACCTTATCTGTAGATCCGATTAACAGGGCGTTGCAGTAGTCTAGGCGGGAGGATACAAATGCGTGAACCAGGGCAGGTAGGTCTTCAGCTGGGATTAGGTGTATTATTTTCGCTATATTTCTTAGATGGAAGAAGGAAGACTTGACGACAGCTGATACCTGCTGTCTGAGTTTTAGATTTCCATCCAGGATCACCCCAAGGTTTCGCACAGAGTCTTTATACTGTACAGTATCTCCCCCAATTGCTAGTTTGAGGTGGTGAGCGTTTTGAACTTTATCCATCATGTGTGGACCACCTACCACCAACACCTCTGTTTTGTCAGAGTTCAGCCTCAGCCAGCTGGTGTTCATCCAATTTTGTAAATCCACTAGACATGCATTTATGGATGCTGATGGGTCTTGGGTGCCAGGCTTGAAGGACAGATACAGTTGTGTGTCATCTGCATAACAATGGTATCCTAAACCATAGTTCTGGATTATTTTGCCCAGTGGGAGCATGTAGACTGCAAAGAGTAATGGTGATAGTACAGAACCCTGTGGAACTCCATAGGCAAGTGGCACTGGATTAGAGTAGTGTGTGCCCAGACATACTTGCTGTGTCCTGCCAGATAGGAAGGTCTGAAACCGGCTAAGAACAGTACCCCTTAGGCCACAGTAATTCTTCAGTCGCTGGATTAGTATTTCATGGTCCACAGTATCAAATGCTGCTGACAAGTCAAGAAGAATCAGAATTGAGCAATCACCCTTGTCCCTTGCAGTAAGTAGATCATTCATTACTCGGACTAATAGGATTCAGGAAAAGGCACAGCACTGAAACAGCGACTGAAAAGTATCAAAGATGTTGTTATCTGTAAGCCTGGCTTCTAGCTGGTTGGCGACTGCTTTCTCGATAACTTTTGATAGGAATGGTAAGTTCGCCACAGGTCTGTAGTTGGTTACAGAATCAGGATCTAGTGATGGTTTCTTCAGGAGGGGTTTTATGATTGCTTTCTTTAGTTCTTCTGGGAAAAGTCCACTTTGCAAGGAGCACTGAGTGATTTTGTAAAGTGCTGGCCTGAACAGCGCTGGGCACTGCATTAAGGATCCAGTTGGGCCAGGATCCAGGTCGCAGGTAGTGGGGCGGAGACTTTGAATGAGAATTCCAAAATCTTCTACACTCAGAGTGTCAAAGACTTGCCATGGTGGTACGGTAGTAGGCATATGCAACGTCCAGTGGTCAATTGATGTTGTTGGTGTAATGCTGGCACGGATGGTAGACACCTTGTTTGTGAAGAAGGCAGAGAATTCTTCACACCTTTCCCTGGAGTATGTGGTTGGGGCTTTTAGGCAGGAAGGATTGCAGAGTGATTCCACTGTGTGGAAGAGTTGAGCAGCTCTGTTGTTGGCTGTAGATATTTTGTGCGAGATAAAGTCTGATTTTTTCTTGGTTATTGCTTGTTGGTATTGTCTGAGGTGTTGAACTAGGCTAGATTTGTGCTCCCCAGTCCCTGATTTACGCCACTGTCTTTCTAGTCTGCGCCCTTTCTTTTTTAGATCCATGATGGTTTTGTCAAACCAATTAGCTTTCTGCTTTTTGGTTGCTGATTTGGTGCGCCATGGGGCAATACTGTCAAATGTTAGTGGAAGGAGATGCTGCTTGCCTTTTAGGCAGTTATTTCCCACAATGCAATGAGGTTCACAGATATGAAACTGTCAGGACCATGTTTCACCACAACATTACCCATACAGGCCCCCCCCCTGATGATCCGTTTGAGAAAAGGAAGATTTCTCATGGGAAAGGGGTTATCAGCTACTGATTGGGATGAAGTTCAATTCTTGGTTACTGTTTCTTTTTAACTTTCTTGCAGGGGTGTCACTAGGCCATTTGATCCGGGGCACCGGCCTAGAACCTGTTGCCATGGTGCCCCGGATCTATTATGGCCCCCTGTGCCCCGTCCTCTCTGGCTCCCCTCATCAGACCTCAGATCGCGGCGACTCCACCTGCATTCACTCCCTCTCACCCCCAGCATCACCACCATCCAGGCAGCCCAGCATCACCGCCAGCTGAGTACAGCACACAGGCCAGCCAGCCGAAAACAAGACAGAAGCCAGGTGAGGGGCTTATTTATGTGAAATACTGCCTATCGAATATATTTAAGTTACACCACTGCTATGTTCATGTACATTTGGCCCCACCTTTGACCACGCCCACTTTCCATGGCATGGCCATGCCCATTTTTTGCCACGGCGCGCCCCGGATCTCCCAGGAACCTAGAAATGCCCCTGCTTTCTTCTAAGGCCACATCTGGAAAATGGGATTCAGATTTGGGCACCACATTACAGAAGGGACATTGCAGAGTTAGAGCAGGTGCAGAGATGAGCAACAAAACTGATTAGAGGTATGGAAGATCTCACTTACAAGGGAAGGTTATATAAACAGAGTTTATTTAGTTTAGAGAAAAGACATCTTAGAGTCCCATCTTAGAGAACCATTTATTTAGGAAAGCGTTCTTTACATGAATAAAATGTAAAATGTATTACCACAGGAAGTAGTTATGGCAAAAGTCTTAAGTCTTAGATGCTTTCCTTGCATTGAAAGACATCCATGGTTATAATTACTAAGTAATTCCCACTGATCCAGGGATTTTATCTGATGGCCATCTGAAGTCGGGAAGGATTTTTTTTCTCCCCTTTGGGCTAATCGGCCCATGCCATGATTAGGGCGTATAGCGCCCCGAAACATGTCAGCATGTGGCGATGGTTTTAGCTTGTTATGTGTTTTTGATTAAATAAACCATTTTGATTCCACCGACATTGTGCGGATTCCACCTTCTACAGTAATCGGACCATGCCTTGTAAGGGTTTTTTGCTTTCCTCTGGATCAACAGAAATATGTGAGGTTGCATGCTAGTGTTGTACCTTATATTTTGGTTGAACTTGATGGATGGATGGATGTCTTTTTCGACCCCAAAAACTATGTAACAATATAATACAACTGATACATACCGTACAACAGGGTATGATCTTGACAATACCAGAACAGCTTCTATACATAATTTTTTTTTTTTTTTTTTTTACAACATAACTCTTGCGTACAGTGTGTTTGTGTGCAATATCTAGGACTACAGATCACAAGCCAAGGTTAGTGCCCATATCCTGCAGATAAAAATGTTGCAAAACAGAGGATTTAAAGTTGTAGCGGTATATATCTTACTATATTATCTTCGTAATATTGTTACTTTAAAACCTTCCCTTAGGTTTTCCAGTATTGAAAACTCCATGGGGGCTTCTATATGAGAATGGAACCAGAAAGAGAAAAAGGAACACATCCCAAAAGAGCACAAGGATTAAATGGGGACTCGGATAGGATACGGAGTGAATTTGAATTCAAGGGAGTAACAATAGACCCTGCAAGGGATGCATCTGCAGGGGGGGGGGGGGCAGAAGCTGCAGAGGGCCCTGTGAGGGGAGAAGTTTATTTTCCTTGTCCTGAGACACTGACAACTAAGGGCACAGAGAGGGAAAAAAACATTTTTGCTCTCTGCACAATTGTTCTAATGACTGCATCTGCTCAGCTACGGATAAGGAACCATACAAAGTTTTGCAGACAAAGATTTGTAGATAGTCCCTATTCAGTGTGCAGCAGGCTCTTGTGTACAGCGCCCTGTCCCCAACCCCTCTACCCCTCCCCAAGATTGTAACAATTCAAAAATCAAAAGTCAGGGCACCAGCGGCGCTGGGTGGTTCGGCGGCAGCAGGTATGTACCGCCGTGTCTTCAGCTGGTGCAGAACGTGGGCAGCCGAGTCTCGCATCCTGAGGCATGTTCCTCCACAGCTGATAGGCAGCTGGTGCAGTACGTGGGCGGTTGAGTCTTACGGTTTCAGCAGTGGTGCCCTGGCAGACACGTGGATGCAGAGCTTAGAGCTCAGCAATTGGTGGCATGCCTGATCCCCTGCGGTAGAGGAGGTGATCTGGCCGGGTGATGTCCCATCCTCGTGGTTACATGTAGAGCGGCGATGGAGATGGGCCGCTGACCTAGATCTGGAGCTCAGCATGCCCAGGCCCTCCAGGATGTGGGAAGCAGGAGGAACTGCACAGCGGGCCAAGCATAGGTGAGTCTTCTTAAAAAAGAAAGGGCCTCAAGGTTGTGTTTGGCCACCTGTCCAAAAAGTACCAGTCCTCCGCTGCTAATGATCCAGTTTCTGTGTCCGGATTTTTTAGTTCAATGTAAACATTCTGACCTACACCACACAGCAAAATTCAATGTAAACATTCTGACCTACATCGCACAGCAAAATTCCAATTCTAAAGGTGTGTCCTACTTGCACTCATGAATTTAAGAACAGGTAAAATTAATGAGACTTATATTTGGTTGTTTGCCTGCAGTTATTACAAAACATGTAAAAACAATTATAGCTGAAAAATGTTTTTATTATAACCCTCACTCATCAAGAGCAATGTGATCAGGTAAGAGATTTGCGAGCAGTGGCATAGTAATAGGGGAGACAGAGGTAACGACCACAACGGGTCTATTTGTGCATTGGATAGTGATAAATTAACAAGCTGTTTCCTTCCTCTAATTACACCTCTCAAGGTCCGTACACATGTATGAGGAATGTCCCCAGCGGGGATTGGTAACCATCATGTATGCTGATGCACTGGATATGCTCTTTATCTGTTCGCATGTAATTGGTTATTAAAATTTATAGTGCCAGACCTACATCTTTCTCTGGTATTCATTCAAAGACTTGTCTTGCTGTCTTCTTGAGCACATAGCTTTATTCTGGGCTATGTACTACCGCAGTTATGCTGAATTATCCACACTGATACACAGCTGTGTCTGAACGCCTGCCACACCTCCCAAAACATATAGCAAGTCAACCTTATACAGTAGAATTTCGTTTTTGTAAACTCCGATATAGAAAACCTCTGGCTATGGTAAACTCAGGTCCCAACAATTCACCTGTATGAATATGCAATGTATGACAAATCCTAATATAGTGCATTTCTGATATAGTAATTAGTAAACTACTTGACCAGGTCCCTTGGAGTTTACCATTAAAGGATTATACTGTATCAATACAAATCTGTCGTATCATCAAGAACATATTTTATTGAATAGTTACTTCTATTATAGTTACACTCAGGGCCGTGCAGAGGGTCCTTAAGTGGGGGGTGCTCAAATTTAAAAAAGGGGCTTTGCAGCCCGCCCCGCACACCTTTCTCCTCTTTTTTGGCTAGGGGGTATTGGTTGTCATGTGGGTGCTGAATGCAGATGCTGGGTGCCATGTGGGTTCTGGGTACAGGTACAGAGTGTCATGTGGGTTCTGGCTTTGGGTGGGTATCGAGTGTCAAGCGGGTGTTGATTGCAGGTACTTCGTGCCATGTGAGGTCTGGATGCGTGTACTGGATGTCATGTGGGTGCTGGGTGCAGGTACTGGGTGTGACATGGGTGTGAATACTTGGCGCCATGTCTGTACTGGTTGCTGGCTATGGGTGAGCATTGGGTGTCACGTGGGTTTTGAATGCAGATACGTTGGGCGGGGGTACTGGTTAAGTGGGTGCAGGTACTTGAGGTCATGTGAGCGTGAGTACTGGGTCCCAGCTATGGGGGGAAGGGGTGGATGTTGGGAGAAATAGAGGTCAGTGCAGGAAGGGCAAGTCATTGGGGGTGCTGGGGGAGGGAGAGATCCGTTTAGGTGGTGGAGGAAGTCACTATGAGTGCTGTTGGGGACAGAAAGGGTACTGCTGGGGACAGGAAAGGTGCTGCTGGGGGAAGGAAAAGTCAATGTGGGTGCTGGGGGAGGGAGGGGTCAGTGTGGGTGCTGGGGGGGGGGGGGGGGCAGGATCACTACAGTGCTAATGCTGGTGAGGGAGAGGTCAGTATGGGTCCTAGTTGGAGGGAGAGGTCCCTGTGGGTGCAAGTTTGAAGGAAAGATCACTGTGGATGCTGGGGGAGGGAGAGGTCGCTGCTGTCATAGAGACACTATACTTGCCCCCACACAGCTGTGGGGATGGTTACTCTATGATTCCTGTATGGCACCTCTTTACTCCAAAGTGTCCAAGATGGGGAGCGGCTTCCTACAGATGTGGGCGGGGCATCCCATGGAAAGGAGCGGGGCTTATCACGGCCAGAGTCGGAGCTTCGTTTTTTGTTTAAAAAAGGGCCTTTTTATGAGAATTTAAAGAGGAGGGGGTGCTTGGGCACCCAGAGCCCTCCCCCCCCCCCCCCCTTGCACATGCCTGGTTACACTCTTTACAGAAATTCCTTCTTTTGGTTCTTCAGCTGTATACACACGTTAAAGCTGGAGTAAAGTTGACAGTCAGAATTAAGTTCGTTTATCATTATAGGTGAAAGTTAGTGAAGTTATCAATATCATGATAAGGTTCAGAGTAAGATTAGATCAGGGGTGGGAAAACTATGGTCCGTGGCCGTACTTGACCCGTTTGCACATTTCATCCATTGTGGATTAATGCTACCAATTAATTTATTTATATTTTGTGGGGAAACTCTGACACATTGTCTATTTTGTGGGAAAAAGACGCCAATTATGTGTATTTCTGGGTCAACTAATACTAGGGCACACCAGTCAACTCAAACTGGGGTGGGAGCTGCTAATACTGGTGCAAACAGATCAACTTCAATTGGGCAGGGGGCTGCTAATACTGGGACACACCAGTCAACTTAAACTGGGGAAGGGCTGCAAATACTGGGGCACACCTGGCTACCTATACTGGGAGGTGGCTATTTAACACTAAGGGCACAGCTGCCTACCTATACTGGGGGAAGGGGAAGCTCATCGGCTACCTACACTGGTCTGGCCCCTTTCACATTTAAGATCGCTATGCAGTCCCTGGGTGAAAAAGTTTGCCCATCCCTGGCTAAAATGAATGTATTGAGATAAGTTAGCTATAGAGCTTGATTCACTAAGCTGAAAGATAAGCAGCTGTAATCCTTTGGCATAGTATGTCCCTTTCGGGACTAATTAACTTATTTTCGATTATAGTTAAAAGCAAAAATAATAGAATCAAGAATGTATTTGTAAAATGTGGAGATTGCAGAATACAGGTTGTACTCATCCTGCAAAGCCAGTATATTCTGAGTTTGTGCCTTACAAAACCTTAAATTATGATTAACATGTATGTTAATGATGCATAATGCAAGAGGTAAGGAAGGGGTGGGGAGTGTAGTCCAATCAAAGTCCATGAAAGCAAAAAGTCAATGGAGAGTGAAGTATGCTGTATGTCCATACTGAAATAAATGTATTCGTTTTAAAAAGTTCTTAGTTGTAGTTGATCACTTGGATCTGATCACATAAGTCATGACATCTGTTAAGTATTTCATAATATAGTGTTTCAGAAAATAATGTAGTAAAAAAAGCTTCATTTTTTACCATAATTATGTATAAATGATTTAGTCAGTGTTTGCTCATTGTAAAATCTTCCCTCTCCCTGATTAACATTCTGACATTTATTACATGGTGACATTTTTACTGTGGGCAGGTTATGTAGCTGCTCCTAGCTGTTTTGGCTGTTTGAGACAGCTGCAAACAGCTATTTCCTGTCTGTGAACATTGTTACATTGTGGCAGTTTGCCCAGAGTACCGCAGTACTCAGAGCTTCTTGTGGGAGGGGTTTCAGCACAAAATCAGTCATACAGCGCCCCCTGATGGTCTGTTTGTGAAAATCATTATATTTCTCATGTAAAAGGGGGTATCAGCTACTGATTGGGATAACGTTCAATTCTAGGTTGGAGTTTCTCTTTAAACTGCTGTTCACGAAATTCTGTTGAAAACAAAGAAAACCCTGAGAATCCTTATGGCGTGTTTCCACTACACGCAGATTGCATCAGAAAAATCGTGTTTAGTGGAAACAGGACCATAGGCATTCATTGGAGTCAGTTTTTCTGCATCCAATCTGCGTGTAGTGAAAACAGGCCCTAAATATGGAGATGGAGTGTCCCAAAACCTGTCGGTTCTATCAGATTTTAACTGCTTACTTTTTTCACAATAGTGGTCCTTTAATAAAAGTACCCGAAATGTTTAGTACATAGTTCTGAATTACTGTAGTATTCAAAGGTTTAAAAGGCAAAGGAGAAAATCTTAATTTTAAAAGCATTAACTTTCATTAAATCTTCCTTAAAAAAAACAAACTAATGATAACAATGCATCAGGTCTCCTCAAACGGCACAACAACCACACTCACTATGCCAAGTGATGCCAAAGGTAGGTACTCCTACCTCTGCCATCACCTGGTATAGCAAAGCAGTTTATTAGTAGAGGCATCACTGTAATTTGGGTGCACCGTAGGCGGCCATAGATGCTAATGTAAATAGCCACAATATATCAGCAGCTATAATTGATATATTGGGTGCCTGAGGCGCTAGATAAAATAACGGGCACTGGGGCCACTCTCTATACAAACTGCTGCTACATATAGCTTTGTGTCTGCTATATATAGCCAAAGTTTGTATGGCAAATGGCGCCGGTATAGATATAGGCATAGGTTAGGAAATAGTTTAGGGTTAGGCATAGGTTGGGGGGATTGATAGCGTTAGGTATAGTTTAGGGGTTTGCTTAGCATGGGTTGGGGTGTTGAATAGAGTTAGGCATCCATACAGGGAGGGTTCAAGTGAGAAAGGGGTCAGGTTAAGGCAGGGGTCTAGTCCTGGGAAAAGAAGTGAGTAGACTCACTTGGAGAACTCGCGCCAAAAAATGGGCGTGGTCAAGCACACCGTGGGCGTGGTCATGGATGGGGCCAAATATACATGACCTTAGCAGTGATGTAAAAGGTCTGCCAAGGAAGTTTGAGCTCTGCCGTAGTGTATCCCCCAAAAATAGATGTAATCTGACAGCATTTCACCAAAAAGACACATAATCTGGTAGAAGTTCCTCCAAAATACAGATAATATGGAAGTGGTTCCCCCAAAATAGACAATGGGGCAGCAGCAGTTCCACCAACATGCACATAATTTGAAAGCAGTTCCCCAAAATACGCGAAACCTGGCAGCGGATCACCCAAAATACAAGTAACACCCAAAGGACATATAATCTGGCAGTAGTGGTCCCCCAAACATACACAATCTGGCAGCAGTTCCCCAAAATACACGTAATCTGGCAGCAGCCGTTCCCCTAACATACACATAATCTGGCAGCTGTTCCCCAAAATACATAACAGCGGTTCCACAAAAATGCAGATAATCTGACAGCAGTTCCCCCAAAATAGGTACCCCCAGGTAGCCAGGTCTATAGGTGTCCCCAGTATAAGTAGCCATGAGTATAGTAGTCCCCAGTATATGTAGCCAGAGGTATAGTTGCCTAGTATATGTAGCCAGGGGTATATGTGCCCAGTATATGTAGGCAGGGGTATATGTGCCCAGTATATGTAGCCAGGGGTATATGTGCCCAGTATATGTAGCCAGGGGTATATGTGCCCAGTATATGTAGCCAGGGGTATATGTGCCCAGTATATGTAGCCAGGGGTATATATGCCCAGTATATGTAGGCAGGGGTATATATGCCCAGTATATGTAGGCAGGGGTATATGTGCCCAGTATATGTAGCCAGGGGTATATATGCCCAGTATATGTAGCTAGGGGTATATATGCCCAGTATATGTAGGCAGGGGTATATGTGCCCAGTATATGTAGCCAGGGGTATATATGCCCATTATGTGGGCAGGGGTATATGTGCCCAGTATATGTAGGCAGGGGTATATGTGCCCAGTATATGTAGCCAGGGGTATATGTGCCCAGTATATGTAGGCAGGGGTATATGTCCCCAGTATATGTAGGCAGGGGTATATGTGCCCAGTATATGTAGCCAGGGGTATATATGCCCAGTATATATAGGCAGGGGTATATATGCCCAGTATATGTAGGCAGGGGTATATGTGCCCAGTATATGTAGCCAGGGGTATATGTGCCCAGTATATGTAGCCAGGGGTATATATGCCCAGTATATGTAGCCAGGGATATATGTGCTCAGTATATGTAGGCAGGGGTATATATGCCCAGTATATGTAGGCAGGGGTATATATGCCCAGTATATGTAGCCAGGGGTATATATGCCCAGTATATGTAGGCAGGGGTATATATGCCCAGTATATGTAGGCAGGGGTATATGTGCCCAGTATATGTAGCCAGGGGTATATGTTCCCAGTATATGTAGCCAGAGATATGTGCCCAGTCTATGTAGGCAGGTGTATATGTCCCCAGTATATGTAGGCAGGGGTATATGTGCCCAGGTAGCCAGGAGTATATGTTCCCAGTATATGTAGGCAGGGGTATATGTGCCCAGTATATGTAGGCAGGGGTATATGTGCCCAGGTAGCCAGGTGTGCCCCCACCCGGAGGGAGCAGAGCAGAGAAGGCGAGCTATGGGGACAGCGGGGATGTGCGGACATCTCCCCCCCCCCCATCCCTCACCTTCGAGCTCCCCTTCCTGCCTCTCCCCTCCGGAGTTGTGAAGTGTCGGGCCCGGTGGCGAAAGTGGGCGGAGACTTACCTCGTTACAGCCGCAAGGGACGCTCCGCTCTGTGTGCGGCTAGTCTGGTCTTTTAGCCGCACACAGAGTGGAGCGTCCCTTGCGGCTGGAAGAAGGCGGAAAGTCTCCGCCCACTTTCGCCGCCGGGCCCGACACTTCACAACGCCGGAGGGGAGAGGCAGGAAGGGGAGCACGAAGGTGAGGGATGGGGGGGGGGAGATGTCCGCCCATCCCCGCTGTCCCCATAGCTCGCCTTCTCTGCTCTGCTCCCCTCCACACAAGCCAGGGTGAACGGCGTTCACCCTGAAGAAAAAGTGGGTGGACGCTGTTCACCCGCGTCCACGCAGGACTCGACCCCTGGGTTAAGGGATAGTAAAATACTGGTAAACATTACCCATATTTTACTATCATAATTACTTACATACTTACTTAATTATGATAGTAAAATATGGGTAATGTTTACCAGTATTTTACTATCCCTTAACCTGACCCCTTTCTCACTTGAACCCTCCCTGTATGGATGCCTAACTCTATTCAGTAAAATTCGGTAAAATTACTGATATTCTATTAGGTTGTAAGTCTAATAGAATATCAGTAATTTTACCGACAGCTATTTCTGGTGCCCAAATTAGCATGGTGACATTTTTACATGTACGTCTTGTATAGTGAGTCAGGTGTTGCTGTACGGACTGCAGTGACCTGATGCAATGTTGTTAATTATTTTTAACTAATAGCAATTAAAGTTTCAGGGTTTAAAATTAGGATGTGATCCTCATCTCTTTGAGCATGTACATTTATTTTTCAGTTCACTTAATTTAGTCCAAGCCTTGTAGGACTGCAATGATGAGTTAAGTTCCACATATACTCAGCTATTAGTCGAGGAATCTTGGACTGACTCACAGACCCCTCATCTACCTCACCCACGCCGCTCTATGTGGATTAGTGTAGCTCCGTGTCCCAATGTCTTATTCAACTATTATTTATCTGGGTATTGAGATGTGTGTAATGTGGACAGTAACTCTGTAAACTTCCTTTTGAAATATACCAGTCGTCTATTATGCTGATTTTCTGCTTTTAATACTTTTTGATTCACTGACCCTAAATGAGTATGCATAGCTGGTGTTCTATTGACTGTATCTTTAACCCATATGAATGACTCAAAATCTACTGAAGCCATATGGTGGGGGGGGGGGAACACAAATTCTGCCGTCACCGATTACCTGGAGAAGTTATTGGCAGCTCCTGGGCACTAGAGATGGCCCAAACCACCGATTTTTGGTTCACGAACTTCCGCAAAAGTTCGGTTCACGCGAACTTTGGCAAACCGCAACAGACTTCAATGGGGAGGCGAACTATGAAAACTAGAAACATTTATACTGGTCACAAATGTGATGGAAAAGATGTTATAAGGGGTCTAACACCTGGAGGGGGCATGGCGGAGTGGGATAGATGTCAAGAGTCCCGGGGAAAAATCTTGTTGTACGCAAAGCAGCGTTTTAAGGGCCGAAATCACAATGAATGCTAAATTGCAGGCCTCAAGTGCTTTAAAACATCTTGCATGTGTATACATCAATCAGGGAGTGTACACACCAAACTCACTGTGTAACGCTGTGTAACGCACTGCACACAGCTGTTTGTGTAGTGACGGCCGTGCTGGGCTGGTGCGCACCATGGTGAGAGTGCAGGCCGTAGCGGTTTTCAAGCCCATATGGTTGCCAGGCTGTGGTAGCTCAATGATAGAACTACAGTGACTGTCCAGCTGATCAAATTTGGTTTGTCCACAATGAAGCAACCACCATATTATCTTCGATGTGCCCCCCCTCCTCGAGACACTCATATAGCCGGCAGTCATTGCTTCATTGTGATACGCAAGCCCCTTCACCTCGGCAAGGTAATGATCACGAAGGGGAATTGGCACATGTACATGCAATTTGTTTTGTTGTTGCAGCCGCCCACAGTGCAGCCAGAAAAATTAGGCAGGCGTGTACACGCACCAGAAAAATTAGTATAGAGGCTACAAATTCAGGAATCCGCCTGTAGTCCTGGACCCTGTTGGTGGTGCCGGAGAAGGCAGTCAAGTGGCCTGCGGGCAGAGGTGCTGTGTGGGGACCGACTTAGTCTTGGGGCAGGGAGTCACATGGCGTGCAGGCAGAGATGCTGTGTGTGGGGACTGACTTAGTCTTCAGGCAGGCCTGAGCGTGCTTTGAAGACCAGGCATCCGTGATCAGATGGACCCTTGGCCCAACGCTGTGTGCCAGAGATGACACCACTTGCCTTTCAACATCACGATACAGTTTAGGTATCGCTTTTTTTGAGAAAAATTCGCGGCCTGGTATCTTCCACTGCTGTGTGTGGCTTTGCTTTTGTGCGCTGCTTTTCCTCAGGTGGTCATCCCATTGCAGTTTGTGCTTTGTAATCATGTGCCTTCATAAGGTAGTTGTCCCTACGCGGGTCTTGGTCTTTCCACGGCTCAATTTTCAGTGCCAGAGAGTACAGATGGCATTGCTCTCATCTGAGGTAGACACACAAAAAAATGTCCACACCGCTGAGCCCTGGGGTGATGGCGCTTTGGTGGTGGCGGCCGACTGAGTGTTAAGTGGGGTGCCAGAGTCAGAGCAGGAGGAGGAAGATATGTCACACTTCCGTGCGGAAGCTGAGAAAGATGAGGTGTTCTGTGTTAAATAGTCAACTACGTCCTGACAATATTGGGTGTTGATTCTGAACATTGTACTTTGGTCGAGGACCGCACGGAATTACTACAGCACGACCTCGAACAGACCTGCCAGGTGGCCTACCTCTGCCTTTTGTTTTGTCTATATTGGGGGGGATGAAGTGAAAGGTATGCACTGACTTGACTAATACAATGTGCAGTCACACAGGTGCAGTTAACAGGTATGCACGGTGTGGTATACCACACTGCGTCCACTTACGTAGGTAGGTGGGTGCACTGAACACAACAGGTAGGTATATGCGGTGATGGGTATTACAATGTGCACTTGTCACACACAGACAGGTACCGGACAGGCACAGTGACACTGCATGCGCTCACGTAGGTAGGTGGATGCACTGTGAACAGGTAGGTATATGGAGTGATGGGTATTACAATGTACACCTGTCACACAGACAGGTAGTCACTGAATGTGCTGGGCCTGGCTAGCAGTGGCACACACAGTAGGAATTACCAAGGCTGTCTATGCAACACAAGTGTCAGTGGGACACACATAGTTACATAGTTATTATGGTTAAAAAAAGACATACGTCCATCGAGTTCAACCAGTACAAAGTACAACTCCAGCCTGCTCCCTCACATATCCCTGTTGATCCAGAGGAAGGCGAAAAAACCTTTACAAGGCATGGTCCAATTAGCCCCAAAAAGGGGAAAAATTCCTTCCTGACTCCAGGCGGCAATCAGATAAAAATGCCTGGATCAACATCATTGACACACAAAAAAAATAGATCACAAGAACAAGATTAGCTCTCAAAAGAGCTGTTGAAGGGTGCTTCTTTAGCAATAAGAATCAGCAAGGAGCAAGCTAAGAAGCCTACAAGAGCCTAACTAAGCTTTCCCTACGAGAGTCTGCAGCAGGTTTTCCATTCTCCAATTAATGCAGGCACACAAGTGAGTCCAAAGCCTGACGCTGCCTGCCTTTTATAAGGGGGGAGTGGCTCCATGAGGGAGTGTAGCCTGATTGGCTACAATGTGCCTGCTGACTGTAATGCAGAGTGTCAAAGTTGACCCTCATGATGCACTATGGGGGCGAACCGAACTTCCGGAAAAGTTTGCAGTTCTCCGCGATCGTGAACCACGGAAGTTCGCCGGGAACCATCTCTACTGGGCACTAGAAGGGGTAAATACCTGCAATACTTTAAGCAGTGCAGCTGGGGTAGACATATACACACGGTCAACTTTTATTCAATGATACAAGAAGTTTTTTTTATACCTCAGTTAAAGTCCAATACTGAAGCTGGTAAAATGAGAGAACACATTGATTCGTGTTAATTATACATTTTACCTTTGTCACTGCATTTTCAAATTTAAAAATCTGTTTTATAGCTGTAATTGTCTGCAGCTCCAATGCTATCCATACAGATACAAGACTACTGCACTCGCTGGCTTCCTGTACAGGAAATGGGGTTAAAATCCCACTTCCTGTGAATGACAAGTGACAAGTCTACAGCAAGTGGTGCCAGTATAGAGACTGATACAAGCGCGTACGTTAAAAAGGGGCGCTGGGAAAAAAGGGCGTCGGGTTTTTAACGATAAGCATGGATAACGTTTAAAAATGTATTGTACTGTATTTCGTTTAAAATTAATGTTTTATAAAGTTATAAATCATTAAATAATGTGCATTAAATCGGCAATTGTAAAAACGTTAATCTTTCGTTTAAATAGTGAAACGTATAATAACGTTTAAAAAAAAAAAATACTAAGTAACCCTCCCTGTACCTACCCCTAACCCCTAGACCCCCCTGTTGATGCCTAAACCTAAGACCCCCCCTGTTGGTGCCTAAGTAACCCTCCCTGTACCTACCCCTAACCCCTAGACCCCCCTGTTAGTGCCTAAACCTAAGACCCCCCTGTTGGTGCCTAAACCTAAGACCCCCCTGTTAGTGCCTAAACCTAAGACCCCCCTGTTGGTGCCTAAACCTAAGACCCCCCTGTTGGTGCCTAAACCTAAGACCCCCCTGTTGGTGCCTAAACCTAAGACCCCCCTGTTGGTGCCTAAACCTAAGACCCCCCTGTTGGTGCCTAAACCTAAGACCCCCCTGTTGGTGCCTAAACCTAAGACCCCCTGTTGGTGCCTAAACCTAAGACCCCCCTGTTGGTGCCTAAACCTAAGACCCCCTGTTGGTGCCTAAACCTAAGACCCCCCTGTTGGTGCCTAAACCTAAGACCCCCCTTTTGGTGCCTAAACCTAAGACCCCCCTTTTGGTGCCTAAACCTAAGACCCCCCTCTTGGTGCCTAAACCTAAGACCCCCCTGTTAGTTTTTTCGTTTAAAAATAATGTTTAAAAAAAAAAAGTACTGTTTTTCGTTTAAAAATAATGTTTAAAAAAAATATTGTACTGTTTTTCGTTTAAAAATAAAATTTAAAAATGTAGAAATCATTAAATAATGTGTAATCATGAGAAACAGTAATAAAACATTAAGTCTCCGGGCGCCGCTTTTAAAACGTTATTTTTCTCCGGCGCCCTTTTTTCCTATCGGGCGCCCATTAAACGATATTTATTATAGGAGTGAATGGCGGCGCCCGATTTGTCCACTAGCCTCAGGCGCCCGAATTTACTGTTCCCGATACAAGCTCCCAGTAACCTCTGGTGCATAAAACTGAACATGGATGAGGTGGTCAGTGAACTTAAAAAGAGGAACAAACTAAAAAACAGCTTTGACTATATTGCACCCACAGCATTATAAATATGAAATACGACAATACTAATAGTAAAGGTCATGTCTAGAACTCATGGCGTGGCATGTGATTTGTTTGATTAGCTGATAGATTTGCAAATCTCATGACCATGACTTGCAAATCAGAGACTTACCTATCACATGACTAAAATGATCACATGCTTCTCCATGAGTTCTCCTAGACGTGACCATCACTAGTGGTTGGAGGACAGCATTTGTGCTTTCCTTGACTTTGCCAATATAATTTCCTGATTATTTGCTTCTTCATAAGTTCTCCTACACAGAACCATCACTAAATACTAGAAAGCTAAACCACAACCACTGTTGAAAAATTCTGATAAGTGGGTTGCTGTATCAAATGAATCTCCCAACTCAGATTCAGGGACCTCCTTCAGAGTAGGTGTTGTTATGACTGCACTTGTTATGGATGGAGGAAGTCATTGTGGATGCACTTGTTGTATAATTCCAAGCAGATGGGCCTCCTGGTACCTGGGGACATCTCAGCAGAGGAAAATATGGTTTGAATGCTAAGGGAGGTATCAATATTTTGTTAGGGGATCCCATGATTTGTAGATACGCTACTGGCTCACATTGTGGGACCAGTCTGAATCCTGCTATGCAAGAGATTCCATCAACTCATTATAGAGGCAGATTTAGATTTTCAACAAATCAATCATTGGATTAAAGGGTGTTTTTAAATATTTGTCTAGGGTTCAGGTTTAAACACATTTAAAGCATTCCTTTTGTAATCACTATGAGTAGCACTGCTAGTAAAAATCCTGAATTACGTACATACTGTGGGTGACGTAATAGAGTAAGAATGTACCAGATTAAACTGAAATTCCACTTCAACTGTAGCAGATATCATTCCCTCTGTTCAGTCACCACCATCAGTTTGATAAAGAAGAATGTTACATCATATATAAGCCACTGCTGCTCCTGGCCCACGTCCACCCACACACACTGCAACGGCAGTGGTACCACGCCTGTGCACTTGTGCCTGACATGGTCTGTGGACGCAGGTTCCAGGGTTTTTGATTAGGTAGGTTATACACATTATAAATTCTAGTCAGGTTATCACATGACTATAAGCTATGTATTGATTGAAAGTGGTAAAGAAAGTGTCTGTTTCATGAGTTTAATGTGCTTCACTATTTGTATAGGATACTAGCTGTGCCCTAAAGGTCTTAAAGTGAAACTCCAGTATTGCTAAAAAGAAATGCAATCTTTCGAGTTCAGCTCTGTACATTGCAGACCCTATTTTAGCTTGCTTACAAGAAGAGATGTCGGCGAACCCCTTACCCTGTACTACTTCCGGGTCGCTATGACCCTTAGTAGTACGGCTGCGCTGGGCCGG